>NC_136977.1:5747157-5789657 GCF_032717465.1 Coenobita brevimanus | reverse complement strand
AAGAATAACATTAACGCGCCATCGGATTGAAGGGGTTAAGGACTGTGTGTGTGTGTGTGTGTGTGTGTGTGTGTGTGTGTGTGTGTGTGTGTGTGTGTGTGTGTAGGATATTATGTCGAGTTTATTTAGAATCTGAGTCGAGCAGAGGACGAGATGAACCTGATAGTGTGTTGCAGACTAGAATAATGTGTGTTAATTATGGGGTGAAATGTGTGATAAAATACAGCAGATTATTCTTGACCTCATTACGAGTTTTAAAAATGCTATATCAACATGGGGTCTAATTCTCAGCCTTTACGTAGCTATAATTGCTGGTGAGTAGGAGTGAATAATGAGGGAGACTATTTTTGCCCATAAGGTCATCAGTAATGGTAGTTTCGTAAAGGCTGAGAGTTAGACCAATGTTGATAGAGAATTAGTATACTTAGAATTAGTTGAAGAATGTATTTTGAAGATTCTTAGACATTTCCTTGGACACCCTGTATTGTGTGTTGTTAGGAGTAGTGTATGTTGAGGAGAGTGTAGGAAGGAGCTGATGGAAAGTGTATAGAGGAGAGTGCAAAGGTGTGTGTGTGTGTGTGTGTGTGTGTGTGTGTGTGTGTGTGTGTGTGTGTGTGTGTGTGTGTGTGTTGCTTACTTCACGTAGCTCAGTGGCGAAAAAGACAATACTATGGCTTAGGTAAAGTGAACAGAGTATAGCGGATCCTACATTAATCATAATTGAAGGACTCTCTCTCTCTCTCTCTCTCTCTCTCTCTCTCTCTCCATTGCAACATCAGTCCCTTTCTTTAGATCACCCATAATTTCATCTATGACTAATTCAGATTCACACACATCTCTGTTTACTTCCCTTTTATTGATGTATCGCATGCAGGTAGAACGTCAGTCGGGGTGGAAATGCATAGACCCATTGTTTTTATGCTGAAAATTCCTATACAGCATTATAAAGGCACCTCTGATTTGCTGCATGCTCTTCCCTTTCCTTTCACCGCGTCTTGTGATCACGGGCATTGACGAAGCTGTTAATTATTTGTAAGGTAAATACTTCTAATAGGATTCATATACAAAGGGCGTTACAGTTACAGTATTTCGATTCAACAGTCATAGAACTTCATGTAAAATTGAAGCCACTATAGACTTAGGCATACCAACTGTCCGGAAGCAGGTGAGGGAAAGGGTGCAGAATGATCCGCCATGTTTCATTTTACATAGGACATGGAGAGGAAGATACTTTTGTCCGCGTCTGTATCCTCTGGCTACGGAAAAGCTTGAAAAATGAGAAAGATGAGCAGCTGGAAAGAAGGAAAAAATACGTGTTTAGAATTGCAAAGTCAGAGATGTCAGTCCGAAAGGAAAAGGGCGTGAGGTGGAATTGAAAAATAAAAATGAGAAAGAAAGTTGACGACTCTGAGGCGGAAAAAAGTGAAAAATGAGGAGAATGATTTTTTACTCGAAGGGAAAAATGTGAACAGTGGAATTGACACCTGAGAAGCAAAAGTTAACTCGAAGGAAAGAATGTAAGTGGTAGAGCTGAAATATTAGAATAGTCAGTCCAGAGATAAAGCTGCGAGTTGTCAATTTCTTGTGTCTATCTGTCTATCTATTGCCAGACGCCTTAATCCCGTAAGGGGTGGCCACAAACAAATTGCCTCCATGTCGCCCTGTCCCCCGCCATTTCACTGCCCTGCTCCCAGCTCACATCCCCCGCTCTCATATACCTCTCCACTCCATCTCTCCATCTCATCCTTGGCCTCCCCCTCCCTCTCCCCCCCCTCTTTTTGTGTGATTTACAAAAAAAACTCAGATAAGTCAGTATATGATAAGAGGAAGCGAGGGATACTGGCAGAGTTCGTGGCTGTACTGTATGGAGAGTCGGAATGAGGAGAAAAGATTTAGAGATGAAAATAAGAACTATTGATTTTTTATTCGTGATTTAAAAAAAGGAAATGGAAAGGGAAAATCTTAGAGATCATGTCAAATTAAATGTCAGGAAACAGCAAGAATTTAATGCACAATACTTCATCTTGCTGAAGGGTTAGCTATCCCATTAGTAGTGATCGATATTATCATGATTTTTTTACCCGTCAAGTGCGAGGTCAATCGTAAGCTAAATAGAATCACCTGGAAGTGGCCGGAATGCAAGATGAAAAAGATAATTGTAGTGGAGAGCATAGCGGATTTTTTATTCTAATTCCCTTCACTCTAATAGGTCGTCATTAGGCTGAGTAAAACTGTCTAGCGGCGTCCAGAATGAAAGAAGTCCTCGTAGTGAAGAGATGGACGTACTGTATATTATGGTTTGCTCGTAACCTATTTATTGTTACGTCAGCGTAATGGTGGTGATGTTCCAAGAGCTATGTGGCTTCTCAGGTTACGTCTGTAGTGCTGCATGAAGGCACTGTTCTTCTTCGATCGATGATGATACAGTTAGTTGCTAAATAGTTTTCTCCGTTTTACCTGTATAAAGTTACCTGAGATACTGTTCACGCGACCTCCGTTCTTCCACGACCAAGGAGGATGGATAATGAACACAGCCACTAGCACGGTGAGCAGTCGGGGGATTAGGCTGGGAGTTTTGCATGTGTCTCCCCAGAACTTCCCTGCTCATTTGCATCGCTAAGGAGCCGCCCGCTGCCTCAAGTATAGTCGTCAAGTAGAGTGTGCTGGAAAGAAACCGTAGACACACACCGCAACGGGTGTGTTTTGGGGGAAAGAAGAGGAAGGGAGAGGTGTGTGGGAAGGGGTTGGTGGAGTGTGGGTTGATGTGTTTGGTGGGGATTAGGTGTGTGTTTGTGTGTGTGTCCGATTTTCTCGCCCAGTTGTGGTATTATGATGGACTGGTATATGTAAAAAATGTTTTGGTGTTTCTCTAACTGAATAATTCAGAACACATCAGTGGCGCTGAAATACAGTTTTTCCAAAAAATCTTGCTAGGTTCGAGAAAATATATGGCATGTGAACTACTCAAAATACTGATCTGCATCTTTTTTTTCCTTGCGCAACGGTACTTCTTGGTTTGTTTTAAAGGAAAACTAAAAGCGTCTTTTTCATTTCATTTCAGGTAATGGTGTTTTTTAATCAACTGTACAGCAGGACTTCGTGGACATCCTGTACATCGATCTTATACAATGTCCTTTTTTTTTTTTTTTTTTTTTTTTTGTAGTATATGCTCCTACTACATAGCTCTAACCATTGATGCTACTCTGGCTTTGTTGGTCTTCACATACGGTATTGGTGGTGTGGTGGTTTAACGTCCCAGTCGGAGTGAAGACCTTCCATGCGCACGAGTTCCAACCACAAAAGGTGAAGGTGTCGATCATGTACTGCCACCTGGGGAAGTAAGCGAGTCATCTATCGGCCCCATAAATTTAGTATGGTTTTCTAGATTTTTGTCCCCACGCCTCGAAGGGGGTAATGTGGGAATGACTATTATTATTTTCGAACGTTATATACTATGTTAATTTGAATCATTTTATGTTACTGTCATTTGTTTTAGTTGTAATCATGAACCGACGTTTATAAGTACTGTATATATTTTACATGGACATTACAAAATAAGATATGCAGCCGCCACCACCACCACCAATAATAATAATAATAATAATAATAATAATAATAATACTTTTGTCATGATAATATCTCCGACGACCGCAGTTCACGATCCATTTACTCGCTTCCACTCCTACTGTTATTAAGTCACACGTTACATTTAACCGAGTTCTAACTTATTTTCAGAGTATAGATGTTACTAGAAATATTAGAGCTGTTGACTCGGAAGTTTCCATTCTAAGAAAATCGATTTTTACCAATAATTTTAAAGGCAATACATACCAAGATTTCTAGTGCTGCATCCAGTGTTTTCTGGCTTCTGTTGGAAATAATACTCACATTTATTCTCTCTCTCTCTCTCTTAGTTGAGAAGAGAGAGGGTAGGTTTTTTGGGGGGGAGGGGAGTAAGAATTGTGAGAGTAAGGGAATGAGTGGAGTCGGGTTCAGAGAGAGAGAGAGAGAGAGAGAGAGATGGGGTTTGAGTGGGGAGGAAGAAAAAAGGTCTTGATTTTAATGTTTATTGCCGGCACAAGACTCCTAGGTTTCCTTTATAGAATACGACCTGCAAGAGGAGGGGGAGGAGGGCAGCTATCGGGAGGCAGGGAGGGAGGAGAATCATGGAGGAAAAGGGCGGGCTACTGGGGGAGAGAGGGAGGGAGTCAGGGAGGAGGGCAGCTATCGGGAGCGAGGGAGGAAAGTCATGGAGGAGGTAGGTTGCCGGGGGCGGGGGGAGGTTTCTGTTCTGTATACCATTTATTTATTTATTTTTGCGCTAAGTTTGATTTCCCAGGGAGGATTATTTTTACATTTTTCTTTTTAGCTCTAACCTGACTTAATCCATCCTGAGCAAGCCCAACCTAACAGATTAACCTGACAAACAAAAAACTAACCAAACCTGATACTAAGAAGGCAGTCCTAACCTAACCTAGACTTTCCTGGATAAAAATAAAAGTGTGCAAAAATGGTCCACAGAACGGAAATCAGGTGCCAGGGGAAGGAAGGTAGTCGGGGAGAGGTGGGGGAGGCAGAGAGTTGGGGAGGGGGCGCAAACGGTCGTGAGGGGCGGGGGGGGGGGACACAGTTGGGGGGGTGGAAGAGGGGGTGCGAGGATGCTAGAGAAGGGTTCGAATCTCCGGGTAGCGCAACAAAGACGCGGGGGGGCGACGGCGGAAGGAAGAAGAGGGGATATCTCAGCCTCCGCCACGTCCTGTTTTCGCCGCGGTAATGTTGATGGCGTTTTCATGAGGCCAGCAGCTCCCCCATCCCTCACACCGCGGCTTCCTTACTCATTCCTGTTTGTTCCTCACCCACGCTTGCCTTTTGTGAACGGCCATTGCGTAATCGTGTGCGGCTAGGAGGCTCCCTGATACCTTTACCTCATTTACATATTTCTGTCTACCGTCGTTTAGTTTCGTCCCTTAATTAGCTGGGAAAAAGAGTCAGGATCGATAATATTAACACCTGAAAACTTTTATCTTATCTCGTTTCTTCAGACCCACGCTGAGGCTTTGTGTACGGTTCTCTTATCTTTTCTTGGAGTTAGGAGGCTCCCCAGCACGTCTTCCTTACTAGATTTCCTCCCTTCATATAGCACGTTAAGACTGAATTCTAGATGGGTCAGGAGACCCCTTGGCACTAGTCCTAACCCACTTGTTTCCTGTGCTGCCCACGTTAATATTCCCTTACATGTTATTTACGTAAACTGTCGATGAAATCTTCTGTGTTCTCGTGGAGTTAGAAGGCTCCCTCGCATCTCCTCGTTACCAGTACATTTCAGTATATTTCCACATACCACTTTGACCTCTGTACTGCCAAGGGGTCTCTAGGAAGCCGAAGCAGACTACAGAAAAAGTACTCTCTGTGAAATATTAATGATTTCTTACATCTTTAGTACCGGAAGTCTTTAAGGTGAATAAAATCGTATGAAGATGCCTTACCAGGAGCAGACTGAGGAGAAGACGTTATCGTTCTTTGACGTTTATTGTTTCTTGGATGTTATTTTAAGGTGTAAGTATGTCAAATAAATCGCTAAAGGAAAGGTGCTAAGTTGTCTTCCAAACCCACGAGATTACAGTACAATACTGTGTTACCATTTCTGAACCCACTCTCAATTAGACACACACACACACACACACACACACACACACACACACACACACACACACACACACACACACACACACACACACACACACACACACACACACACACACACACACACACACACACACACATTAGACGCTCAGGTGCTTCATAATCTCGCTATGAAAACGAGGCTCTTGGTTTTTCCTGTTTCCATCTTTTGTGTCTGTGTTTTTTGCCTTTTTTTTTTTTTCCCTTATCTCTGCGCTTAGTTTTTTTTTTTTTTTACATTTTACTTTTGTTTATCTTTTTTTCTGTTGTTTTCATTGTTTTCTTATTGTTATGTCTCCTTCCTTGTCCTGTTCTTTCCTTCCAGCGCGCATTGTTTTTTCTGTTATCACTTTTGCCCTTGTTTTTCTGTTTTTTTTTTATGTCCCCTTTCGTTGTGTGTGTGTTTTTTTTCTTGCTTTTTAAATTATCCTTTTTGTTTTCCTTCCCTTTTCTCTCTTTGAGTCTTAGTTTTTTCGTCGTCATTATACTCTGTTTGTAATATTTTTTCTTTTTTTTTCTTTGCTACTACGTGTGATTTTGTTGACACACACACACACACACACACACACACACACACACACACACACACACACACACACACACACACACACACACACACACACACACACACACACACACACACACACACTTTAACAATATCTAGTCCAGCACACAGGCAAAAATAATATGCGAAAAACAGTAAAAGCAAACACAAACTGAGAAAAACAAATAAACAACAAGAGACAGCAATAAGACAGCATATGAACAGCATTGCACATCACAAAGGCAAAAAAGTGTGAAGAAAGCAAAAACGGGAGGAGAAAAAAAATGCAAAAACATATAATATGAACAGTATGATAGTAACAAAAAATAAAACATCAGGAAAGCAGTTTAACAGCAGCAGAACACCAGTAAAACAGCACCAGAACACCAGTAGAACATCACCAGAACACCGGTAAAACAGCAGCAGAACACCCGTAAAACAGCAGCAGAACACCAGTAAAACAGCAGCAGAACACCAGTAAAACAGCACCAGAACACCAGTAGAACAGCAGCAGAACACCAGTAAAACAGCAGCAGAACACCAGTAAAACAGCACCGGAACGCCAGTAAAACAGCAGCAGAACACCCGTAAAACAGAACCAGAACACCAGTAAAACAGCACCAGAACACCAGTAAAACAGCACCAGAACACCAGTAAAACAGCACCAGAACACCAGTAAAACAGCACCAGAACACCAATAAAACAGCACCAGAACACCAGTAGAACAGCACCAGAACACCAGTAAAACAGCACCAGAACACCAGTAAAACAGCACCAGAACACCAGTAAAACAACACCAGAACACCAGTAAAACAGCACCAGAACACCCGTAAAACAGCAACAGAACACCAGTAAAACAGCACCAGAACACCAGTAAAACAGCACCAGAACACCAGTAGAACAGCACCAGAACACCAGTAAAACAGCACCAGAACACCAGTAAAACAGCACCAGAACACCAGTAAAACAACACCAGAACACCAGTAAAACAGCACCAGAACACCAGTAGAACAGCACCAGAACACCAGTAAAACAGCACCAGAACACCCGTAAAACAGCACCAGAACACCACTAAAACAGCACCAGAACACCCGTAAAACAGCACCAGAACACCCGTAAAACAGCAACAGAACAAAGCACCAGAACACCAGTAAAACAGCATCGCAAGCGCAACAAAGAAGAAACAATAGGCAGAGCAACGAAAGCAACACTGTTTCTCCACACTTCCAAGAAAATCCTGAGAGAAAGAGAGAGAGAGAGAGAGAGGAGACTGTCTTACACCATCTTGCACACTCGAGGGAGCTGTGTGACAGGAAAGAGTTCTTCAGAGGCAGAATAGAAAAGTCTTGGATGGCTCTTAAAATTATCAAGGAGCTTTATAATGGACTACGTTGTGGCTTTATAGTGTTCTGTGATTTAAGGGAAGGTGTAGTTTATTTAATTCAGTACGTGAGGTCTGAATTGTGATAAAATCGTTTGGTGAAGCAAGAATAGGATAAAATAGTCGTTCTGAAGGAGTTGAGAGAGAGAGAGAGAGAGAGAGAGAGAGAGAGAGAGAGAGAGATCAAAACCGAAATGGAAAGTAAAACCAGACACAAACCAGAGAGAAGATTTTGGAGGGGAGACTACGAGACACACCTTTAATGCCCAGGGATATGCCAGCCACGTCCGTCCTTGGTGGTGAGTGAATTAGGCCCCTGGATGGCTACTCTCCCACCAAACCCGTGATAAAAGATAGAGAAGATAAGAGACCGGGGCCGAGAGAGTGAGAAAAAGGATGGAGGATGTGGATGGAAAATGAAGAGAGTGGGGAAAAGGATGAGGGATGAGTAAGTGGAGAGAGTAAGGAAAAGGATGGGGGATGGGGATGGTAAGTGGAGAGTGAGGAAGAGGATGGGGAATGTGGGTGGTAAGTGGAGAGAGTGAGGAAAGGATGGGGTATGAGTAAGTGGAGAGAGTGAGGAAAAGATGGGGAATGAAGGTGGTAAGTGGAGAGAGTTAGGAAAAGGATGGGGGATGTGGATGGAAAACGAAGAGAGTGAGGAAAAGGATGAGGTATGAGTAAGTGGAAAAAGGGAGGAAAAGGATGGGGGATGGGGATGGAAGTGAAGAGAGAGGAAAGGATTAGGGATGAGTAAGTGGAGAAAGGGAGGAAAAGAGAAGGTGATGATTAAGGGAGACTGGAAACTATTCGGAAAAGGGAAGATGTTGAGAAAGATAGGGTGGAAAGTGAGAGGAAATGTGAAGAAGGTGAGGGAGAGAAGAGGGTGGAGAGTGTGAAGAAAATGAAGGTGAGGGACAGTGGACATTTTTTTTTTTTTAACAGAAAGAGGAAGATGATGATGAGGAGAGGGTAGATAGTTTGGGGAAAAGACAATGATAGTGGAATGAGGGGACGGAGAGTGATGAAAATGGAAACAATGAAGGAGAGAGGGTAGAGAGTGAGTAAAATGGAGGTCAGTGAGAGAGAGGGTGAGGAAACTGGAGAAGATGAGGGAGAGAGGGTGGAGAGTGTGAGAAAAGAGGGAAAATGAGGAAGAGTGAGGAATAAAAAGGAGGTGAGGGAGAGAAGGGGGAGAATGCACTGGAAGAAAAAAGTGAGCAAGAGAAGATGGCAAGTGAGCAAAACGAAGAAATGATGGAGTTTGAGGAAAAAAATGAAAAACGGGTGGACAGAATCAGTGTTAAAAAGAAGACATGGGATGATGGGGAATGGGGGGAAGCAGAAAGAATATTGGTTAGAGAATAAAGAGCATGAGAAAGACATACAGATGAGAGGTGGTGTGAAGAATGACAGGATTGTAAATTGTGTTAAATGGAGAAAAGCTACAACTAGATAAAGGTGAACAGTGTATATGTTTAGGAAAAAGTGGATGGTAACATAAGGAAAGAGGCTGGTGAGGTGATACATTTTGAATAAACGTTAAAACCAACAGAGGAAGTATGAAAATAGAAAATATGTTGCAGAACAGATGAAGATGAGGGATGGTTAAACATCGTACGAATTAAAAAAAAAGTTATAAATATAAAGGAAGATTGAGAAAGAGGTGATGAAAAGGAATGGGAAAAGATTAAGCACTTCAGGGTTGACTAAAGAAAGCGTATGATAAGAGGAGGAAAGCTTGAGAAATACAGTAGAAGAAAAGGAGATAGAGGAGAAGACGCTGAGTATAGTACGAGCTCATACAGAAAGTTTAACCAGTGGCGTGATAGCTTCCTTGAGTGTACAACTGGAACTCACTCCTCATGTTGATATCCTAAAGTGAATGTGATGTTAAAGCTCTTGGGGTATTTTTGCTATTTCATGTGCTATCTCTAGGCGATTTTATTCAGCTTAGTAGAGGCTTTTGAAACTTGAGGGGTTAGAGACAGTGTTGATTATCCCTTTCTGTACGAGAGAACTTTCCAGCGTTGCATAAAATCGTCGGATAGTTGCAAGATTAAACTATGAATGGCTCGGATAGTAGCAAGACTAAAGTATGAATGGCTTGGATAGTAGCAGGATTAGAGCATGAATGACGTCCTCGGGCTGAACGAGTTAAGCCGGTATGAAGGAATTGCTGTGCAGGACGGACGTTGATGGACAAACTTAGATAAATTTCATTTCGTAACTAAGCTTTATTATGCAGAATGGAAGAGCAAAGGAGTGTTTTACCTGGCTGTTTATTCACAAAGAAATTTACGATTATTTCCTTGTCATAACTAAGATTTGGCTTTTGCAGGAAGAGCTATGAAATACTTGTCTCTTCTATCATCAGTTTTGTGCCGTAACTTTGTTATTGATCGCACGTAAAAAGAAGTGCGTGTCTTGTTTTCTCTAGACCGTTGATTTACCCCAAAACCTTTGATAGCTCATGTAATACCTAATATTTATTTCTGTAGGATTGACAAAGGAAGGAGGCTCTTTTGTTATACCTGGACATTGATCAGCAAACTTGTGGATAATTTCTTATCTCGGCTAAAGTTTGCTTAAGCAGGAAGATTATTATTATTATTTTTTTAATTTTCTCGGACAGTAATTAACAAACTAATTTCAGTTGAAGTCCTGTGTCATAACAGTATTTATTTTGGTATTGAGGTCGACAAAGAAACAAAAAGCGCATAAATTTTGCCATGTCCCTCGTCCTTCGTACAGAAAGAAATCTTGGTTATTAGAGGGATATAATCTGAAGTTCTTTCGATCATCTAAACCCGGATGTGTGGCCCGTGATGGTGTTACATATCACGAGTACGAGTCTTCCGGGTGCCAGTGTGTATTCGTAGACCTTTGGCCGGAAGACACTCAGCTTTATATATTAGCGAAACTTCTCGGGTGCGTGGATTGGTTCAGGGAAGGGAGCAACTTTCTTGAGCGATTTAGCATTCGGAAAATTTGTACCTTGAATATTTTAGTGGCAATCAATAACCCATCAGAATGCGATACACACGTGGACTCTGTGATTTGATTGCATTTTCATCAAACTTAGGCCGTTGTTTTGGGAATGGTGTCGTATCAAGAGGAAGTTTGAAGGAAATTGTGTTCATGTTTGCGTACCATGTTGCAGCTTGTATTTTTTGAAACTGAAAAACTTTGTGACGTCACGTGATAAAAGAAAAGTTAAGGTGCATGTTAGGTGTGTGAGACGATGGGATATGGAGATCACAGATGGATGTGTGAATGGGCAAAGGTGTCGTCATCACTGAATTAAAAATTGCTATAAAAAAGGTTGTGTTGTTGCTGTCGCTGCTGTTGTTTTTCCTCCATACCGGTCACAAGCAAACAGCCGTTGTCTTATGGCAGACAGCGCCTCTCCGTATGGAGAGGTGCAGGAAAATAGCAAAAGGCGTAACCCCAGAGAGAGTGAACTGTATATAGGAGATATGTATGCGTAGTAGTCGTCTCAGCGTGGACTTTGACCGCTTGGTAAATGTGATTGAGTTCCCCGCCTGGGAGTGTTGTATAAGGCCAGCTACCGGGCCCCATGTCACTCTTATAGCAGTTCCTCCTGGGACGGTGGTAGCCACCCACCTGCTACCTTTTGGTGGGTTAACGGATGGCATTCTTAGCCCTAGGGTGACCCGGGACTGTGCAGGGCAGGGGCATCCAGCTTTCCTGAGCTGGATGCATATTCCGGCCACATACCCCCATGTAAGAGAAGGTGCAGTACAGGAGCGTAATGAGAAAAATGGAGTCATAAAATCATCAGAAATTCAGCGCATTTTGTATTTGATATTCAAGCTTCGTGTAATTTCCCTTGCTTTAGTATTTTGCGAAGACCCACCATTTCCAATACTAGTGTTATGGTCACTTACGTTTCAATACCACAAGCTGTCCACGAAAGGCAACATTTAGAGCCGAATTCTTAGTGGCTTAGGAGGTTTCGTAGTACATACTCCGATTTATTTTGTATGTTACACCTCGACATTCTCTTGTATATTACTCAGACCAAATTAATATCGCCATTGCTTTCATCACCAACATGCTAAGAGGGTACTGAGGTGTGATAGAAAGAATAAATAGCAAAAGAAGAGGTGTTACGAAATCTCCGAAACGACTTTGAATATCGTCCCGTAACTCCACGATATGCAACATTTAGGCGAAGTAAACGACCACCATTTCCGCCCGCTCCTGCGCATTCCCTCATTCCATTCCCATATCTCCCGCCGCCCCGACACCTCCCAATTATCTCCCCTCCCTCTTGGTTTCCCGGCTAGATTACGGCCTCCCTGCCTCCCCCCTCCCCCCCTGCAGTGGCCCCGGGGATAGCTATAAATGCCGTGTGATGAGGCTGGATGTGATTAGTGAGTCATAACCCGGGGGAGGGAGTGCCAGGCGTCCCTCTCTTCTCTCCTCTCCTCTCCTCTCCTCTCTCTCTCTCTCACACACACACACACACACACACACACACACACACACACACACACACACACACACACACACACACACACACACCTCATCCTTTCTTTTTTCGCCATCATGCACTCTTCCATATACTTCCCTTCACGTTCCAAAACCATCTTAAGTACCATTTCTTGTCTTCTCAGCACATTCTCACCATCCGTCGCCATAAGAGACTTCACCTCTCCTAGGCACACCATCGCAAGCATCATTCCTTGCATCATTTCCCCTCATCCTCACCATCTTATACCCTGCTATCCTCAATATCTTAGACCCTCCAATCCTCACTATCTTATACCCTTCTATCCTCACCATCTTATACCTCACCATCCTGCTCCATCTTAAGCACCACTTTTTATACTTTTCACCTCCCTCTCCCTTACCTCACTGTCTTATACTTCTCTATGCTTTATCTCAATATTCTTCTCCTTCGCACAAACCTCTTCTTACACTCACATCTTAAACTCTCCTACACCTTTCGTCAGTATACCCACATACGCTACACCTCACCATCCTCCTTCCTTCACTCTCACAGTACCGCTTCTTTCCGTTTCTTTTTCCTCGCTGTTCCCTGCGCTCTTTCCCCACTCTCATCTTGCGCTCCCTCACCATTCTACAGCCTCCTTCACCTCATCATCCTACAACATCCCTCGCAGTTCTACACTTTCCTTCACCATCCTCCTGTCTCCTTCACCTCTCCATTCTCCTTCATCATCCTACAAACCCACCAGTACCACATCCTCGACACCCTCACACACTTTCCCCCACCCTACCATCCTTTCGTCAAATCAGTTCACACTAGGACACACTTTCCTCCCTCAGCTGTCACCGAAATCAGAGGGTAACTAAGAAATAAATATAAAGTTCAGTTTTGCAAGCGAGGACCCTGTTAATCCAGTCAGTCCAGTGATGTATTTTTTTTATTGTAATCTTCCAGCTATTCAGTTTAGGAGAGCTCCCTAGTAGTGGTGGGATTACTGAATGAGATTACTGAAGGCTCTATGTAATCCCATCATTTCCCAAAATCTCCTCCTAACCTGAAGAAAATCATGTAGGGGAAAGCAAGACTAAAATACACAAAAAGGGGGAGATTAACGGTGAGAATTGGGATCTTATTTGAAATTTAAGTCCTCACGACAAAGGGGGAACGAGGTAGTTTGAAGACGCTTGTGAGAATAGAAAATGGACGACTGGATATCACGCAGCGAAAATCGAAGCGTAACTAAAATAAAGTTCGATTGGAAGATGCAGTGTGTGTGTGTGTGTGTGTGTGTGTGTGTGTGTGTGTGTGTGTGTGTGTGTGTGTGTGTGTGTGTGTGAGTGTGTTTTAGTCTGTTCTGTCACGAAAGTTTGGATACGAGATCAGAGGAAGCATATAAAAGGGTGAAAATGACATCTGGACATTACTCTGGTGGTCAAGTGATTAGAATGCCCCAGATGGAGTGATGGTACGACATAGGTTCGATTCCCAAGAGGTGACATGAGGTTTGTTGATCATGCAGTGCCGACATGGGAAGTAGGCGGGTCATCTCATTTAGCTTCCTCTTCACTATTCTACAGCCTCCTTCACCTCACCATCCTACAGCCTCCTTCACCCCTAAAAATCCCCTACATCTCAAAGGGATTTTTAGGGGATTGACTTACCGTTTGTTATCAATGTATCCCTTCCCCCGAGGTCCAAAGAGAAATTAAAGTTGGATTACTGTAAAGAAAAGACACACACACACACACACACACACACACACACACACACACACACACACACACACACACACACACACACACACACACACACACACACACACACACACACACACACACACACACAGCCTACTATAGTCCAGTCTTTCACATGCTGGAGGGAGGTGATTTTAGGATGTATGTGAGAGGATCAAGGGAATGACTTGGTTTTAACTCTCAGAAATCAATAATTAAGCTGGGAATATATCAGGAAAAGATCTTGTGCCGTTCCCTTCAATCCTCCATGACAGGCTGGGAACGAGGTGATTTGAGAGCGTGGGTGAAATAGTTACCTTGATGATGATGATGATGATGATGATGATGCAGCCAAAATAAAGTTGTGATTACGCCGGAAAATAATTTGGTGTTCCCTTAATGCTCCACGACAGGCTGAGAATGAGGTGATCTGAGGTTGCATAAAAATGAGGCTTTGTGGGGGAAATACTTTAGATGATGATAATGATGATGATGATGCTGCTGATGATGATGTGATTAACAAGAAAAGTTTTATTGGACTGCATAATATACAAGCCTGGAATTTGGCTGTCGTTTGGGTATTTTATCGTTTCTCTGGCTAGGAACGGGTCATGTGAAAATATATGTAAGAGAAAATAGGGCGCTAGAATATTATCCCAGTATGATGATAATGATCATAAAATCGACAACAACAACAACAGCAATAATAATAATAATAATAATAAAAATAATAATCATAATGTTAATAATAATAATAATAATAACGGTTTGCCAGTAAGGGAACGAGAGTAAAAACAGAGGATGCTAATGTTTGTCAAATCGTGTAGCCCAGATTGAGAGGCCGTCACTTGCTCTCCAGGACCTGTAAACATTAGACAGACAGACAAAGGTGCTTAAACATCATAAAGAGAAGGTTGGAATTACTCCGAAAAAGAATCCCGCATTGGTCTTTAATCCGTTCCCCTTATCCTTCACCACACACCGGAAACGAGTCGATATGAGGACGCATATTAGAGGGCCCGTGGGTGAAATATTAATGTTCATGATGATGGTTATGTGATCAGTAAAGAAAATTTCGATTACACCAACGTGCAACCCTGGAATTTGATGCTCCATAATTTTATCCTTCAAGACTGGCGGTTGGGAACGAGGTGATCGAAGGACAAAGGAGTACAAAGGAATACAAAGGTAAACAAACAGCAACACACCAGTTATTCCTTTCGTGACTGTTTGATCGCATGTGAGAGGATGAGAATAACAACACAGCATTACCCAAAAACATCAAAGGATAATTCAATGTTGAGATTATGATGAAAAAATAATTCGTTTCTCTCTTTAATCTATTCACTCATTCCTTCACGCCACGCCGGAACGAGGTGATCTGAAGACGCATGTATGAGAGAATGAAAATAACAACACAGTATCATCGTAAATTATCAGCAGGTATCTAAAATAGAGTTAAGATTACGATGAAAAAGAATCTCCTGTCGTTCTTTAATCCGTTCCCCCCCAAATCCTTCACGTCGCGAGGCCTGGAACGAGGTGATCTGAGGACGCGCATATGAGAGAAGGGCGGCGTGCGGTGAAAAGGACGACCCGATATTACCCGGAGACGAGGTGAAAGGGCACGTGATGAAAAGAGGTCGGGGATGATGAGTTAGCGGCGGTTCTGAGGCACGGGTCGACTGAGGGTCGGGAAATATCTTAGGTCAAAAATCATGTCTTCAAATTTTCCCCGCCTGGTTGAATGGGGGAAGGTGTGTGTGTGCTTAGGTGTAGGTATTCATGTGTGTGTGTGTGTGTGTGTGTGTGTGTGTGTAAGAGTTTTTGTAATAGCCATGGTGGAAGGGAGAAGAAAATTGGTGAGCGGTAATTGAAGGAAAGAATAAGGATGAGCAAATCTAATGGCTCCTCTCCGTATTTAAAGCCGTATCATAAGTGGCACAGGGAGCTTCGTAAGATCTCTTCCTTAGCGATTTATTTTGCATTTTACACCTTAATATTCCCTTGTATCCTTGTCATTTATATCGCTTTAATATTGACATAATTTGCACTAGTATTACAGAGGATTCGGGGGTATAATGTACTGAATAAATCGCTGAGGAAGAGATATTACGAAATCTCAGGGGCCATTCAGAATATCAGTGTTAATTTCGTCACTTAAGTATTTTTTTTTTTTAACACTTGGGCTCTCCAGACTTACTTTCAGCTGAATAAAATCGTCTGGTGTTAATTGAAGTGAAATAGTATCGTTGTCCTGATCATGAAAGAATTAATGGTGACAGAAGTAACACTTAGACTTTGCACATAAATAGATATATAAATAGATAAATATATATCATCTGTTGTTAAGTGGAATACGACACTAGATTCGTCCGGACGATGAGGAAGTTAATGTGTTGTGCAGTTCAGTAGTCACCAGTCAGTAATTCCTCTCTTAATTGTCATCGAATTTGTTGAGATGGTATTAGAGAGGGACGCCTTCTCGTGGTGGCAACGATATAACTCCGGGTCATACAGACGTGCCTCACTCCCTTCCTATCCCCCGAAAGGAGGAAGACGGACTGGAGAGGGTAACTTTAACCTGCGGTCCACTGGGTTCACGTTCAGATAAGCCAGAGACCAGAAGAAGAACAACAACAACAACACTACGTGGAGGCGCAAAAATTCTCCACACTGATACTGAAAATTTTAGATACCGATACTTAAAAAAAAAAAAAAAAACGCTAGAACTAGTTATTACCATTTCTAAAACAAATGACGTCAGTTTTTACATTTACCTAGTGTCCGTTGCAATAAAGCACTCTACATATTCCCTCGGGTTTAAAGCTGTGCCGTGTGAGCTTTGGTAATGAGCTTAGACGTATCCCACACAGGCGGGGGCAATCGATGGAGTCCTTTATTTACGGTGTTGCTATTGACACTGGCCTTCATAAAGTAAGAGGAATTTGCCGGCGCGATGCTCACTTCACAGGGATATACTGATCATACTTTAGCGGCCATTGCATGAATCGTGTATGAGAATGATGGTTTATGCTTTTATTTTCACTCATACGGCTCTCAGACACCTCACAGTCAAAATATCCCACGAATTCATAAAGATTCCAAGGCATGATTCGTGTGTAACAATATCCTCACTTTTCATGCTATCAGACACATCACTACGAATCCTGACACGTATTTATAAAGGCTCCTAAGTTGTTCATAAGACCGCTGGCTCATAATTTTATCTTCTTAATACATCTGCCAGACTCTCTCTAACCAAACGGGGGTGAACGTTGAAGTGAAGAATGCCACCACTCACTATGAATTTTCACTGCTATTCGTATGGTGATTGGCCTATGCTTCTTCATATATAGAGCCACGGGACACTTACCAGCCAAACTGAAATTTATAGTAAAGTGAAAAATACGACTAAAGACTAAGTTTTTTTTTTTTTATTAATTTTTGTAAGAATGTTGATCTATATTTTAAACCCACTCAGCCTAGTCCTAACACTTCTCAATCAAACTGGAGTGAGTGAGTGAAAGATACGATCAGACATTATTTTTATTATTATTATTGTTTTTTAAAGTAATATACTGCTGCCGAGCCTTGGTTAACTGAAGAGTTGGTTAAGATCCATTTTGAATAATTTCAACGATACTGTCCCTCGTGAGAACGAACATGGCCGCTGTTCCAACGCGCCTCGCCTGCGTGGTGATAACATGGAAGTATGAATGAGTGGATAAATCCTCCACAATAGCATATATATATATATATATATATATATATATATATATATATATATATATATATATATATATAAAGTTGTAGGTGGGGGCGCTTACCATCCACTCAATTGATGTAGTGCTGCTCTCGGGTTTCTGCCCTTTCCTCTCCTCCATCCTTCTTTCCATCGATCCTCTTCTGTCTTTCCTTCATTCTTTCCTCTTTCTTATGCCTGCGGGTGACTTTACATTCCCTCTTGTGTCTTTTTTTCCTTTATTCTTTCCTCTTCCTTCTGCCTGTGGGTGATTCTACACTGAGTGACAAGCCAAATGGTTTCCTGTACACCAGGAAACCATTTATTACGCTGGGTGGTAATCATATAACCAAATTTTAGCTCCTGGTGGTTTAGTGGGTAATAAAGGTGCTCCAATCGGATTGAGCCGGTGAAGGTTTATATCCAAGGGATGGTTGGGGTTTATTGCTCACGTAATGCCACTCAGGGATGAGTGAGGCTGGTCATTCTCATCTTAAATGCCAGGACCAACTTTTCAAGCCCCGGGCTCCTACGCTTCTCATGGGACAACGTAGGATTAGATGAAGGATGGATGGATGGATATATTTGTGTGTGTGTGTATTTATGTATGTACATCCATACATACATAGTTAGAAACAGTCGTATCTGTTGAATCAATGAGTGCGGGAAAAACGAAAATATTCAATATGGGGAAAGAACACCAACAAATATTTTTACTGCTGACAACGCACTTTTGCAGATGGAGTGTTTACGTAGAACATTTAGCCGCCAGGCACAGTTGTTCTGGTAGAGAATGAACATAACAATAACAGTATTCAAGACATCAAAACATTTCACAGCTCGAGTTTCAAGCTTGTGTTAAAGGCTTTCCACACATTGTATTTAACATGTGGGTATTTTGGAGATGGTCTGTAAAAGCATTCGGTGTTACTGTGTTACTCCCCTCAGTAAGACTATTTATTTTAGAATTTATTCTTGCCACCTCACGACGATTTTATTTTTAATAGAACCCCATGACAGTGAAGGGGTTAATGAGGGCTGCGTCTAACCGCTCCAGTTCGAAAAATCTATCCTGAGTAGAATAAAATCGTTGGGAGGTGGCAGGACCAAGATAAGAAATGACGTCCATATACCGAAGAGGGTGATTTAGACATTTAAATCCCCGCTTTTTTTCTGGGAAGTAAAAAAGAACTCTAGATATTTTATTCATGCTAACGTCAGACGATATTATTAGCTTCAAAAACGCAGCAAAAAAGGGTAAAAAAAAAAAGTGTTCTGGAGTGTTGGCGGGGGGGGTTGTGAGTTTTGTATGTTACTCCAGTTAAAGGGTCCATTGATCGTGTGGTGTTGGTTGGTGTGGTGTTGTTTTGTGTCATATTGATTGGCCATGTGTTGATTAGTGTGGTATTAATTGCATGTGTGGTGTTAAGTGGTATTGTGTTGATTTTAGTGGTGTGGTATTATTTTTGTTTGGTATTGATTGGTTCGATGTACGGTATTGATTGGTGTTGCATTAATTAGAGTGATATGGTACTGATTGGTGTGATAACGTATGGTATTGACTAGATGTATGGTATTGATTGGTGTATTCTTGTGGTATTGATTGGTGTGATGGTGGAATTGACTGGTTGATGTGGTATTGTGTTCGTGTGGGACAAGTTAGGTTACTCTCTCTCTCTCTCTCTCTCTTTCACACACACACACACACACACACACACACACACACACACACACACACACACACACACACACACACACACACACACACACACACACACACACACACACACACCCTACAAATCCACCTTCCTAACTCCCCCTCATCACCCCTTCTTAAACCCTCCTCTTTTATACCTCCCATCCATTACCCCTTAGCCTTAAATCCGACCCCCCATTAAAATATCTTGACTCCCCCTCCACTGACCCATTAAGCAAAATCAAAGGGGGTTCAGGAGGAGAGTAGGACATTGATGAAGCACAGACGATGAGGGAGAAGAAAGTTGGAGTTGACAGAGGTATGATATAAGTCGTGGACAGGTAATGGATAGGACAGGTAATGGATAGGATATTGATGATGAAATTGAAGGTGCTGGTGGTAGGTAGCGCCATTCAGTCTTAAAGTGGTAGAGGGGATAGATGGATGGATAGATAGATAGATGAATAGATGGATATGCAGATAGTGATTAAGAATGATTTTACCTCGTTCCAAGGTGAGAATATTTTGCACGCCTCAGTTCACTTACTGTACAGATACGTAGATAGATAGATCAGTAGATAGATAGGAGAGAGAGAGAGAGAGAGAGAGAGAGAGAGAGAGAGAGAGAGAGAGGCCCCTTCTTCAAGAGTTCATGACCATTTATTCCTCCATTCGTCCTAACTACCCCAATATCCCCTTCAAGATATCATGATCCATTGACCCTCCTACTGCCCCTCTCAATCCTACAGTCTCCCCTGCCCCTGTCCCTTTCACCATGTAATCCCCTTCATTGCCCTATTTACACAAAGCCCCTCCCCCCCTCACACACACACACACACACACACACACACACACACACACACACACACACACACACACACACACACACACACACACGCCGCCCTCCCTTCCAAATATCAATACTCCCCACTCCCCCACTCACACTAAGCATCCTTCCCCTTTCCCCCTCCCTCCCTCCCGTTAGGTTTTTCTCCCCTTAGGTTCACTAGGCCCCCCTCCCCCTTCATGCTTCCCTCCCTCTCCACCCCACACACCCTAAGCCTTCCCCCACGTCCCCTCTTTTCCCCTCACCTACGATGATTTTTCTGTTTCATTATTGCTACCACCAGACGATTTTACTCGGCCAAGGGGGATTTTTCGAACTGGAGAGGTTAAATGTAAGCCTTCACTCACCCCTTCCTGTGCATTACGCTTCCTCTGAGCTAAATAAAAAAAGATAAAAATAAAAAATATTCAGGGAGTAACCAGAAAAGGATAAGAAAGTATGCCATCGGGTTTAAGGAGGAGTTAAGAAATTCATGACCCCTCTTCCAGTGCTCTCATCGCCCCGGCCCGGCTCCGTCAGATACCATTACTCACCATTACCCCAGAGAGGAGGGGTATCTTGTGAGCTGAGTAAGATTGCATGTGGATAGCACGATGATGAAAATAAGAGGCATTATTCTTTTGGTGTGCATCTTAGAGTTTTTTCTGAACTGCGTCACTAGAGAGTTCCCCAGAGCTGAATGAAATAGCCCATTGAGAGAAAGAATGTGATGAAAAAACGTCAAGGCAAGATTTCATGTGTCACAGTACCGCATTCTCTCTTAGCAAGATGAAGTCTCTTGTATTTTTCCTTGCAACCTTCAGACGATTCTGCTCATCTTAGGGAAAACGTTTAGTAATAAAGGGATTAATGAAAAGTATATCTAACCTTGACAGTACTAAAAATCTCTCCAAACCTATGTAAAATTTCTTAGGTGTAGCAAGAAGGTAAAGAAAAGGTCGTCCTGTGATTGAAGGGTTTAAAAATTCCTCCTCAAGCTCCATTAAGATGACACGACCACCCTTTCTTCCCTCTCACCCTCAAGCTGCCCCACCCCACACCCCCTTCCTGGATATCTTAGTAAGCCTTCCGTACCAGTGTCCCATCCACCTCAAGCTGCACCGTTTACTGTATAAATGAGTACAAAGGACATCAGACAGCAACAAACCAAATGGTCCTTTCGGGGCTATTTGTTAAATAGAAGATTATGACTATGATATCTAATTCAGTGGGATGAAGATAAGGATAGCAAAGCAAGAAGCCTCCCCCACCCCTCCCACCGTGCCCTCTAGCCGAAGCGGGCAGGAAAAAGTGAGAGGGACCGCCATGCAGCAGAGAAAAACTGCCATGGTAATTTCATAGGAAAGGCTGAAAAAAAAAAATTATCCCCACTATACTGTACGTTTTCTGTAAGGGAAAATTAAAACTGTCTGTTAACAATGGTGCACTGCTGCTGCATTGTCAACTATCTGAAAGAGAGGAGAGTAAATTAGAATTCTGTATTATCCAGCCACGAGTGCGCTTAACTGGGGATTCAAAACACCCCTCCCCCTCTCCGCAGCCTTGTTCAGCATATTCTTCCCTTGAAGCTGTGACCCCTACTGCCATCATCATCTCAAGCTGTCCCCTCTCCGCTGTCTTCAAGATATCATAACCCAGTGTCACCTCCCTTCTGATATTTCATGCACCCTCCCACTATTATATTCACCCTAACCCATCCACAGCCCCCTTTCAAGATGTCATGACCTCTCCTGCCTCAGACCCCCGTGTAATATTTCATGAGCTTTATATTACCGCTGTATTCACCCCCAAGCTGCTCCTCCCACCCCTGTTTAAAGATATCGTAACCTTCCCCTCTCCTTGCCTCCCTCCAGGACATCTTGAGTTCCCCACCCTTTCCGCTGTCCCCATCCCCCATAACCCCCTTCCTCTTTATCCCCCGTCCCCACAACCTTATTTCACCCCAAACCCTTCCCCTCATCCCGTCATTCCACCTTCAAGATATCATGAGTCCCTTCCCCCACTGCCCCTCACCTCCCTTCGCCCCACTCCTCAGTCGCCTCATCTATCACCTCCAATCCGCCCTTGTCAGGAGGCAAAGAGGAAGAGCACAAGACACCAGGGGTCATAGTTGTAAAGGATCTTAATATCCTCACTCCATTGACTTAGTTTTTGGTCCATTATAGACGATTTTATTCAGCGTAAGAAGGACCTCTAGTAGTGACGGAAATATGTACAGTAGGCTATCTCTAAATTCCTCCTTCGAAATGTCTCTGGGCAGCTGAATAATATCATCAGGAGGCAGTGCTTAAAACCTTCAATGCGGCCCCACCTTTGTTTAGTTTATTTTTTGCCGTTATGACTATTCTGTTCAGTTTGTGATAAGACTTTTCCATATTTAGGCGGTAGCAATGGCCTTCATTGATCTCGTCACCATCAGAGCAGTATCCTGAGTTGAATAAAATAGCCTGTTAACAGCAAGAATAAACTACAAAAAGACCACCGCACTGAAAAGACGAGCAAGTTATACATTAATTTATTTGTTTTTATACGCAATACGCACCTCGATGGCAGTTACTTTTTATCAGAAATCGTCTTGTTTGGTTGTATTTTTCGCTTTAGTATTTGGTCTGGTATGGTTGTTAAGCGCTTAGTAGCTGTGTGAATGAAGAGAAGTATAAACAATCTTATACAGCCCAAATTTTAGGAATTTAGTGAATATGGTGCCAGCTGCGCCCCGCCACCCACTCCACCTGACAGTAATTGCCATGAGGTGCTTTTAACCCTTTCAGTACGATGACGACTTTAGCATTTTGTTCCTGCTACTGCAAGATGATGTTATCCAGGTTAGGAAAGACCGCTCGACTTGACGGAATTAGAAGTTTTCCTTTAAAATCCACTGCCCTCTCTAGCTTGACACTAATACCATTTTTTTTTTACACACACACACACACACACACACACACACACACACACACACACACACACACACACACACACACACACACACACACACACACACACACACACACACACACACACACACACACACACACACACACAATTTCGAGATTCCTGGACCCATTGCATTTAGTAAACTGAAGGTCATAGGCAGAGAGAAATAAGACTAAGGTAGACAGTTCCAGATTTGACCTGTTGCATACAGAAATGACTGATAACATCGATCACCTCTTCCATTAAAGATCTGGACAGAAAAAAGGTAGAGTTGTGTTGTCAGAAGGGAGCAACGTGCCCGCTGTAAAGGAGGAGGGATGCAAACAGACGGTTTGTAGCAGCATTGACCATTGAAGTAACGACAGAAAAGAGAGCGATGCGACACTGCGAATTTAGAGAGAGAGAGAGAGAGAGAGAGAGAGAGAGAGAGAGACAGAGAGAGAGAGAGAGAGGGAGAGAGGTTAAAGGGAGTCAGTGAGAGGAGTAGAATTAAAGAGAGAGAGAAAAAAAAAAGCCTTTGACTCCACCGTGTTTAGAAGAGCTGTATGTGCTGAGCTTCCTCCCCCCACACAGAAAAGACGTACTTCACACAGAGGCGAATAAATACAAAGTCAAAATCCTGCTCTTTCCATAACCAATTTTTCCTTACTCCATCACCTCTCCATACTTTGAACTTTGTCTCTGCTGCACCATCTCTCCTTATCTCTCCCTCCTCCCTTCCCTGTATTTCTCATCCAGTATCTCTCCCTCCCTCATTATCCTCCCCTCTGTCTTTCCCAATAATACCCCTCCATCATTATCCTCCCCTTCCCTCTCAAACTACCATCATCCCTCCCCTCTAACTACCACCCCTTCCTGCTCGCACCATCTGTCCTTCCGTCCAGTCTTTGTCCATTCCTTCTGGCACTTTTCCTTTCTTCACTACTCTCCCCTCTCTCCAGCATACTAACATTTTTCTTTTTCCCTATTACCTCTCTCTTCTCCTCACAACCTATACCTCTTCCATCTCTCTCTCTCTCTCTCTCTCATCCTCATCACTTCTTCACTCTACCCACCATGTCTTTCTACTCCATCACATCTTCCTTTACATTATCACGTCTTTCTCTTCTGCTTCATATCTCTCATCCTTACTATCACGTCCCCTTCCTCTCCCAGTTTTTACCTCCCTCCCTCCCCTAAATCCCCTTCATCCCTTTTACCTATCCCTTTCCATTCTGTTACCAGTCCCTCCCTCAGTCACCTCCCCTACTCTACCTCTCCCTCTCTTGTGTTCTTCTTCCTTACCACTTCTCATCCTCCCAACTTTCCCTTCATCTCTTACTCTCTCTCCTCTCCCCTCCCTTCGTCTTTTCCTCTCCCACCTCTCCCCTCCCCTTCCCCTAGTTAGAAACCCAAACCCCATCGATTGCTAATGGTCTGTCTCATACGATCGTACTCTTTTGAACCTACGACCCTTTTAGCATATCCTTTGGCTGTTCACTTTACACACCTCATCCTAGTATTGCGTGTAGGCTGCGTTTATATTTTCAGTCTCGGTGTAGATTTCCAGATATAGCATAACAAAGTAATATTATTCCCACCACTACGAGAGATTTCGCATAAGTTGGTTAAAGTTGTCCGTCCGTAGCAAGAATGAAAATGTGTAAAGATCCACAAGAACCAATATTTACGAAGACCCCATGGCGGGAGAATACAGTGCGATTTAGTGTTGTATTTAGGTGGCGTAGGACACTTCGAAATCCCTTTATCTTGGCGATTTATTATGCATTTTGCACCTTAATTATATCTTCCATGTTGTTTATGCATTTTTAGTACCGATCTAGTTTGCGATAGTAACGTACAATCAGAGAAACAATTATCGTCCCATTTCTGTCTGAGGAAAATTTACAGCTGGCGAAAATCACTGAAACCCCTATCTGTACAAGTGCGTATTTCAGATAGGTTCGATTTTTCCGCTATGTATTCGTTCAAACTAGTGAGGAAACATGTGTCACTGTCGGATGAAAGGGTAACGGGCAAAATAACTCGCTGAGGAAGAGGCGTAACGAAGCAGCTAGAAATAAAGCCTTTAATGTCTCGCCAGCCCCTCTTGTCACCTCGGACCGCAGCCAGACCGCCCCGCCAGACCACCACCATCAATAGCGTAGCAACTGTGTGCCGGACCAGCTATATTGAATACCGTATATGTCTGGAGCCTGCACAGGAGGATTTAGACAGCTGGAGTGATGAAGGGATGGAGGTGGGGTTCATTTACGCTTGGAACTCAGTTGATCGTTGTTTATTTGTGTGTGTGTGTGTGTGTGTGTGTGTGTGTGTGTGTGTGTGTGTGTGTGTGTGTGTGTGTGTGTGTGTGTGTGTGTGTGTCCTTTTTCAGAATCTTACCCAGTGTACAGTACTAGGAATAGGATTTGGATGATGATATTTCTAGATCTTCCCCACCTCTTATTACAGCTCTGCGTATAATACCGAGGGAAAGCTAGCAGCAAGTCCTATTGATCCTCTCCAGGCTCTTTGCTGTACGGTAGGTTATCACTGACCTAACTATTCTAGAAGTTAAAGACAAGGATAACAACGCAGGAAGGCTCGTAGTGGGACTAGGGTGATAATATTGATAGATGATGATGATGATGATGATGATGATGTCCGAACCATAACCACCCCTTTATGATAACGCTAAAGTAGGATACGATGACGATAATAAACCAGTTATCGACGTCGCCCATAACCCGCCAGTGTTGATCAGTTATTCATGGCGGCCGAGGGTTTGCGTCAGAGGGTATTTGCATTTATGGAAATATAATAATGTGTGTGTGTGTGTGTGTGTGTGTGTGTGTGTGTGTGTGTGTGTGTGTGTGTCAGCGGTAATCTGGAGGCTGAGGCTGCTGCAATTCTGGCCTGTCCCAACCACACACTCATTAAAGCCGTCAGCTGGACCCACCACTGTCCCCCCTGCCAACCTTGGTCTGAAATGTAACTCCAGTGATATATAAATGTCTTTCTATAATACTTCTTAATATTGCTTCTAATTCGCTTCTAATACTTGTTAATACTGATTCTGATACAGACACATTATCATCATCACCATCATCATCAATCATCATCGTCATCATCATCATCATCGTCATCGTTAAACCACTGTGCCTCCTTCGACTTTTGATATATAAGTAATCTTTATAATATTCAGTCCTAGTTAAATGCGCTTCCATAATACTTGCTGATAGTGTTTCTACTCATTTTAAATTCCCCTCAGTAATAGTTGTTAATATTACTACTGCCTCAAACACACTTCATCATCATCAACATCATCATCATCATCGTCGTCGTCGTCGTCGTCGCCATAATAATGTGTACGGTAAACTTATCAAATCTCTCTCTCTCTCTCTCAGGTATATATTCATCATTTCATAACGTATTCTAAACCTGACATATTCGCCTAAGCCTACATCAAGCAGCCTAACTCCCATCTCATCCTCCTTTCACCTCCATAGCAAACAGTCGTCCAGCCCAGAGTCATATTCAGGCACACGTCGTTTGCTTACTTCAAAATCCCCCCTCTATCGGCCACTCTAACCCCTCCCTCTATCGGCCACCCCAACCCCTCCCTCTATCGGCCACTCCAAAATCCCCCCTCTATTGGCCACTCCAAAATCCCCCCTCTATCGGCCACTCCAAAATCCCCCCTCTATCGGTCATTCCAAAATCGCCCCTCTATCGGCCACTCCAGAATCCCCCCCTCTATCGGCCACTCCAAAATCCCCCCTTTATCGGCCACTGCAAAATCCCCCCCTCTATTGGCCACTCCAAAATCCCCCCCTCTATCCAGCACCAGTTGCCCGAAAATGCATGTCTCTCACATATATCCCAGCAGAGCTTATAAAATCATTCTCCCTCTATCATGCTGCAGTCGCCAGTAAATGCATGACTCTTACGTGTGTCAGAGGAAAACGTATATAATATAATTTCCCTTCTGTCATGCAGCAGGTGCCGGAAAAATGCATAAATTCAAATTATACCTTGTATCATACACCCAAATACAGCGCTGCAAAGCGTTCAAGGTAATTTTTATGCAGAAGTCGTTTCAAAATGCGTAACTACCAGATATATCACAACAAAAATTTCAAAGTAATTTTCATCATGCACCTGTCGTTCGCACATGCATAACTGTAAAATGTCACAGCAAAACCTTCAAAATAATTCCCCTCTACCATGCAGCACTCGTTCAAAAAAATGCATGGCCGTAAAAGTATGTCACAGGCAAACCGGCGCTCCAGAATCCCTCTCCATCATCCCCCGCAAAATCCCTCTCTATCATGCAGCAGTCGGCCGAAAATGTATGACCCCCAAATATGTCACAGCAGCAGCAGCAAAGCGGGCAGGCACAAAATATCAAGAGAGGGGACAGCTGGAGCCCCGAGCCATCAAAAGGTGGAGGGTAACATTCCATCCGGGGAACTGAATGCTGGGTGTTGGTAAGCGTGGACTGACATTGCATAAGCGTAGTGGGGAATACAAAGTCCTTTCAGAGTTGGCGTGTAGAGCTGAATGGTGATAAAAATGCGCGCGGGAGTGGTGCTAGTGCCAGTGGTGGTGGGAGCGAAAGGGGATGAGGAAGATGGAATGAGTGAGAGAGGAAGATGGGACTGAGAGGAGAGATGGGGATGAGGTTGGTCAAAGGGAGAGGAAGGAAAATGGGAGAGGGAGGTGCATAGGGAGTGATGGAGGTAAAGCAGGTAAAAGTGAGAGAGGGGTGCGGAGGAAGAGAGGTGAGGTTGATGGAAAGGGCGAGAGGAAGGTGGAAGATGAGTGGGAGAGGGAAGGAGAGATGGGAGTGAGGTTGCTAAAAGGGAGAGGAAGGAAATGGGTGAAGGAGGTGGAAAGGGAGAGTAAATGCCCAGTTGAGGATGAGAGAGATGGAAAGAGTGAGAGAGGACGAAGGGAGGCGACTGAGAGAGGGGGAGGGAGAGATGGGGTGAGGTTGATAAAAGAGAAAGAAAAGAAAATGAGAGAGAGAGAGAGAGACAGAGAGAGAGAGAGAGAGAGAGAGAGAGAGAGAGAGAGAGAGAGAGAGAGAGAGAGAGGAAGGAATAAGAGAGGAACGAGGGAGGGAGAGACAAGGATAGAGAGGGTGAGGAAGACAAGAGGGGGAGGAGGAAGTTGAAGAGGGTGAAAGAGGAAGGTGGGAAATGACTGAGAATGGGAGGTGAGGTAAAAGGAAAGGGAGAGTAAGCAAAGTGGAAGTTGACAGGGTGGTGAGGACTTAAGAAATGGAAATGGTGAGGGAAGGAGATAATGAGGGAGAGAGGTGGGGTGTGAGGAAATTGAAAGATGAGAGGGTAAGAAATGGAAGAGATGAAAAGGGAGTTGGAAAGGGGAGTGAGAGTGGGAGAGATGGAAAGATGAAAGGGAGAGAGAGGAAAGTGTGAGATGGGAGGAGGAGGAGGGAGGGAGAAATGAATATCTAAAAATGGAGGGGGAAAATGGAAGATGAGAAGGGGATGAGGGAAGGAGAAATGGAGAGATGAGAAGAAAGACGGGAGAGGAATCAGGAAGAGAGAGATAGAGAAGAAGTAAATGAAAGAGAGAGGGAGGAAAATGGAAGGCTGAAGGCTGATATGAGAGGGAGGTGATGAGTGAGGAAGGTGAGGAAAGTGGAAAGGGCAAGGGAGGAAAAAGGAAGATGAGAGCTGAATGAGAGGGAAGTGAGTAAATTAAAAAGGAGATGGAAAGAGAATTGAAGGAGGGGGAGATGAAAAGGGGGAAGAAAGAAAAATGGGAGATGGGAAATGGGTGAGAAAAGGAGGGAGAGACGGAAAGGGATGGGGAGGCGAACGTAAAAGCGACAATGGGAGAGGGATGGATGTGGAAGTGAACAATTATGCTGGGGGGAAGGGAGTGAAATGAAAGTTAGAGGGATGTTATGAGAAAGAAGGAAGATGAAGGAGAGATGAATGATAATGGGACAGGAAAGGAAATGGAAAAAAATATATAGATCATTACAACTGGTGCTACATCAATGACGTCTTTGATTCTTGATTCTTACGGCCGTCATGTGATTGTTTAGGGGAGACTTAATATTTGGCGTTGAATGTGGATTTCAGTAGCCCTTTCAGTACAAGATCTCTCACCTAAATTGAATTATATTGTTTGGAAAGAGCAGGGAAAGCACATTAAGCGTCATTGTGCTACGAGAGAGAGAGAGAGAGAGAGAGAGAGAGAGAGAGAGAGAGAGAGAGAGACTGGGGTGATATGAGGTAATGGGGAAAGATTAGATTATTTGTGTGTGTGTGTGAGAGAGAGAGAGAGAGAGAGAGAGAGAGAGAGAGAGAGAGAGAGAGAGGTAATTGAAAGGCGATAAATTTGGAAGATTGTGGATAATGATGGTACTGGAGACGGAAGTTGATGGTAATGGGAAAGGGGCGAAGAATGGGAAAAGCTTGTGAAATGAAAGGAATTATAGAGAAAATGGTAGCAGTAGTACTTGTAGTAGCAGCAGTAGTAGTAGTGGTGGTAGTAGTAGTAGTAGTAGTAGTAGTAGTAGTAGTGGTTGCAGTAGTAGTAGTAGTAATAGCAGAATTTGAATTTGGCTTTTTATTCTTGGGGGAAACAATTTTGCGGTCTTTTAGTCTTTAGTTTCTTCTTCCTTGCATAAAAGGTAGTAGTAGTCGTAGTCGTAGTAGTAGTAGAAGTAGTTGCAGTAGCGGTGGAGATGGTGGTGGAAATAGTCACAGTAGTAGTAGGAGTGGGGTGAAGGTAGTAATATTAGTGGTAGTAATAGCAGTAGTTGCAGTAGTAGTATTAATAGTTTTAGCAGTAGTAGCAGCAGCAGCAGTAGTAATTGTAGCAGTGCCAGGCTCATCTGAAGGTGAACCCGGTGGACTGCAGGCTGAGGATGCCATTCTTCCGCAGTCTAGTATCCTCTTGTTAAGGGATAGGGAGGGAGATGAGGGACGTTTGCTTTACATGGCAGAGGAGTAGCTCGATTATATCAGTGCCACCACACGAAGTAGCCCCTCTCCAGCAGCAAGAAATTAGAGAGAGAGAGAGAGAGAGAGAGAGAGAGAGAGAGAGAGAGAGAGAGAGAGAATTAAAGATGAGTGAGAAAGGGGAAAATGATTGTGATAAAGGGAATGGGTGAGGAAAGGGAAGATCAGCCAGACAAATAAATGAGAAATTGTTATTCAGAAACTGTTATTACTGGAAGGCGTTGCTAATTGGAAATGGGAGAGAGTAAGATAATAATGGCAAAAGGTGAAGAGTGCTGGGAGAAAGTAGAAAGAGGCAGAGATAGGAAAGAAATGCTAAACAGGGAGAATGGATGATGAAAATATATGGGGACGGGAGGGGGAGAGGGTGATAATGGTAAAGGACAAAGAATGGGTGGAAAGTAGAGTAAAAAACAAAGAAACTATGGAAGGAATAATTAACTCAATATAAAGGAAGGCGATAATAAATGAGAATGATAAAGAAAATGATCTTATGCAGGAAAATAAAGGACAGACAGAGGAATAGTAAAGGAGACTGATAAATAAACGAGACATAATGAAAATATATACTGAATGAGAATGGGGGAAGGAGATGATCATGGAGTAATGAGAGGTAAAGAGGATGACAGTGGGAGAAGACGAAGAAGGGAAGAGAGAGAGAGAGAGAGAGAGAGAGAGAGAGAGAGAGAGAGAGAGAGAGAGAGAGAGAGAGAGAGAGAGACCGCAGTAGGGGAGGAAAAACGCAGTACGAATTATGGGAGGGAGAGAAATGGGTGAGGGACCGTGAGGGAGAGTGGAAATGGGGGAAATATAATGGGTGGAAATGGGGATTGTCATAAGAGAAGGAATGGGAGCCAGAGAGAGAGAGGGAGAGAGAGAGAGAGAGAGAGAGAGAGAGAGAGAGAGAGAGAGAGAGAATCGTTACCAAGAAAAAACTTTGAGACGAAGAAGAAGGAGAAATAAACGTAACAGAAAAGAACTGAATGGAAGGAAGACAATACCATGGAAGGAAGATGATGATGATGAGGGAAATAAGAGAGAGGGAAGATGAGACTAGTGAGAGTAAAGAGGGCGTGAAAGAGAGGGAATGAGGCGAGGAGGAGGGCGTGTTGGGTGGGATAAGGGTTTGAGAGGGCATACAGAGTGAGAAAGGAGACAGGAAAATGGAGAGAGAGAGAGAGAGAGAGAGAGAGAGAGAGAGAGAGAGAGAGAGAGAGAGAGAGAGAGAGAGAGAGAGAGAGAGAGAGAGAGAGAGAGAGAGAGAGAGAGAGAGAGGAGCAGCGTGAGAGAATAAAAGAGGGCTGAGGAGTGAAAATGAAAAGTGGATTAGAGAATTATAATCTGTGTGTGTGTGTGTGTGTGTGTGTGTGTGTGTGAGAGAGAGAGAGAGAGAGAAAGATTAGTATTACATGGCCTCACAGACCACGCAAACCTTAAGACCCCAGCGAGGTGACCCGACCTTAATACTAATAGAAAAACTTCCCCCATAGCCAAGGAATTGCAAGAGCTAGAGAGAGAGAGAGAGAGAGAGAGAGGTGTGGAGAAGGGTTGGGGGAGAGACGGGGATGGCGAGAGAGATTACAGTAAAAGAGACTCCAGGGGAACACTTAATAGTATTACGTATAAAGAGAACAATGGTGCCGGAGGTGGGGCAGATGTGGAGAGGGAGGGGAGAGAGAGGAGGGAGGAAAGAGGGAGAGAAAGGGGGAGGAAAGAGGGAGAGAAAGGGAGAGAGGAGGGGGGAAAGAGCGATAAAAAGCGAAGGAGGTGAGAGGAAAGAGAGGAGAGGGAGAAATTAAGAAGACAAAGAAGAGATAGCATAGAGAAGAAGAAGAAACGGAGGAGCGAGAGGAGGGAGGAAAGAAGGTAAGGGAGGGAGAACTCCGAAAAGGAAGGGAGGGGGGGAGAGAGTAAAGAGGGAGGAAAAGGAGACAAGCTGAGAGAGAGATGAAGAAGAGGGATGAAAGATAGTAACAGGGTGGGGGAGAGGTACGAGGAAAGGGATGCTGGAGGAAGGAATATAGAAATGGAGGGAAATTAGGAGAGAGAGAGAGAGAGAGAGAGAGAGAGAGACTTTGATGCAAGATGACAGAAAGAAGAATGGAGGCTTCAGGAAAAATAGATCTAAAATGTGGAAGGAAATATGGATGAACAGAAGACTAAGTATAAACGAAACTGCATAAGAAATAAAGAAGAAAATGAGAAGTGAATTTAAGGAGAGAGGAAGAATGTAAAAAGGAGATTAGGGGCTCGAGGTGAAAATGTATGGAGGTCTGGGAAGGAAGATGATGATGATGATGTAAACCAGGAGGAGGAAGAGAGACGAGGAGAAAGAGAAAGGCATGGAATGGCGATGATGATGATGATGATGATAAAAAGCAGGAATGAGAAAAAACAGAGACTAAACAAGAGAGGAGAAGAAGTAGCAAGAAAAAAGGGAGGAAAAATGAGAAGAGTATATAAATCAAGGAGTGGACGGGGAATAGTATTGAAGTGGAAGCGAATTATAAACGAGAATTAATGAAATAAAATAAGAAGACCCGAAAGGGAGAGAAAAAAAAGGGGAGAAGGTAGTTTAGAAGGGCAAATAAATCGGAGCAGAAGGGAGATGATGATGGTGATGATGATGAAGGGGTGGAGAAGCAGGAATGAGACGACAGAAGGGGAGGAGAGAGGGGAGAAATGAGAAAGAGCGAGGAGAGGAGAGAGGGAAAGGTAATGAGGAGAGGGAAAAGCTGAAGGTTGGTGAAGGGGAGGGAGAGGGAGAGAGAGAGAGAGAGGTTGATGAGGGTAGGGATGGAGGAAGGAAAGAGAATTAAGGAATAGCATATAAAATTAGCCTTAGTATGTTTCAGAGAGAGAGAGAGAGAGGAAACAGAATTAAGGAAAATCATAAATAATTGTTCCAGTATAATTGTTTCTTCTCAGGGTTAGGAATGTCTATATCATGGAGAATGTTAGTCTCTATCAGTAATTCTTCTCCACGCTGACGGGACCGAACCCAATAAGGGAAACTCCAATCCTCTCAGAAATTGCAGATTAATATGTCAGGCTTGTTAGGATTGACACGGTTTCAGTACAAGAGTGAAAGAACTGTTACCTCATCTTGACGTATCACCATCTTTATTTTATTTATCATCATCATCATCATCATCATCATCATCGTATTAGCAGCATCACTACGTTACCCACAGATCCACTGAAGCTGGACCTAAAGCGATATTTTTTTTTAGGTGTTTTCGTATGTTGGGTAGATCTGTGTAGCAAAAAATTCAGGCTCGGATAGTTTTATTTTAAAGTCAGATAATAAAAATCCACACACTTATTGCTGCTGCTGTTGTTGTTGTGGTGGTGGTGGTGGTGATGGTGGTGGTGGTGGTGTGGGAGGCTGGACTGCAGTTTGGGTAAAGTGGATTTTTGTTGGTACTGTATTTTGTGTTGGTATTGTAGCAGGGGAAGGTGGTGGCCTCAAAGTAATCTGGCTAGGAGTATCCATGTCTCCTTGGGTTGGATAGTTTCTGAGGGATGAATATCTGGCGTTGGTTCTTAAAGGGTAAACGTACTGAACCAGGATTACTTAACTAGATCGCATTATAACCTTTCAGTAATCTTTGCCGTCTTCCAGGATGCAGGGCATGGCGAGAGTAGCCGTACTTTTGTTGACTGTGTACACAAAGCATAAAGTATAGCATAGATGGGGCCCTCTGATACCCCTAAATGATTAATACAGCTCGTAATGTTTAAGGAAGATTAATCTGTTTTCACATGTTCATAACTTACTATGGATAATATGCAAATGTCAGTAGCAAGGGATATATGGCCCCATAATGAAGGCAGGGGTACGTACGTGAGGCAGGAATAACCAGCATCTGCAATATTCATCGTCTGTGGTGTCATAGTGTTTCGCGCGGAGTGTACACTAGTACTTTTTGATCCATTGCTCTATTACTTTAACATTCATCATCATCATCATCATCTTCATCTTCTTCTTCTTCTTTTTCTTCTTCTTGTTCTTCTTCCTCCTCTTCTTCTTCTACTTCTTCTTCATCGTCATCATCTTCATCATCAGCAGCGTTGATAGTGTCAGTCAAACCAAAACAAGAGATATTTAAACCTTATAATAATGAACTCTGTGAACGGTAAAGATTTTCAGACGTTTCAGTAGTTCACATTCTCACCCTAATTCTTAGCTGAATATTACTGTGCATGAGAACAACTTTCGCCAGTGACTTTTTACAGTACGAAGAACTAGTGCATAATTCTCGTTCTTGCGTTATTGATTTTGTGTGTGTGTGGAGAGAGAGAGAGAGAGAGAGAGAGAGAGAGAGAGAGTAATTCCCTTTTCCACCTCTCTATTCTCTCATCACGTCTCTTTCCCATCCCCTATCTCCTCTCTTATCCTCACCACTTCTCATTTCGATCCATTATCACTTCTCCCACTTTGTTACCACCTGTCCACCCATTTCTCTCCCATCCTTTCTTCCTGGTTCCCTCCCCTATCCCCTATCCCTTCTTCCTGTATCCCCCCCTCCCCCCTCCCCACCTCAAATCCCCCACTGCTTGTCCAATCCCCCGAATCTGCATATAGCTAAAAACTCGTGTTCTCGTCAGGATCCCCAGCTTTCCCCGTTAAGTCATACAAAAGCCAGACAGAAATGTAGGCCAGGGAAAAAGAAAAAAAAGAGAAAAAAAGAGAAAGAAAACAGAAAAATAAAGGATTAAATCTGTCACCCTGATACGCTATTCAGCCCGAAGTCGTCACTGGCGCGCTGTTTCCATTTGTGTGGTTTTTTCACCCCTTTACTACGATTACATCTTTTTCTTTTTATCTCTCATTTTCATTTTTAGTGCTTCCATCACAGTTCGCAAAGAGAAGGAATTAGAAACAAACGCCATAACACATCCTCAGTTATACGACGTCCTTATTTTATCATACTTTTCTACCTCGAGTTTATATTCATCTCGGGCCAGACCTCTCGTTGATCTGTAGGCGTAACCACTTGAGTCTAATTCCCACCTTTCACTCGCTTTTAATTGCAGAAGCTTTTGTTACGAGCCGCTTCTTCTCCCGCATCATCAACTTGGCGTCAATGGGTCCTCTCCCAGTGCCTTCCCCGCATCACACGCCACCTGGACCCTCCGCCAACCAGGACAACCAGTGGCGGGTCCCGGGTGTTACTCTCGGCTGTTTGGTTACTAATATCAAGCATCCTCCCTCGTGCCTCTCAGACGTACGGCTTTTGTTTCGCTTCGTTGGATTTTCTAGTGTGAACCTCCTCGCTCCCCGCAGTACACACACACACACACACACACACACACACACACACACACACACACACACACACACACACACACACACACACACACACACACACACACACACACACACACACACACACACACACACACACACACACACACACACACACACACACACACACTGTTGAAATGCACATTGAGTCGTTATTAATTCCATGCCACTCCACACTTTCTTGCCGCTCATTCGTACAATACTACCCCCGTCACACACACACACACACACACACACACACACACACACACACACACACACACACACACACACACACACACACACAGACCTTCCCTGATCTCACTCACTGGTACTGTACATCTTTTATTACACAAATTTTACACCACGTCCATTAGTTCTTCAGAGTCCCTGCTTTACCTTATATATTATTTCGTCTTCTGTTTCTCTCACAATTTTCCTGATTTTCCATTACCTTTCTACCATCGCTTTCTTCATTTTTTCCCTTAATTCTTTACTAACCCCTTGCCCTTATTTACTTTTTTTACTCTTCCCATTCTGTTCGGTCTCTTCCCCTACAGTATACTTCACAACTCTTTTTCATTCGTTCTTTCTTGTGTCCTTTCGTTATTTTGAAGTCAGTTGTTTATTCAGTTCTTTAATTTTCAGTTTAATTTTACGCTGTACTCGTTTCCATACTCTCACTGACTTTACAGCCTGTCTATCAGCGTTGTCATCCTTTTTTCCTCTCAAGTTTTTACCGATCTCGTGCACTTGTTACTCATTAAATTTTCCTGTTAGTCTGTCCATTTCCTTCGCCGCTCTTCGACACTCACTTTTCTGTTTTTCCTTTCTTTACTCATATCCCCTTTTAATTCGATTATTCCTGTCATCCTTTATTTTGAAAAAGGAATTACTTATTTCCATTCGCTCTTTTGTCCTGATTTTTCCTGACATCCTTCACCCCTCCTCTTGTTCTTCCTATCTCTCTAATCATCCCTTCTCTTTTTAAAATCAGTGTCCCTTTACCCCTTGGACGTCTACTTTTGTTTTATTCTTAGTTACTGCTTGAAGATTATATGCAGCTCGCAGAAGGTCTTGTCATTATTCCCTCCACTCCTGACCCTTTTAACTCCCCCCCCCCCACCTCCGCTGGTAGGGAGTGTCACGGTGTAATGAAAAGTGAAGTGTGGTTGAGATGAGCCAACGTATTGCATCCTTATTACACCCTGTCCTCGCCCATGCCCTACTCTGCCTCTCCTCCAGTGCTCGACCCTTTTATTCTTTGTCTTGTTTTCTGGCCCTTTTCATATCTTACCCCTTTGTTTCTTGGTCCCTCTGTCTTTTCCACTACTTGACGCCACTTCCTTCCCCCACTGCATTTCCCGTACCGATCTTTGCTTTCCCCTTCACTGCTCGCCGCATTTATTCCTCGTCCACCTCTACTTTCCACCTCGGTTGTTCGTCCCTTTTCAGCCAGTGCTTCATGTTTCCCCTTCTCATCCACTGCTTGTCCCCTCCACTGCTTGCCTCCTATGTTACTCATCCTTTTTCTCTCCTTTATTGTTCTTACTCTCCACTGCTCACCTCCTTTATTCCTCTTCCCCTTCATTATTCCTCTTCCCCATCTTTGCTTGTCCTCTCCACTGCTCTCCCTAGTAAGTGCTTTTCCCCATCATTATTCCTTTTCCCCATCAGTGCTCGTCCCCCTCACTGCTCACCCCCTTCATACCTCTTCCCCTTCAGAATTCTCTTCCCCTTCATTATTCCTCTTCTGCGTCATTGTTCGCCCCTTTCTTTGTTCCCTTCTTTGCTTGCTCTCCCCGTTTCCCCTCACAGCCTCTTCCCCTTCCCTCCCTCCTCCACTGCTCGTCCCCTCCACTCCTCCCTCCGACTACCCTCCTCTGTACCTTTGTGGACGAGATAAGACTGATACCGTCTGGAGGTGAAGGAAAATCTAGTTATGTTAATGCTGAGTGAGGAGTGTAAGTGGATTGGTGTTGGTACGAGAGGTGGAGAGAGGTGGAGTGGATGAAGGTAACTGGGTGGATTTACTGGACGTCCTGATATCGGTAAAGGTACTGAATTTGTTTATCTGTGTTCTGCCTGTGTGTCCGTTTGAGCTCCACGGCCTGAATTAATCCTTCCCCGTGTTGGTCAGGTACGAATCGGAAGTTGAGGGAGATGGCCAGAATGAACCCTTCCCCCTTCCCCATAGTGGTCAGGTACGAATAGGGAGAGAGTGAGGGAAATGATCAAAATTAATCCTTCACATGCTGGTCCGGTACGAATTGGGAGAGGGTGAAGGAGTTAACCGGAATTAACCCTTCACATGCTGGCCACGTACGAATTGGCAGAGTGGTGCATGCGAGGACATGAGTACATTACTGGCTATATTTGTGGTGTCAGATGGACCACTAGGGTACAAACATAAACTATCATGTGAAAGTAAAGTCAAACAAGAAGCGTTCCCAAGGCACAGCAAGCCCGTCCCCGGCAGTCATTTTACTGTTGACGTATAAACACAACAGGATATCTAGTCAGAGATGTCACATATCAAATTTGGAGCAAATCGGGCGAAAATTGACGATATTATGCCCATTTGAATTATTAGGCCTGACCCACCTGACATTGACCCCCCTACCGCTAACTGGGGGGTGACCCCCATGATGTAATGAGGCATGTTATAGGATGCAGATTTGAAAGATGCAACTTAGGTTTTGGTTTCCGGTCGATATGACGATTTGATAGGAGTTATGGATTTTTTTTTTTTTTTTTTTGGCCTACAGCCTGGGCCTTGGCCCAGTTTGGCCCAAAATTTAATCAGGTGATCAGAAAGTCATGGCCCATCATCCTTGAAATTTTAGTCAAAATAGCACTAGTAGTTTTCGCGTAAACATGTTGACAGACAAACAAACAGACAAACCGAGTGAAAACAATACCCGTCCCCGAGCCTCTCCGGGACGGGGACGGGTAATAAACCGACAGGGTATAAGTATAAACTAGCGTGTGAAACTATAATTATGTAGGTGACATTTTTGCAGGCCTTGGCGCAAAAGTGTCAAGTGTCAACCAATTAAAACTGAACAAAAGGCAAAAATAAAATAAGCCATAGAGTTCAGGCACACGCAGTAACGTTCCGTATTTTCATGTTCGCCGTATGCGTGGGCGTAGGAAATATAGTGCTTGTAAATCTGACGTGGTGAAAGATATATCCAAAAATAAATGTGTATCTTCATGTCTGATTTTTTGTATGAGTGATGGGGGGGATGAGCGTGGATGAGTGAAAGTGTGTGTGTGTGTGTGTGTGTGTGTGTGTGTGTGTGTGTGTGTGTGTGTGTGTGTGTGTGTGTGTGTTTTGAAAGTAATTCTACTGTCATTCTCTCTCTCTCTCTCTCTCTCTCGTCGCACACCCACATAAAAACTTCATCCCTGGTAAAAGCCGCGTGCATATTATATCCTTCATTTCTTTTTTTAACCTCACACAACCAGGGCAAGAGAGTGCAAAAAAAAAAGTTCAGGATTTGTAAATATGTAATGCTTGATAGACAGACGGAATAGTGGGTGTCTTGGGTAAGTGGGAGGCCTGGTGTTGTCCGCATCTTATTTTTACTTGAGTTGGTCCTCAGGTGGCAGAGAGAGAGAGAGAGAGAGAGAGAGAGAGAGAGAGAGAGAGAGAGAGAGAGAATATACTAACTCTTCATTTATTCTTGTATATAAAATCCATTCCTATCGTCCCAACGCGTCAGCCTGAGAAATATCAAACCCTAACTTGGAAATTTAGCGAGCGAGATTATTATTATTATTATTATTATTTTCTTCACGGCACTTTGGTCTTTTGGCAGCGAGACCCGACTTGGCACGGGAAGCTGGCCCATTACCTCGGACTATCGAGATCGGGCTCTCTTGGTCGATTCCTTACCTTACCCTACCTTACTTTACCCCACCCTACCCTACCCTACTGTACCTTACCTTACCCTACCCTACCCTACCCTACCCTACCCTACCCTACCCTACCCTACCCTACCCTACTGTACCTTACCTTACCCTACCCTACCCTACCCTACCCTACCCTACCTTACCCTACCTTACTGTACCCCACCCTACCCTAACCTATTTTACCCTACCCTACCCTACCGTGCCTTACCTTACCCTTTCCTGCCTTACCCTACTTTATCCTACCCTACCCTACCCTACTCTACCCTACTCTACCCTGTCTAGCTCTAACCTACTCTACCAAGCCCAACGCAGACATTCCCCAACTCACCCTATCGAACCTTAACTTATTCTGCCTAACCGTACCCTAACCTACCCTGCCTTTTCCTACCATATTCAGCTCTGATCTACCCTAACCTAGACTACCCTGCCTTACACTAACGTAGCCCAGCCAACCATACCCTATAGCCTGTGACTGTTAAGATTTCTGACAGTGACCAAAATCGTCTGGTGTTAGCGTGAAGAGAATAACCAAGGAGAAATGATAAATAAAATCGTCCAGCAGTAACAAGATTAAAAATAAGTCATAATTGTACTCAAAGGGCTGTTTTTAGAGATGACCCCTAACTCCCATCCCACATGAGGTCTCCCATAGGCTGAATAAAATCGTCCGGGGTAAAGAGAATAACATACAGAATAAATAATCAGACGGAAGGGAGTTGACATCACCAGCTTATGTCCAGTACAAAGTGATAAAATGAGGCTAGTCGTATTCTGAGTAAAATCGTCTGGTGGTCTCTCTCTCTTTCTCTCTCTCGTCATCGTACTACAGGGGTTTATAGGTTTGCAAGGGCGTGGGCAGAGGGAGAGGGAGGGAGTCTGGGCGAGAGAACCGGCCAATCAGGAAACAAAGGGAAATTATGAGATCTGATAATTGATAGCTTTGGCAGGAACACGATATTAATGAGAGAGAGAGAGAGAGAGAGAGAGAGAGAGAGAGAGAGAGAGAGAGAGAGAGGCGTGTACATGACTGGTGTGTGCAGGTTTGTATTATGGCAGACAGGGAGAATGGACCGGGAAACCGTGAACGTATATATATTGTACTCTACAGGATCCTTTTAAAGCCGTGTTACTCATTCCCCCAGCCTTCCTATCCCCCTCCCCTCCTCCCCTTCTGTCTCTGTGTTCCTCCGACTGTCTCCCACTCCTCTCCCCGTCTCTCTCTCTCTCTCTCTCTCTCTCTCTCTCTCTCTCTTTTCCAACTCTTTACCTTTTCCTCCTTCCACCTTCCTCATTTTTTCTTCCTTCACCTCCTCCTCCTCTCCATACACCTATCCTTACCTGATCTTCCTCCATGCCTTCTTCCTTCTTTTTCCCTTCTTCCCCTTTCATCACTATAGTTTGCCTTCACATAGCCACTTCTTCACTGCTCTTTATTCCTTTTTACTTCTCCTTTTATCCTTCTCACCTCCTTTCTCTGTCTTCTTCCGATCCCAGCTCTTCCTCACTCCTTTCTTGCCACTTCCTTGTTCTCTTTCCTCCTCTTTCGTCGTATCTTTTCGTTCTTCTCGTCTTTTCTGTTTCCCTCTCGTTTTTGACTGTCTCCCCCTCCCCTCTGCTCCTGTCGCTCACCCCGTCCCATCTGGCATCTCCATCCCTTCCCTCTCACCCCTCCATTCCTCCTCTTCTTCCTTCCTTTTTCCTACTCCTCCTCTTCCTTCACCCTTTTTCCGTCCTTCTGCTTACCCTCCTTCAACTGTCTCTTTCCTCATCTGTACGTCTCCCCTTGTGTATATTCCCCTTTCCTCTACCTCTTGTCCTTCCTCCTCTCTTTGTTCCTCCCCTCCCCTCGTCCCGCCCATTTTTTTCCCCTTTCCTTTCTCTCATCCACCTTTCTGTTTTCTTCCTCATTCTCTTGTATTCCTCTCGCTTCTTCTTCTTCATCTTTGTCCTTCTCCTGATCTTCCTCTCTCGGTTGCATTCCTCTCTCTTTTCTCTCCTTCTTCACCCATCTTGGCACCTTCCCCGATTCCCTTCCATGCCTTCCTTCATTCTGATACTTTCTTCTTTTCTTTTGTCCTCCTCCTCCTCCTCCTCCTCCTCCTCCTCCTCCTCCTCTTCTACCCCATCCCACAACCTCCTCTTCCTATCCCATCTCTTTCCCTCTCCCTCCTCCGTCTTCCTCCCACACCTCCCCCTCATATCCTTCTTACCCTACTCCCCCACCCCCTCTTCCTTCCACTCCTCCTCCCCTCTCCCATTCATCCTTGTCCTACACCACCTATCATCTTCCCACTCCTCCACCCCCTCATTTTGCACCTCCCCCCTCCTCAACTCCCCTCCCCCACCTCCCACTTTTCTCTACCTCCCTGTTTCGCTCCCACCCAATTATCCCTGTTCCTACCCATTCCCACCCCTTCCCCTCCTCTTTCTACCCCTCCACCTCCCTCCTCTTCCTCCTCTTCGTATCCCTCCTCCTTTTTTTATCCCTCTTCCCCCCCTTTTCTGCACTCTTCCTCCTCCACCTCCTCCCTCCTGTATCTCCTCTTCCTCTTTCACCATCCCCTATTCCTCCCCCTCCTGCACCCTCCTCTTCCTCCTCCCCCCTCTTCACCTCCTGTCTTCCTCCCCCTTCCTCCCCGGCGGCTTTTAGTGCGCCCCAGAGGAAGAGGTTGGCCGGGAATAACATTAAGGGCTTCAAAGGACCTGCAACTCTGCCCTCCTCCGCCACTGTCACATCTTGTCACTTATCCGCCCGCTCTCGCCCATCTTACAGGTTCAGTCTTACCTCTCACACGATCATACACATACATACATACACAGGCTTCGACATACACGTAGATGCACATACGTAACTTAATATATCCCTACCTACACATACATACTTTGACACATACATTGATAGGCATACTGTACATGCTTTCCCATACATACTTACATGCTTAGAAATGCACACACATACCATTCCTGTCATACCAGCTCACTCTTACTTCTCACACAGTCATACACATAGATACACACACTTACATGCTACCTGAAACATACATACATACTTCGGAACGCTCATAGAGTCTAGATATACATACTGTACGTATTAAATGATGCGTTCATGTTCACACTTACACAAATAGAATACTTTCATGCTTCGATTTCTCCCGTATCTTAAACACACACACACACACACACACACACACACACACACACACACACACACACACACACACACACACACACACACACACACACACACACACACTTCCATCCAATACT
>NC_136977.1:5704657-5742157 GCF_032717465.1 Coenobita brevimanus | reverse complement strand
TCTTCTCCCCCCCCCCCAGCGCGTGGCTCAGGTTACAAAGTCTGGGGTAACTCGCCTAAGTACAGGAGGGGAAAGTACATTAGGGCCAGACCGGATTCTTTTAATTTCGTTACTTGTTCTTCGTCCGGTTGTGGGCCTGATGAAGAGTAGCCTGGTAACTTTGCCCAACTGGAGGAGATTGACAGAGACAGGAGGAGGAGGAGGAGGAGGAAGTAGGGAGAAGGTAGATGGAGGTAAATGGGGATAACGGGAGGGAAGGACGGGACAGAGATGGGAGGAGAGGATACTGTGGGAGGGGGAGGTATAGAAATGTTACTGAGAGAGAGAGAGAGAGAGAGAGAGAGAGAGAGAGAGAGAGAGAGAGAGAGAGGAATATTGGAGGAAAGAGCTAGATAGGGGATTAGGGGATGAAAGAAGTGAGAGAGGGGAGAGGAGAGAGGAGGGGATTGAAGAATTAGGTAAGGGATTGAGGAATGAAGGGAGAGAAGGATAAGGGATGTGGAGGGAAGGAAAAAGGAGGACAGAGAGGGGAAGAGTGGACAAACAAAGAGGAATGGAAGGGGGTGAAGAATATGGGATAGACGGGCGAGAGGGATGGAAGGGGAAAGGGCCGAAGGATGAGGCTAGGTTGGATGGATGAGGTAATGGATGCTTCTTCGTCTGGCTGATGGAGAGGAGGCTGGTAACTTTCCCAGCCCGAGGAGAGGGAAAAAATGAGGGGTTAGAGAGAGAGAAGGGAGAAGGGAGAGGGGACGAGATGGAAGGAGTTGAGAAGGAGAGAATGGGTGGCAATGGAGGAATGGCGGTAGAGGAAAGTTCGGGGCATCGATGAGACGGGAGAGGAGCATTTGAACTGTTTAGATGAGGAGGCAGAAGAGAGAAAGGATAGTTTGAAGATAGGGATGGGATGAAAGTGAGAGAAAAGAGGGCATTCTGAGGCTTAAAAGGAGATGGTAAATATGAAAGGCTTAAAAAAAAAAAAAAGGTAGAGTTTAGTATGAATGGAGTGGAGGTGAAGGGATGAATTAGACACTGAAAGTTATAAATGGTGGAATACATTATGAAAGCTGGGAAAATTGATGGTGTTCAGTGCTGATGAAGTGAAGGTGGAAGGGTAAAGGGGATAGAGAGGCAGTCAGGATAGGCGGGATGTGTGTGTGTGTGTGTGTGTGGAAGGACAATAGGATGACGGTGAGTGTAGAACGAGAGATAAAATGAATGTGGAAAGGTGAGAGGAAAAACTGAGCTTGGAGTGGCTGGGGTGGATGTGAGAATGGCAAAAATGGGGGAAGATTAGGACGAGTGCAGTGAAAGTGGAATTGCTTGGAAGAACAATAAGATGTAAGGAAAATCAGGAAAAAAAAAACGGAATGAGTTGGGGAAGATGGGAAGAAATGGGTATAGAAATTGAGGTAAATGGGAAATGGCAAATATGGATAGGGAGGAGAGTTATAATAGGATGAAGAGAACGCGACGAACAGTAATAAAAAAAGGTGGGATGGGAGTGGGTGGATGAGAGGATTGACTGGATGTAGAATGATTGAGGAGAATGGCATGAATGGAGAATGAGGGTTAGAATGGATAGGAGTAGTGCCTAAAAGAGAGAGAGTAAAGGTAGAATGGAAATCAGAATAAGATGAGATTGCAATAGTGGAGGGAAGGACTGAGTCTGAGATGGGTAAGAGGCATAGAGAAAGACAAGAATGAACAGGGTAGAAGGTATGAATAATAAATGATGAGATGATAGGAATGAGAGAGTAAGTGTATAAGAATGGAGGTGAAATGAAAAATATTTGGAGGTGGGGGAAGGGGGATCAAAAGGGGTTACGAATGGATGGAATAATGGAAAGTGAATGGAGGAGGAAGTAATCAAGATCCATAAAGGAGAAGTGGAGTAAAAATGAATACCTGATGTGGATTAGAGGACTGAAACTATGAGAAAGATAAAGGAGGTGGAAGGGAAAGGAATGTGTAGGAAGAAATGAGGAGAGAAGAAAAATTAATAAAAAGGTAAAGGAAATAGGTAAATAATGAGGGAAGAGCCAAAGGTGAAGAGAAAACTGTAATAGGAGTGGGACAAAGTGGAGATCGACCCTCCCTATGACGTGTGTTGTCAGTAATGAATGGACGGAGGCGGGGGACGGGAGGGCACCATCCTTTCCTGTCTTGGAGTGTAGTTATATTTCTCCTCCTGCTTTATGTAGTCTTTCTTTGTTTTGCTACGCCTTCATTACCAGGGATCTTTATCAAACCAAACGAAATCATCTGTGGGTATGCACAATAACGTAAAAAAAAAAAAGCACCATGTTATAAACAACGTTGACGGTAAAAAAAAAAAAAAAAAACTTTCCTGTTTGTCACACATCATCGCTATAATGATACATTCAGGAGTGCACATCATGGTGAATAAGGATGGATGTACACTGATTATCCCCTACTGAGTGAAACTTTACAAGAACATTATACACTCGTGCTCGCAAAGCAGAAGCGAATGCTATGTTTGTTCGACGTGAGTTTGTCTGTTAGCACTCAAAATAATGAATAGTTTTTATCTAATCTTAACCAGACTTAGTGGAACAATTGAGTGTCAGCGACGGGGTTGATCGATCGTTTTTTAGAACATTAGGTCGAAGGTCAAGGTCACACGGGTAGATCGAGCAAGGTCAGTTTAAAGAATATTTATCTGATTTGGACTACACTTGGTGGAAGGGTGGAGAGAAAGGCTAGAACGAAAGGATAAGATCTTGAGAACAATTAGTCAAAGGTCATGATCGCAAGGCAAGGTCAAAGTTAGGCTTGTGTGTCAGTGCATGAACAACATCAGTAAAACAGTTTAGATTTGATTGTGTGTGTGTGTGTGTGTGTGTGTGAGAGAGAGAGAGAGAGAGAGAGAGGGTGTGAATGTGCATGCGTACAGGCGCGCACTGCATTGTGAGTCAGTGGCACAGTAATCTTTGGAACCCACTTAGCATTCTTGTCGGCCTTGTGAGAGAATGTGTTGTTAATGCCAGGTACTTCAGTGGCCGGGTGCAATGGCTTTGTGGATGCAGAGGCTTGGGGACCAGGTGGCAGCAGCAGGTAATGGGGAGAGGGGGGACGGAGGGGGGAAGAAGAGAAGAGTGGAGGCAGAGGAGGTGGAGAGAGAGAGAGAGAGAGAGAGAGAGAGAGAGAGAGAGAGAGAGGTGACGTGGAAGTGGACCACGAGAAGCTTGATGGTAGGTGGTGAGATGGAAGGGGGAGGAAGAGAGGAGTAAAGGGAGAGACAGGGGAGAGTGAGGAAAGGGGAAGCGAAGAATGAGAGGAGAAGCGGGTAGGTTGCCTTTGATATCCACAGTTAAAGGGGGAAAGTTTGGCAGGGGAAAGGCAGGGCAGGGCGGAACAAGACAGGACAGGGCAAAACAGGGCAGGACAAGGCAGGGCAGGGCAGGGCAGGACAAGGCAGGGCGAGGCAGAACAAGGCAGGGCATGGCAGAGCAAGACAGGGCAGGGCAGGACAAGGCAGGGCAGGACAGGTGAAGGGTCGAGGCAACAGTACTGAATCATTACCAGGGAAGCCGAGTGAGTGGCAAAACACACCACATGCATTACCACACACAATAGCCTTTGCACTCGTGGCCATGGGGGACTTCGCAGCTCCCTTTTCTTAGCGATTTACTGGGTATATTTCGCCCATGTGTTCTGTTATATCATTTCTGGTATCGATCATGTGGCTGTATTTTGGGTGACGTAGGAGGCTTTGTAACACCTTTTCTTCGGCGATTTGTTATGGATATTACAGCTGAACATTTTCTTGTGCATTATTTGTATCGTTAAAATATCTACATAACTTACAGAAAAATAATGCATGCGAGATTATATAAAGCTTTAATGTGGAGAATAAATCGCTGTGGAAGAAGTGTCACGAAGCCCCCTCTCCCATCCTCCCCTCCCCATACCCCTGCCCACACTCCCTCCTACACTTCCGCCTACACTACCGCCTACACCCCCGCAGGTCACCATGGGCAACTGTAACCTCGCGTAATTAGTTTTGATTGTGCTGATGTTTGCTGCCGTGGTATAAAATCATTTTTCAAAACAGCCGATTATGTATGTAAATGGAACACGGGAGTACAGGAGGGAAGCGAAATTGTGTTGCACGTTGTTAATGGGCGGTAATTTGTGCAGTTTTTTTGACCTGTAACTATGACGATGAAATTGAAAAAGGAAATTGTTGTCAAATCAGTTCGTGATTAGGAAATATTGTGGTTTTTATACTCTGCCTCTGTTTTTGCGGATATTTGTTTTGCCATCTAAATAAATAAAACTTGTTAATTTTTCTTATATAAACTATGATAGGTAGAGGCAAAGCTTGTTAGGATTTCAAGACTCTGTTCATCATCTTCTGGCCTGAATACAAGTAGTTCAGCTTTTCACATCACAAGGCTTCCCGTTCGAGCAGGCGACAGAACAAGGCATGTTTCTTATTCTCGGGACCTTAGAAGAATTGCTAGCACCTCTCTGCCACCAGTGTAGTTTATTTATTACACCTGAATAATCTCTTGTATGCGCTTCATTTCTTCTCATGTGAATATAGATGCATTCCGTACCAGGCCACACTAAATTACCATATGCAGAATTACAGTGGTTAGAGAGAGGCACGAAACTGCTTCTTAAGTTGGCGAGAAAAAGGGCTAGTGTCCGTCTTCTCGTTGGTCATGGAAGCTCCCTAACACCTCTTCCTCAGCGATTTATTTTTTAGATATGGATGGTTCTTATCCTTTTGTACGCTATTTATCCACAGCATGACGATGTTTGAAGGATGACATGGAATAAGACACTGAAGCGTAATAAGGGAATTAAATCGCATAAGAAAAGGTGTTAGGAGGGCTTCCATAACCGACAAGAATATGGAGTCTTTGTCACCCACGCAAACCGAGCACAATTTACCTCGAGCTACTTTTCTTTCTTTTCCCCTCTTTTTTTTTTTTTTCGCACCCCCTCCGCTCAGAGCCAGACTCCCCTTCAAACCTACTTCCATCCCTCAGTAGCAACATCCCCTTCCATCCCTCGTCCGATATTCTTTCCAGTGCTTCAGACTTTGGCCACACAATAGGCAGTACGTTCCCTGAGGCCTTGCAGCCATGTGTGCAACCAGTTATGCTACGCAGTTCATTTAAACCTCCCCCCAATCCCTCCCACCACCACATGCATCCCACATTCATCTACCCCCCACCTCTTCTGGAACACCAACCTCACCACGACACCGTAAAAGACCATATTCTCCCCATGTTACTCCCATCCCCTTCTTTACTAACCCCTGCCTTTCCCTCATCCCTGTGAATAACACCCTCATTCCCAGACTCACAAGAGAGGATTATCCCATTTCCTACACTAAAAATAACCCCATCCCTTACCTTTGACAACTTCCCTCTTTGACTTACCTTCCCTCCTTTCCCTTCTCGTCCCCTCTTCTCGCAGTCATCTGTTCCCACTCCCAGTCAGCTTCCTTTCCCCCTCCTTATGAACCTCCCTATCCACTCCTCCTAATAACATCCTATTGCCTCTCCCTACCAACTTCCCTTTCCCCTCTTATCAACCTCCCTATTCCCTCTCTCTACGCTCTGCCCCTCCCAACCACCTCTCTATCCCCTCTCCCAACCTATCTCTATCCCCCCTCACCGCCAGTCTCGCCATCCCCTCTCCCTGATTACACTGAAAGAGGTAATAATTCTGTGATAAAGGGCAAGGAATGTTTGTTTAAGAAGGACAGGCATATTAAGAGTTCATACTTGCTGGTTGTTATGTGGGGGAAGATACGAATGACCGGTGTGTGTGTGTGTGTGTGTGTGTGTGTGTGTGTGTGTGTGTGTGTGTGTGTGTGTGTGTGTGTTTGCTTATTCGTGTATACATTAACATACCGGCACGAGAGTTATTGGTGTTTTCGTGTAGCTGGTTGAGAGTAGCCATTAGCCTCTGCGTGTAGCTGTTTGTGTGTATAGATTTTTGTGGTTTTGTATTTGTGTTTGTTCTCACCTGTGCGGCCCGTGTGCTTTTCTGTGTGTGTGTGTGTGTGTGTGTGTGTGTGTGTGTGTGTGTGTGTGTGTTTCTTTGTATAGGTGCGAATGCGTGTGCGTATATATGTGTTTGTGTCCGTGTACATGATTCTGTGTAACCGTTTGCGTGTGTGTGTGTGCGTGTGCGTGTGCGTGCAGGGAAGAGGGCCGCGCTGCAACAAACAACCTGCCACAGCAACTCAGCCACCGCCGCTAAAACTTTCTCGCTCACAGGGGGAAGAGCCCACCAAATGGAAGACGGGAGGGGCGTGGGAGGAAGATGGAGAGAGGGAGAGGAGGAGGAAGAGGAAGGTGAGAGGAAGATGGAGGGAGGGAAAGAGGAAGGTGGGAGGAAGATGGAGAGGGAGAGGGTGAAGGAAAGAGGAAGGTGGGAGGAAGATGGAGGGAGGTGAGGAGAAAGAAGGTTGGGGGAGGATAGAAGAGGAGAAGAAGGAAGGTTAGAGGAAGCTTGGAGGGGAGGAAGAAGATGGAGAGAGGGAGAGGAAGAGAAAAAAGGAGGAAGAAAAGGGGAGGTGAGGGACATGGAAGAGAGATAGAAAAATAGGGTAGAATAAGAGGAGGGATGTGGGAGAAAGAGAGCGAGAAAAAGAGGAAAAAGGTACGAGAAAGACGAGGAAGAAGAGGAGGAAGATCAAGGAGGTGAAGGAACGTGGGAGAGAGATAGGGAGAGGAAGAGGAAATGGGAGATGGGAAGAAGGGCAAATGGAAGAAAAAGAGGAGGGAGGTGCATGGAGACAGGAGAGGAAGAGAAAGAGATAGAGGAGGAGGATAGAAAGAGAGGAAGGAGGAACATAGGAGGGGGGATAGGATGATAGAAGGAAGAAGGAAGATGAGTGTGGGCGAAAGACAGGAGAGGAGGAGGGACGTGGGAGAAAGACAGAAGAGAAAGATGGAGAGAATGAAGAGAGGGAGGAGGAATACGGGATAAAGACAGGAGGGGAGGGAAGGGAGGGGGAGAGGAGGAGGAAAATAAAGGAAAGGAGGAGGAGGAGAGGAGGAGGAGGAGAAATGCTGGAGAGATATGGGAAAAGTGACCGAAGGGGAAGAAGGAGGATAAGAAGAAGACCAACAAAGAAAGAAAAAAGAACTGAGAGATAAGAGAAAAAAACAATATAGTAAGATGGAGAGAGAGAGAGAGAGAGAGAGAGAGAGAGAGAGAGAGAGAGAGAGAGGGGAAAAACAGGAACAGGGGAGAGGAGGAACATACGAGTGGGAGAGAAAAATAAGGGATTTGGAGAAAAGGCGGAGGATTTTAGGAGAAGGAGGTGGAGGAAGAGCCAGGCTAAATGGAGAGAAGGAGGAGAGGCGGAAGAAACTGGGGGAGGAAAAAAGGAGGAGGACGGAGATGGGCGAGAAGAGGAGAAGGAAAATGAAAGAGAAAGGTGGAAGAGGAAAATGTGAGAGGAGAGAAAGAGATGGGAAATGGGAGAGGAGTAAGAGATGAGAAAAATGAGAGAGGGAAGGAGGGAAGGAAGGAAATGGGCGAGCAAAGGAGGAGGAAAAAGGGATAGGAGACAAGGGGGAAGAGAAGAGGTGGAGGAGGAAAACGAGGGAGGATAGGAGGACGAGTATGGAAATGGGAGGGTAGAAAAGGAGGAAGGACTGTGAGAAGGAGAAAAGAGTGAGAGGAAAAGAGAAAAAGATGAAATAGAAGAGAGACGTTAGAATGGAAAAGGAAGGTGAGAGAAGAGAAAGATGAGAGATTGAGAGACAAGGAGCAGGAGGAGGAAGGGAAGAAGTAAGTGGGAAATGGAGGATGTGGGGAAGGAAAGAGAGAGAGAGAGAGAGAGAGCAAGGGAGTGCTGGGAAGTGAGGAAAAGAGGAGGATGTATTAAGAGAAGAGAATGAAAGTGATTAAAAGAGGTAGAGGAAGGGAAGGATGAGCTGCAAGAAGAAGAAAAAAAGAAAAACAAAAAGAAGACGAAGAAGAAGAATGAAGGAAGGAGGAACTAAAAAGGGATATAAGAAAATGAATAATCACTAGATGAATAAGCAGAGAAATTAAAATAGGTTGAAGGAGGGAAATTGGGGAAGAAAAAGAGGAGAGAGAGTTGAGAGAGAAAAATGAAAGAGGAGAATCTAGCGAGGAGTAGGGAAGGTACCGAGAGAGGGAAAGGAGGAGAAAGAAATAAGAGAGAGCAAAGGAAGGAGAAGAAGCTGGTGGTGAGCGAGTTCGGGATTGCCTGAAGGAGCAGAAGATGAGGGAGGAGGAGGGGAAGGAGGAAGAGGAAGAAGAAGAGAAGGACCAGGAGGAGGAAGAGGAAGAAGAGGAGAAGGACCAGGAGGAGGAAGAGGAGAAGGACCAGGATCAGGACGAGGAGGAGGAAGAGGAGATGAAGAAAAAGCCGGACCTAGGAGGAATGAAAAGAAACTTATGACGTTGAGGAGGAGGAGGAGGAGGAGGAGATGAAGAAGGGGAGCAACGGATGAATATTAAAATAGAAGCTTGAAGAAAAATTACCGAAACCAATGAAACTAAAAAAAAAGTGCAAAACAGATGAAGATGGTTAAAAAGGAAGACAAAGAAGTTACGAGGAGAAATTTAGGGAACTCGTGAAGATTTAAAAAAAAAATGGGGGAACAGGTGAAGAAGAAGAAGAAGAAGAAGACGAAGGAAGAGTAGAAGAAAATGAAAAGAAAAGAAGAAGGAAGAGGAGGAGGAAAAGGAGGAGGAGAAGGAGAAGGAGGAGGAGGAGAAGAAGAAAGAAGGAAAGGAAAATAAAAATAAAAAGTGGAAGCTAAGAGAAAAGACGAATGGTGGGGGGAGCAGAGAGGAAAGAATAAGAGGGTGCAACGTTGGAGTGAAAATGAAAAGACAAAATAAGGACGTCAGAAGAGTAAGTAGCAAAATATTCGACGAAGAAGCAGCAGGAGACATGACGAATTGACTTTAAAAATGAAGAGAATAATGTAAGAAAAAGACTGTGAAGGAAAGAAGGAAAACAAGTTGGAAAGTAGGAAGTGAAAGAGACAGGAAAGAGAGGAGCGGAGGAAGGAAGGAGGAAGCGGAAGAGAGGAAAAGAAAGTAAAGGGAAGCAGGAAGGAGGAAAGGAAAAGAAGAGAGAAGAGAAGGGGAAAGATGAAGAAGAGGAAAGAGAGGAAAGGATAGAAAAGAGAGGAGACAAGGAAGAAAGAAGGCGAGAGAGAAGGGAGCATAGATAAAGGGAAAGGATAAGATAGGATGGAAGAAAAGGGATGAAGGAAGAGAAAATTATATGAAAGGAAGCAAGAAGGGAGGAGGGGTAGGAGAGAAGAAGGTGGAAGGGATGAGGGAGAGGAGAGGGGAGAAAATAAAAGAAGAGGGGAGAGGAAAGAAGGAAGATAGCAGAGGAGTAAGGATAAGAGAGGGAAGGAAAAAATGTTGAAAGAAGATAGGAAAGAGGGGAACACAGGAGAGTAGGGAAAGAGGAGAGAGGAAAGAAGAGGGAATGAGAGGAGAAAATGGGAAGGAGAAGGAGAGGAGAAAGAAAAACAAAAGAGAGTAGAGAAGAGAGGAAGGGGTCGAGACGAGGGGAGGATGGAAGGAGGGAAAGATGGGTGGAAGGGAGGGAGGAAAAGAAAGAAGGGGGCGAGGAGAGGAGAGGAAAGGAGAGGAGGAGAGAGAAGAGGAGGAAGCAGGGCAGGGGAGGCGAGGCGAGGAGGGGAGGGAGGGAGGGAGGGAGGAAGGGAGGAAAAGAGAGAGGGAGGAGAGGAAAGGAGAGGACGCCAAGAAATATATCTCACCACTTTGGGCAAGTTCTGTTGGGGAGGGAGGAGGGAAAGGGAGGGTATTAGCTTCCTTTATTGCTCTCTTTCCTCCCTCCCTCCCTTATTGCCTCACACTCTCCCTTATTCCTCCATCCCTCCCTCCCTCTCATCTACCTTCCGTTACAAACATCTCTCCCTCCATTTTCTCTTTCCTCCTTCCCTTACTGTTTACTCTCTCCCTTCTTCCTCTCTCTCCCTCCTATTTACCTTCGCCTGTACGCACTCCTGCATCTCTCTCTCTCTCTCTCTCTCTCTCTCTCTTTCTCTCTCTCTCTCTCTCCTTACTCCTACGCCTGTTCCGCCCCTTATTCCTCTCCCTTTCCTCCCTCCTTCCTCTACCTCCAGCCCCTCCAGCCCTTTGCTCCTTCTTTTCCCATGAGGAGAGGTCATCTTGGGTCAGAGTGAGAAAGCATAACATGTTTTGAGGGACAGCCTTGGAGGTCATGCTTTTTGATCCGTCGGTCGCCTTGAGAGAGAGAGAGAGAGAGAGAGAGAGAGAGAGAGAGAGAAAGCAGCAATACGTACAATAATGCAGACAGAATTAAACGGGCGAAATGAAGGACAGCAGACAGACAGACAGACAGACAAAGCGACAGAATATATAGAGAGACTAAAAAAGATCCAATTAAATAACTCCACTTTCGTAACTAAGGATGTACACATAAGCCCAGATGGCAGAGGCTGTAGACGCCTTGAAGCCTTCTTTCTCAAATGAGGGTAGAGCAGCAATATAACCTCCCAAAATCGGTGTTTGAGAATACCATGCATAGATAGGCTTAACCCCATTGCTCGGTGACATACTTTCTTATATCTTTTCTCATGTTGCTTCCAGGTCTAATTCAGCTCAGGAAAGCACCTTAGGAGAGGAGGAGTTATTAGAGGCGATGTTACTGAAAGAATGTTATTGTTTACCCCTTCCAGTTTGAGAAGTCTGTCCAGAGGTGAAAAAAAGCGTCTGGAAATAGTAAGAATAGAGTAGAAATTATTATCTGACTGAAAGTTAAAAACGTGTTGGACAAGCATCTGTCAGCATCAGTTACTATTTTGGGACATCCTTCTCAGAGGGGTAGGACGTACATTATACCTTTGATAATTGAACCACCCCAACAGATCTTCCAAAAATGTCCTTCGGCTTTGGACACGCACTTCAGACACATACCAGACACACCTTCAGACACACCCCACAGATACACCACACAGACACACCCCAGAAACACCCCACAGACACACTCCCCATACTCACCCCACACTTACCTCAGACACTCCCCACACACCCCTCAGACACACCCCAGACACACCACCAGTACTCCCCTACCCTCGCCACTCTTCGTAAATGTGATACTCATAAAACTCTACGGGAACAACGCGTCATATTTTATTCTTCAAAACAGTACATTGACCTAGTGATCGAATGAGTGAGTGACACAGTTAGGGACACACACTGGTTTTGTTCGCCCCTGGGTGTGTGCAGCAAAAATGGCGGTATCGATAGCATCCTCTCCCCAATGGCGTAATAAATTATGCATTCACTAGCGGTTATGTCCTGGACCAAGGCCTTGAGCATAATTGATATAAGCCGCTTTGGCCGTTACTCAATTGGCACTGCTGAATGCATAAATATATTTTGAAGATTCTCCAAAGTGTTCACGTATATATTTTTTAAACTTGAAGAGCTTAAATGTCTGTATGTCTGTATATATCAACGTAAAATTGTATATGTGTAGCCTATGTATTTTATGTGCATGTCCTTGTATACGAGAGAAGTGAATAAAATAATAAATAAAGTTACATGATTTCCAGTATTAATTGCATATATAAGGTTTAGTGCTGATGTCTTCATACTCAGTACCACCTTCTACCATTCCTGTAATTTTCCTCTAGATCGTTCAGTCTTGAATCTCATTAACACCTGATTCGCGGGGGTCTTGAGGGTATGGGGGAGCATTTGATTTGGTATTCCTTAATCAAATTTTTGTCATCAGTCTGTCTCTTCATATTAAGGCATAACTACCGAAGAGGACCGTAAAGTCTGTGTGGTATGAGTGAAAGTAACTCTCTCTCTTTCTCTCTCTCACACACACACACACACACACACACACACACACACACACACACACACACACACACACACACACACACACACATACACACACACACACACACACACACATCACAAGCAAGGGAGCTGACTCAACTTTATGCCTTACCTGGGATGAAAGTGAGGGTCCAATTCTGTGTGTGTGTGTGTGTGTGTGTGTGTGTAAGAGGGAGATCACCGGGGACAAACAGGGGGAGAAGGCGAGGAAGACTGGGATGGGAAAAATTGAGGGGGAGAGAGAGAGAGAGAGAGAGAGAGAGGTGTTGGAGAAATAAGTAAATGAATAAAGAGAGAATTAGAGTCAAACAAGCAAGGGCAGAGGAAGGATAGGTTAGTAGGAGGAGCTGAAATGAAGGAGAGGAGAGGGGAAAAAGAGTGAAAAAAGGAGAGGAAAAGAGAGGGACATAGAAAGAGGAAGGAAGTTGGAGAGAGGAAAGAGAAAGAGGAGAGGTCGAGTAGAAAGAGAAAAGGTGGAATGGGGTCGGGTGCTGAGACAGGGATGAAAGAAGAAAGAGAAAACAAAGAATAGAGGTAGAGGGTAAGGAAAAAGGAAGAGGGTACATGTGAGAATGAGGGAAGGAGAGAGAAGAAAGGAGGGAGGGGAAAGAAAGGGGGAGAAAGAAAAAGAAGGAGGGGACCGAGGGAAGAACAGCGGGAGGCGGTTAAAGAGAGGGAAGGGGAAGGAGAGAGGGGTAACAGAAAAGCGAGTGGGTGAAACAAAAAGAGAGATAGAGAGGAAGAACAGAATTGGGGGAAGGATAGGCGGGGAAAAAATGAGTGAAGAATGACGAAAATGGAGAATTAGAAAGGGAGGCGAAGGATGAACAGAGGAGGAAAAAACAAGAAAGTGGAAAAGAAAGAGAGGAAAGGAGGAGGACGCCAAACCTCAAAGGGCATGAAAAGTGAGGGTAGCGGGACCTTTGTGGTGGAGTAGGGAGCAGCCGAAAAGTGTTTGAGGATGTGTAACACCTTCAGGCTACACCGATGTCCTGTTATTGTAGTCCGGACCCTTTGAAGGCACTGTTGTTTTGGCTGGAGCCGGTGTTTTTTCTGCAAATAATGTTCTAAGGTTGAAGTTGATGGAGTCATTTATGTTTTAGAGAGGGGACGTTCGTAATGAAAAATAGATTACATATCAGAATTACAAAATACATGTTGACATTGAGAACTGAAACTTTTTTTTTTTTTTATAGGAAATTTGGGGTTTCTTCAGTTACACAGAGTTGCTTGTCGTCAGCCTGAATAAAATATCAAAATACAAAAAATTGGAAGTTTTTGCTCACGATACCTGATTAATAATAGTCGCGCATACTGTTCCTTTGTTTTGTAATTTATAGCAACAACGTGTGTCATGAATGTTATGCAAGTATATGTGATTTGTGTAATCTGATACATACTAATTTACCATACCTTATCTTTCACAGTTATGGGCAGTGCAGAGCTTAAGGCAGAGTTGACGATAGTGGTAAGTTCTATATTGGCATCATAACACACGCAGTCCTCATTGTAAGTCAGGGATGTGCTCCAGAATGTCACAGATTTTTGCATACGACATCTGCTAACGTAAATTGATAGAGGCTGGCAAATTAGCTTCAGAGGTAGCAATGGAACTGAAGTGGCCATTTTTGTTATTGTACTGTGGACTTAAATGCTAAAACGACCGTCAAAATTGGTGGCTTATAGCGAGGACTTACAGTAATCACCTTTTGTATATGAGTGATGGAGGTAGTGGGATGGGGAGAGGGCAGCTTAATGATGGAAGACAGGGTGACATGGAGGGGATTCGTCTGTGGCCACCCCTTCCGGGATTAAGGTATCTGGTTGTAGATAGAGAGAGGGACAGCCTGTTTGCAATATACTTTGGTCAGTGTCTTCACCATTCACTAGTAAAATTTTATGTAGAAATGTAGACAATGATTTATTTTTACCGAACGATTTCTGGTTGTTAAGGGATCGTCTGAATTCATTGTAGCTTGTGATTCATTGGGTCATATATTTCTCGGTGTACGAGGTTCATTAACATCGTTGTCGTTGCGATTTGTTTTGTCCAGATATTTGTAGTTCCTTTTTTCGTATATCTTTTTGCTCATTATGCTTACTGCTATCAGGCATTTTTTTCCAGGTTAGGAGAGTCTGTTGGTAGTGAGGGATTAATCAATGCTATTTCTATCCTACGCTAAATAAAACTGTATGATGGTAGCAAACATAAATAAGAAAAATCGTCATCGTACTGAAAGGGTCAACATCGACATAGTTGACGTTAATAATAAACAAAGCAATAATAACACGACAATTTGCACAAAAATAATAAAGTGGTAAGAAAAGGATGCAAAAAAAAAAAAAAAAAAAAAAAAAAGCAAACGAGAATCCGCGCCATTAACTCTGACTGTTGTATTATGAGTGGCCGTAACACACTTTCCTTAGAGATTTATTCCACACCTTACATCTCAATATCCACTTGTGTGTTACTGATGCAGACAACTTAGATATTAAAACGAGAGAAATAATGTGCAAGAGCATGGTCGTATGCAAAATAAATCGCCAAGGGAGAGGAATTACGGCGTCTCCCAGTCACTTAGAACACGACCCTGAGATATGTTTTCGCTGTGTGTCATAGATAAGAAACAGCCATAACTCCTGATACGTAAAGTGATGATTGACGCAAGACACCCTCGCCCACTTTGGTAACTGATAATGGCTCTTAGATTTAGCCTACGTCATCCATCTGTTATTATTTGTGTGTGTGTGTGTGTGTGTGTGTGTGTGTGTGTGTGTGTGTGTGTGTGTGTTTACGTAAAAAAACTACCAGGCCTAATCGTTATGAAGTTGTATTAATGGTGTGGCTGTGTATAGTGAACTTGTGGTTGTACTGCGGACATCATAATTTTGAGGGGGTGTGGTGTGGTGGAGCGAAAAGGAGAGGGGGGGGGTGGAGGGGGGGAGGGAGAATGTGGTGGAGGGTATGGGAGAGGGGGGATGTGGTAGAGCCAATGGGGGAGGGGGATGTGGTGCAGGGAATGGGAGAGGGGGGATGTGGTGGAGAGAATGGGAGAGGGGGATGTGGTGGAGGGAATGAGGGAGGGGGGATGTGGTGGAGGGAATGGGGGAGGGGTGATGTGGTGGAGGGAATGGGGGAGGGGTGATGTGGTGGAGGGAATGGGGGATTACCAGTCCTTGTGTGGTGGTTGTGGTGAGGAAGTAAAGCAACGTCATGTATTTTCCTGAAGTGAGGGAGTCAGTAACGTTTCGTATATTATTCAAAGCCTCCAACACAATTATTCCTTTATTATTTTTCCTCCTACCGCATCCAGACGATTTTATTCAGCATGAGAGAGACTTCCGGAGACTAAGATTATATGCTATTAACCCCCTGGTGAAGATGACGCCTTTCTAACTTTATTCGTACCACAAACAGACGACTTTATTGAGCTCGTGGGATTCCTTGCGTGAGTGTGCATTAACTTGTGGCTGTGTTGCGGACGTCGGGTGAGGGATGTGGTCGAGGGAACGGGTGAGTTTTAGTTCATGTGTAGTGTGGTTGGGAAAGTCGAGAGGAGTCATGTGTCTTCGAGGTGTGAAGGTGCGGCCCGTAGGGTTTTTATGGTATTGACTCCTCTAACCCCTTTAACTTACGCTTTTCTTACTGACAAATTAACTCAGCTTAGGAGAGAATTTTCAAACCATTCACTTCATGTAGTACTATTTTCAGGTGACCCCGCTGAGTGACTAGCCAGCTGGTTCACTATATTTCAGGAATCCATTTACTACGTTGGGTGGTAACTATATAACCAAGGTTAAGGCGCTTCAGCCGGATGTGACCCGTTTAAGGTTTAGCCTACTGTATATCCGATGTTAAGGTGAGGATTGCTGCTCTCATAAGGCCACCCATGAGTAAGCTGCTATAGTCATTTTACCTCAGCTTGGCCAAATTTTCTTCCCCTTGCAGCTTATTTCACGTGGCACACTGACAGAATAAGACAATTCTTTGACTCGCCACCCTTTTGATGGCACTTCTTTGTGACTAGCATTGTACTCTAGAGTTAACCTCTTGTTGCAACCCAATATTTACGTTGGAGAAATGCAGTATTAGACCACGTTAGAGTAAAAAATGTATAATCATTCTAATTTTATATGCCTGGAATAAAAGTCTTCCTGGATCTGAACGGTCTTGAAATGAAATTGACGGATGGAATGACACATAGATAGGATTATGATACAGCTTCATTTACCGTTTTTACGAAGCTCTCCTTAGCTGAATAGAATCGTCTGTCAGCAGCAAGAATAGGCTACAGAAAACACCCTCTTAGTGAAGGGGTAAACAAGATGATGCCATATTTTCTTCCTGCCACCACTAGATGACTTTATTCAGCGTTTATTCACAGTGAAGAGGTTAGACACAGTTATCACTTACTCCTTCATCACGATTGCGTCTTTCTCACTGTGCTCTTGTTACCACCTGTCGATTTTCTTGAGCTCTGGAAGGGCCTGTTGTAGTGAAGTGGTTTTATTAAAACTGTATCGTCTGGCTGTAATTAGACTGTACTTACCTGGATGTGTGTCTGTCAGTCCAATTATCGGCCAAGTTTTTAACTCTCTTGTTTCTAAGACTCTCACAAATGTCTAAAATCGTCTTCTGTTAGTTACAATATAAAAAATCAAGTTAGATGACCCCAGTGTTAATTACATATTTTCTTAACTTCTATTTTTTTTTTTTACTATGCAGGGAAGAAGGAACCCAAGGCCTGTACAGTGACTCTTGATAAATATTGCATGAATTAAATGAGGAATCGATAACATAGAGAAAGTAAATTAAAGATCCTCAACACCATCTGGAAAATATTACTAGTATTATTCTAATTTTGAGAGGGTTGATGGTGACAGTATTAACGCTTAGTATCCCCTGATCCTCTGCCAGCTGAATATAATGTTATGCCGAGAGCTGGGATAGAGCACCTGAGTTGTCCCGACCGTGAGAAGGTTAACATCGTACTACAGGCTTTATCCCTGTTCTTTGGGACGAAGTTGGTCGAATACGTGATGAAGGAAAGTGTAATTGTAAGTTAAAATCAGCCCATCATATACTGAATTGTTTTTGCGACAGAGTTAAAGATCATGAGACGTTGCGTTGGCTCTTATGGCAGGAACAGCTGTTTCTCTATTCCAGCTAACACCGGACGATTTTATTCGGCTGAGAGTCCTTGGAGCGTGAGAATGTTAAAGTGGTGACAAGCAATCCTTTCTTATATGTATACAGTTGTGTAAAAACAGCATGAAATTGTGAAAATCGTACGCACAGATATCAATACATTACGATACTATGCAGTGCTACTTAATCGAGTTATCGTATATCAGAGGAGGTTCAGAAAGAAATGAAGGGGAGGGGGGAAAGCTGAAGGGGTCGTAAGATTACCAGTAAGAATTTCACTTTATTCAGCACACGGTACAGTCATGGTGTCAATGTTCCCCTACTAATCCATCACGTCTGCTTTATAATTACAGCGTGTGTGTCGCCTAACTTATCCATCATGTCTGCTTTATAATTACAGCGTGTGTGTCGCCTAACTTATCCATCATGTCTGCTTTATAATTACAGCGTGTGTGTCGCCTAACTTATCCATCATGTCTGCTTTATAATTACAGCGTGTGTGTCGCCTAACTACCACATGCATCATATCAAAAAGTCATCTGTAGACAAGAAAGACAATAAACCTGTCTCAGCTTCAGAATGTTAGCCAGCAGAGGGCAGGGAGAAATGGGACTGGTGGAACATTAGGCGAATTTATATTTCTGACGGCACAACGTTCCTCTTCGGTACAGGGTTTCTTAAGATGACAGCTGTGTCGGTGTTTACAAATATTCCACTGCCAGAGATATTTCCTCATTATCGTATGTTGCTGAGTAAACTTTTCCACTTGCAAATTTATCTGCTTAGTTTTCCATGTATGTGTATATAATCTTCTGTACGTGTTCATGATTTGTGATAGTGTTAGTCGACTTTCTTGTGGCAGATCAGAGGTATGTAAACTTACTTGTAATCCTTTCGCTGCCATGGACGCACTTGAAGTATCTTATTCAGGCTAACTCAAAACTGTTTAATTCAGATAAAGTAAATTTAAGTATTCCAAGAGTCAGGCGAGACTGTTTTGATCCCTTCGAATGCTAGATTTTTTCCTTTCAGTTAAACAAAATCGTCTTATGGTAGCCTGAGTAAAATGATGTATCAGTAGAAGACGAAGGGATTATTGAAGATAGATTCTAACCCTTTTGGAGGAAAGAGTTGCCTTTAGTTGAATGAAGCATCCCACAGTAGCCAAGATAAAATAACTTGATACATCCACACAAGACGAATGGATTAATTAAGATCGTTTCTAACTCTTGCAGGGTAGTGGTTTCCCCTGCCTTAATAAAACTGTAAGTGACGTCTTGCCTGCCCATTTGTCAGATAAATTATTTTTTCTGGTTTTATAACATTGTATATTATGTTAGCTAAAGCCGTGGCAAATCAAAGCAGAGTTTTCAGCTTAATATATTCATGCATCAGCCCACTCATATCTAGAACTGGCCATAACCTGTCTGCCATGTTTTCCCGGAGCTGATGTAAAGTGAAAACACATAAACTCGACATGCACCTTAGCCCAACATCAGAGCCAGCGACCACTACACCCACACCACTTACGGCAAAAAATATACCAGTGGAAGATGAGCTCCATAACCATAAACCAAGATGAGGATATATCTACTGGGGTTCAGGACGAGGAGCACTTACGCATAATCAAAATAAATGAACAGGCGGAACGTATGATATTTACCCTCCATCCCCACTCCACCGTCCCCTCCCCATCCACACTCCCGGTCTTCCCTTCCTCACCCCGTCTTCTCTCGTTAGCCTACTCTTTCTCCTCCTCACTCCCCTCTGCTTCTCTCCTCTCAGCCTCTCTCCACGTCTCCTTTTGCCTCTCTTCTCCCTTCCTTCAGCTCCTCTTCCTCCTCCCACTTTCAGTCTTTATTCTCCCTCACCTCAACACCTATTCTATCTTCTTCCTCCTCATCCCCTTCTCTTCCCTGCCCTTCTTCTCTCTCATATCGTCTCCCTTCTCCATCTTGTCCCCTTCACCTTTCCCTTCCCATCTCCTTTCCCTCCCTCTTCCCTCCCCTCACCACATCTCAGCCTCTCTTTTCCCTCAGCCACTTTTCCTTCTCCCCTTAACTCTTCCCCTACCCTCACTTTCTCCTCTTTTAATCCTCTCTTGCCCTTCCCCTCATCCCTACTTCTCCTACCTCTCAGTCCCTCCTCTGCCATCTCTTACTTCCCACAGTCATACCCTTCCCTTGTGGCCATTTCACCCAAGTGCATCCCTTCCCTCCTCCCCCATCTTCTTTTCTCCCCCACCATTTCCTTCCCTCCTATCTCTAGTTTCCCATTCCCACCTCGCGATCCTCCCACCTCTTCCTCTTCCTCAAGTTTCCCTCTTACTTTCCCCCACCGTCCCCCCTGCACCTCCTCTTCTCCATACATCTCTCCACCTCTGTCCCTCCTACTTCACTCCCACTCCTTCTGACTTCTCTCTCCCCCTCATTCCTCCGATTTCTCCGCCTCTCCCATTAACTTCTCTCTCTTTCCCCCCGTCCCTCCTACATCTTGAAGTCCTTTCCTTATCTTCTCGTAGAATTAAATATGGTCATAGTATTCTCTTCAACAGTCTCGAGTCAACCACTGGGCCTGTTGTTGTTGGCTTTCCTTTGCGCTCCTTTTTACTTCACCCCCTCTCCCTCAAACTTCTTTCTCCCCCATCCCTCCTATTTCTCCCCCTCTCCCTCAGACACCTCTCTCTCCCAAGTATTTCCCTCCATTTCCTCCTCAGCCTCTTTCTACTCCTCCGCAAACATCTCCACCCCCTCCCACCTCCCCCATCCATCTCTCGCTGCCCCCCCCCCCCCGCAACAAGCATGCACTAAACCCACTTACCACACGTCGTAAATCTGGCGGGGAGGAGTGGCCAGCCTGCATTAAAACCGGCCTGGCGTGTCGAGTGGCAGGCAGGGGGAGACCAGATGAGCCAGGAATGCACGGAGGTAAATTAGGGTGCCTTACTGATGTGTCTGGAGCTGTGGTGCATCAGTGGTAGCGCAGTCGCCTCCTGTTTGTCCTATACCTTGAGTCTGGATTCGAAACCCCAAGTCGTGGCGGACATATAAGTGAGTGCTGGTAACATGGCCTTTCTTATGTCAGCGTATATGTGCAACTTGTCCATCCCGTTGACATATAAAGAGCCTGACACACATAAACATAGCCAGTACAACACTTACACTTTCGCATGTACCGCTCCAGCCACAAACACCACCGTTCTTATTCATAGCTGGCAGACATGCGGGAAGGGTTAGTTCGAGGAGGAGGCCCGTAACTCCAGTGACTCTCATACAGAATAATACAGATACTGATGCCCCCAATCTCTCTCCCCTTCCCTTCTCCCTATCATGTCTCCTTTCCCCTCATATCTTACCCCTTCCCTTCTTCTAAAGGTGGGGATGCTGCTACACCTTTGTCACCTCTCTCTCTCTTCCCTGCACCCTTTACATCTCTCCTCCGCCCCGTTCTCCCTCCATAGTAAGCATTTTCTCTTCTTTCCCCAGCCCTTTTTTCACCTTCGTCCCGCTCTTTTGTCTCCTTCCCCCTTTATTCGCTTGTCTTCCACCCCTTTCTCACCTTACCCCCATCCGTCTCTTCCCTCTTCCCCACACTCTACCTTCTACCTCTCACTCTCCCTTCCCTTCTCTACCATCTCAGTTATCTTTTCCTTCATTGTACCCTGCATTCTGTTCTCTCGCCCTCATTTTCCCTATCCCTGTCTTCTCTCTTTCCTCACTCTCCCCTCACTTACTTTCTCACAGTCTTCCCCCACTCACTTCACAACACTCTCCCTTTATCGTTCCTTCTTTTCCATTTTCCTTCCTTCTCTTTCCTACCCTCTCCCTCTCCCTCTCCCTCTTCCTCTCCCTCTTCCTCTCCTTCTCTCTCTCCCTCTCCCTCTCCCTCTCTTTTCCCTGATTGTATGGTTGGTGTTCTTTTAGGGCCGTCTGGGGTTTCACTAATTACATCTGAGTGCATCTGCTTTGCGTTTTATTTCCTCTTTATTTACAAGCTGCCCCATGTTGAATTTTTACGGAGGGGATGAGAGAGAGAGAGAGAGAGAGAGAGAGAGAGAGAGAGAGAGAGAGAGAGAGAGAGAGAGAGAGAGAGAGAGAGAGAGAGAGAGAGAGACCCTCCCAGTCCCACTCTCACTTTCTTTAATCCCTCTGAGTGGTGCAGGTAAATAAACTCGTCGCGTTAAGTCAAGCTAAATAAATACCTAAGTGGGGCAGAGCAAGCACGGACTTTTTTCCCGGTGAAGATGGGGTAGATGGGGGAGTTTTGAGGGGTGTGGTGAGTAGCGTCGATTCCCCCCTCCCCCCCCCTCTCTCTCTCTCTCTCTCTCTCTCTCTCAGTGAGCACCTCCAACCCTCTATTTTGGTATTTAATTCCCTCACTCCAGGGATATGTTTCTGCTTAAGCTCTTTTTCTCTCCAGAAGATTTTATTCACCATAGGATAGTTTTCGATTTAGAGTTTTTATATATATATATATATATATATATATATATATATATATATATATATGTATATATATATATATATATATATATATATATATATATATATATATATATATATATATATATATATATATATATGTATATATATATATATATATATATATATATATATATATATATATATATATATATATATATATATATATATATATGTTTGTGTGTGCCATTGCGATTTTATGACCTGATGCACTTATTGAGAAACACATACAAGAAGACAAACAGGACTGAAAACATTACTTGTTACAGAGTTACTTCACTAATATCACGAGAAATACTGGGAATCAAAAATGAAAAATAAAAATAATCTGGTATGAAGTGGTACAGAGAAAGTATACAGTAGAGGATAGAGTACTGTATACAGTACACCCTAGGGCAGCCTTATTGATGTACTCACCAGGCTGTTATTGTACTGGAAGGATCATAATATGTTTTCTTAACCGTGTGTAACTTCCCCCTCAAAAGTTCCCAGTGGTCGTGTTGATATAATGTTAATGCTCCCGACCCACTCATAACACTGCCCTGTTTCTTGCCAGCGTTTTTCTGTAATGGCTGCCGGAAGGCCTTTGGAGAACACAACTTGGGCACAGAAAGCCGTAGTGATGCCTAACTTGTCTTCACTAGCCTCTTTAATCCGATTTTTTAAGTTCGCGTTGCTTCCAGACGATTCCATTCAAATTAGTAAAACGCGGTGGTTGTGAAGGGGTCAGTGATGGCTATATCCCACACCCTCGGTTCAAAATGTGTGTGTGTGTGTGTGTGTGTGTGTGTGTGTGTGTGTGTGTGTGTGTGTGTGTGTGAGAGAGAGAGAGAGAGAGAGGGGGGGGGAGAGAGAGAGACTAGAGAAAATATGTCGTATACCTGAACTCTGAGAGCAACAACAGACTTAAGGACATTCAACAACAGCATCTGCATTACTTCAACTATTTCTGGTACCTTCTAATTAGTATCAGGTTTTAGACAACGAATGAGCACCTAAGGCAAGCATCCTGGTGATAAGAATTTGTTCGTATCTTACATTAAGTCTGAAGATGTCTTGTATGTTCATCTCTTTCCCAGTGTCTGAAAATGTCTTGTTTGAGTTGAATCGTTGCAGATAAGGTCTCTTGGTTCCGTGTTAGTTTTTATCTATCAATCTATTTGTGTCTGTCTGCCTATCTATCTATCGATCTATCTGTCTGTCTATAAGCGAGCTGAAGTCACCTCTTTCTGAACTATTTATTTTACATAATAAACGCTAATACTCTTTTGTATGTTATTCTTATCATTCTGATATCGACATGGTGGTGTATCAGTATTATAATAGCGAGTATTTAACCTACAATAAATATTTATGAGGTAGTATGAATAATAAATCGCCAAGGAAAATGCTAAGAAGTCTCCAGTGCCAGCGAAAAAACGGCTCCAATTTGTATGAGCCTGGCGAGTGCTTACTTTTACTCGTTCTTCCAGGAGAAAATTTTGCCCACACCATCTAACTAAAACAACGGCCATCGTCACAGGGTACATTCCTCCCACCATGTTCCAACTCCGTCCTAGCCCGCCTTGCCCACTCCTCTCCTCCTACCTCACCCCTTTTCTGTTCATGTACGTTCTTGGAGAAATTATCTGGAAGTTTCCACAGGTAAAAACGAGCAACCCTGCACCACGCATCTTCACAGGGTGTACTTGTGCCTCCCTCAAAGTCTTGCCACATGTTTCCTCACATCCTGCCCGTTTATTTCCCTTCCACTTGTCAAATTTCAAGGAAAACTCTCTGACAGTTGATCTATGTGCAGTTGGCCGCATCCATACCAAATGACCGCGTGTGTGCGAGAGCGGAACATCACAATAACCCATACATGTGGCCCCACTGTACGCGGGCGGGTGCGGGCGAGAACTTCAGTGGGTTATAGTGATAGAACTCCCTCCCGCAACCGCCCACCCCAACAACCATTTTGTGTGGAGGCAGCCTAAAGTGTATACCCCCACCCGCTATGAAGCCCTACCACCCATCATCATCCCAGTCCATCGCACTCTTCGTTGTCTGTCCTATCCATTTCTCCCTTTTCCCCTTTGATTTTCCAGAACAGATCTTTACCGCTCAAAACACGGTGCCCACTCTTCCTGCCTTGCCTACCACATACCACCGTGCTAACCTCTCCTGTCAACTCACTTTTTTCTTCCCCTCCCATTTCTTCCAGTCTCACCCCACCCAGTAGAAGCTTGAGGGGAAAATCTGTCTGAAGGATGCATGTGAAAGTTTAGACTGCTGTTATTAATGACATAACGCTTGTCCCGTCGTGAGTCAAACTGAATAAGATAAAAGATCAAGAAAAAAATTATTCGGTTATAACAGAAGCTTAAGTGACGATGTCCACTATCCACTCACTCGATGTGGTACTACCCCCAGGTGACTGTACTAAGTGACAAGGCAAGTGGTTTCTTAAACTCCCAGCCAGTACAAAAAAGGCATTCCCGTACTGGAGTTTAAATGCCTTTTTGGCGTGCTATTTGGTGTCAGTAATATGTTAAAAATAAGTAACAAAAGGCTTTCAGAACGGGACAAGCCATTTCTTTTTCTTTTTTTTTTCGAGTCAGGTCGATGCTCCTGCTGTAAAATCTCCTTGTCCCCGCTCACTCCAGCATCCCACATCCCTTTCCCAGGCGGCAGCGCAATCCTCGACTTCAATACATCAATAAAAAGGCCAAAGTTTCCAGCCTGGTTGAAGCCCCCCGACACAGGATATAACATTTCTTATCGTGTTGGCGGGAGTCGGACAAAGGAAAACTAAATGTGATCTCTGTTGCCAGGGCGGTGGTGTATCGGGTTGCTGGTGGAAGGGCGAGCGTATTTCTGATCTGTAAGGCATTTCGGAATCTCACGTTAAATTTTGTCTTCTCAGGATAGTCTCGCTTATTTATCTTAACTTTAACCTAACCAAACGTAGCCTAACTTAACCTAATCTAACGTATTCTAACCTAGCCTTACCTCTTAACCTAAACTATATGGAATCTCTTTTGCTATGGCGGTGGTGGTGTATTTGGTTGCTTGCGGTCAGGTTTGCATTTCTGATTTTTCCCTTAAAACTGAGCATAGACATGATGGTCCATTCCCTGAGGCTAAACAATCGTCTTACTTGCCCCTCGCCTTCGCATGTCACCACTTTGGCGTTCGTACCCATCATTCATGTCGCGGATGTGTTAGGCTATTCCTTTCAGAACCGGGGTGATGGTTTTGGTGTTTTTTTTTTTTTTTTTTTTTTTTTTTTTTTTTTAAGTCGGTGGGTCTTGTGGAGGATTAGTAAAGTCGGCTTCAAAGAAATTCATATCATGAGGTCATTTTTAACATCTTAGTCTAGCAGTGGATTTATTATAACCCGGCATTAAAACCGAACCCTCCACACTGGGATGCCTTTCCTAAGCTGTGTGCATGTCAGTAGCATGAACAACGCCTGTTAGACCTTGGGCAAGAGCAGAATGAAAAGAAAGTCATCGCACTCAAGGGGTTAGCAATAAGGTGATGAAATTCGAAGCAGCACGATGAACATTTTTAGGCAACAGTGTCATTTTCATAATTATCGTTTTTGTTCCACTATAGTAAAAGGGAGCCCCACCCAATAAAGTCAGAACGATTCCCTGACTGGAGCGCAACATAGATATGTCACCACATAAAACAAAGCGCCTCTAAAAACTTTGGTTATCTGACAACATTTTTACAAGTGGTATATCCTGGCCTTATCTTGCCTGAGTCCCACATCGCTGGCGTGTCCCTGGGGTAAGTTATAGGGGGTGGGAACAAGCCTACCACGTTTTTCTCCTCGCCCGTTTTCCTATCCCGCAAGTCTTAGCAACACTCCTCGTAGGTTCTCATTTAGCAGCCCACACGCTACCTGCTGTTTGTCTCGCCCTCTCGCGGGTGGCGCAGTGACGGTAAAACTTGGCCACTTCCTCCCAGTTAGGGGTAACCGTAGGGGACAGACAGGGACCATTATACGCAATTACACCGTGGGCAGGGACCGGCCTGGCGCGGCTACGGCTGTGTGTGTGGCGGCCTGGGGAGGAAAGACCTGCTGGATGGGCCAGTTAATGTGTGAACATTATTGTTGTGGAGCCGTACTGGGGCTGGAAATGAAATACACACACACACACACACACACACACACACACACACACACACACACACACACACACACACACACACACACACACACACACACACACACACCGCTAAAATGTTCATCAGAGCTAATGGCAGACATGTATGACGACGAAGCGAAATAAGGACAAATTTGGAGCTTCTGTTGTGTGCTTAGAACCTTAGTAACTACCCAGAAGCTGTTTACTGTGAAGATGTTAACTGTTTTAAAGCTGCACTGACTGCTTCCCCACTACCCTGTGCGTGAAATCAAAATGGTATCTAGCTTGGCACGTTTCATTCTAGCTTCGGCCTTGACAACTTCACTCCGATGACGCATTTTTAATGTTATTCAGGCTTCCTTCAGATGATTGTTAGCAGCTTAGGGTAGACTTTTAGAACAAGAGGAGATATATGGAGTCTCAAGGGATCTTACTTAACCTGAATAAAATTGTTTGGTGTTAGCAAGAATATCCCACAAAAAGAGGTCACTTGTTTGAGGGGGGTTTCGTAATTCCGACAATCTTAGTTGGGTAGATCTCGAGTCAGTTTCTAGGTCACTTGGCACGGTGCTGACTCCCGGTTCTGGCCCTGACTCACCTTCCGTTTGAGGAGTTGCCAATTTTGTATACAGCTGAGTACCATGTCTTCTATAAACCGTCGGAGGCTTATTCATTCTCTGTTTGGGTCTCGTCACAGTAGTATAATATTTTCTTTCATTTATATATGTTTTTTCTTTTGATTTCCAGTGAGTAAGTTGTATGTATTTACAGAATTTAAAGTGTTTCAACTTCCACCTTTACCTCTGTTATGCTGATACCTTTTCAACATCGTACTTTCCTTCTGTTATGCTGATACTGTTCCAACTTTCCCTCTGTTATACTGATACTGTTTCAACTTCGTACTTTCCCTGTTATGCTGATACTGTTGCTACTTTAAACTATCCCTCTGTTATGCTGATACTGTTGAAACTTTAAACTTTCCCTTTGTTATGCTGATATTGATTTAACTTCGAATTTTCCATGTGTTATGCCAGTACTTCCCACAGGCATTGATCTGTCAGACATATTTGTAAGCGTTCGCTGGGGCTGAATTAATACGAGAACTGCTTCTTCTAATGCCCTTCGTTGAGCAGAAACTCGGCATTATCGTCTCGGCGCCGTTCCCGGATATATATCAGTTCCATGCGGTGCGTGTCGCGATGTTACACTGACGGGAATTGTTACATGTGGAAGCAGTATTGGCACGTTATTATTATTATTATTATTATTATTATTATTATTATAGTAGTAGTAGTAGTAGTATTGTTGTTGTTGTTGTTGTTCTTGTCCTTGTTACTGCTGTTGTTTGGGTCAGCATCATCATCATCAGTAGCAGCAGCACCATTATTATTATTATTATTATTATTACTATTATTAATATTATTATTATTATTATTATCATTATCATTATTATTATCATTATTATAATTTATTGGCAATTTTCAACGATTTCGACCCGACTTGGAGCCTCTCTCTGTAAGCTGTGTCGTAGTAACAAAGCTAAGTATATCTTGTAATCCAACTACCTTTCTCCTGCGCTAGCCACAAACGCCTGAAACACCACGACGGGAACGCTACCATCTCCAGCATTAATATTCACGAGTTCCTTAAAGACAGGAAGGGAATACCAACTAACCTCAAGGCCCTGTTCAGATGCGCCTTGGAATGACTCAAGACACAAAAGCTGGGATGGAGGAAGCTCTTGGGTATGGGCGCTTCCTGTGTGTGTAGAGGTGAATTTGGTTACTCGTTGTGTTACTGTTATTTAGTTTCTCTCTCTCTCTCTCTCTCTCTCTCTCTCTCTCTCTCTCATTCCGTTAGTCTCTCTACTGTACTGTCTTGCGAAGATGTAGATTATCCTTCACCAAAATCATGAAAGAACTCAGTCTATAGATACAGTATATTATTGGAAGAATTCATTTTTTTCCAATGCTACTTTTAACGCCTTCATCCAGATTACGTCATTTTTATATTAATCCTACTGCGACCAGACGATTTCCCTCAAAATAGGATCACACCTTAGAAATGAAAGGGTTAATGAAGGCTAGGGCAGCTTACGTGGGGAGGAGGGTAGTGACAATGAAGGTACAAGGAAGGAGGAAGAGAGGAAGGCCGAAGAGGAGGTAGATGGATTGTGTGAGGGATGATTTGAGAGAGAGAGAGAGAGAGAGAGAGAGAGAGAGAGAGAGAGAGAGAAGGGACTGATGGGGAAGAATGAGCAGGACAGTTGTTTGGTGAAGATTGGTCAAACACACCGTTATAGAAATGGGAAAACATGGAAGGTGAAGAAAAAGATGTCAGACTCCTTCAGTTCAGAAATCCTCTCCAGGGTTTAATTCGTCGAGATAGCGAGAATGAAATGTATATACGTCATCCGATAGAGGTGATTAAGCTGATTGGAACATTTTAAATAATTATAATCTAAAGTGGCAGAAAAATGGGTTTGGAATGATAAGAATAAGATTTGTGCGTGAAAATATCGTTTTGAGAGAGAGAGAGGTTTAACCCTATTTCCACAACGCTGCGTGGCTCTACCTTACCACTCCTTCCGTGGCCCTTCCCTCCTCCTGCCAGCCTCCCCTTTCACCTTTCTTTCCTCCTCTCCATTCATCCTGTCTTCCTCCTCATTCTTTCCCTCCACCTCCTCTCTCTTCTCTTCCTCCTCCTCTTCTTTCTCCTCTTCCATCTTCCTTCTTTCATCCTCCATCCCGTAGTTATTATTTGGTAACACATCTTCCTACCTCTAAATATTTTCCTACATCCTAGACTCTCCTCCTCTTCCTTTCACTTCCTCTCTTACCTCCTTTTCTTCTTTATCTCCCTCTCTTTCCTCCATCTCACTCCACGCTCTCTCCTCTTTTTCTCATTCCTCTCTCTTGCCACCTTCCTCCCTTGTACTTCCTCTCCTTTCTCCCGTTCTTCCGTCCACCCCCTCACTTTTCTCCCCCTCTTCTCTCCACTCTTTCTCTCTTTCCTCCCCTTCTCCCTTCCCCTCTCTCACCCATCTCTCTCCTCTTCCCTCCGCTATCTATCCTCCACCCTTTCTCCCTTTCTGGCGACATCACGTTCCTATTCCTTCCTACCCCTCTTTACTTGCTCTTTCTCCCTGTCCCTCTTCCTCCCAAAGGTCTCCTCTTTCAGTCCTTCTCTTTTTCCTCCTCCCTCTCCTCCTCCTATCCCTACCCCTTCCTCTCTCCCAGACTTTCTCCTTCCCTTCTGCTTCACTTTCCTCTCTCGGCCCCTCTTTCTTCTCGAGAACTCCTCTCAAAGTCCTTTCCTTTCCCCTCCACTCCCTCATCCCGTCCCATTCCTTCTCTCTTTGTTTCCCCGTTTTCCACCCCAAATATCCTTCCCATTCTCTCTAAGCCTCTTCTGTTAAGTCTTTCCTACCTTTCTACCTCCTGCTTTCCTTTCTTCCTATATCCTTCAGCCTTCCCGACTACCCCCTTTTTTCTCCCCTCTTAGTCCTTCCCACCCTTCCTCCCCCTATCCTGACCCCTTCCCTCCCCTTCCCCCTCACCCCCTCTCCTGACCCCTTTGCTCCCCTTCCCCCTCACCCCCACCCCCGTATGGCGACCCCTCCGAGAAAACTAACTTACCCGGCGGAAAACTAACGCAGAGGGACACCTAATTTGGCGGCGAGGTCCCCCCCCCCTCCCTGCCACTCCGCCAAAGCCCCCCAACTCAACTTCACTCCAAATTTCGTGTGGAGGTTTGGCGGGCTCTGCATTTTTATCGGAGTGTCCCTGGAATCTGCCTCTCCTCTGCCCTTCCTGCCTCCCACCACCCTCTTTCTTCCAGTCCCTCTCTTCTCTTCCTGTTCTTCCTCTCTTCTCTCCACGCCACTCCCCTACCCCTCCATCTTTCCTTCCTTCCTTCCTTCTCTATTTCCTTTACACCCCGTCCTTCTTTCTCTATTTCCTTTACACCCCTTCCTTCTTTCTCTCTTTCCTGCGCACCCCTTCCTTCCTTCTACTCATTTCACTTCCTCTCCTTCGCCCTACTCAGTTCACCTCCTGTCCATCCTCCCACTCATTTTACTTCCTCTCCTTCCTCCCACTCACTTTACTTCCTCTCCTTCTTCCCACTCATTTTACTTCCTCTCATTCCTCCCACTCATTTTGTTTCCATTCATTTTCCCTGTTCATTTCACATCCTCTTCCTCCCTTTACTCATTTCACATGCTGTCTTAGGCCCACCGTTTTCGTCCACATTTTTTCTTTCTTCTCCATCCCTCGACTCTCTTTCTCTCCTACCACTTCCTCGTCCCTCTTCTTCCTCCTGCTCTTCTCTACACTCCTTCCCATTACCCTCCACTCCCTCTCCTACCCTCCTGTCCCCTCCATTCCGTCTCCTACCCTTTCTTCTCCCACCCCCTTCCATTTTCCCATATATCCCACTCCCTCTTCCTCTTCCCTTTCTTGCCTCGACTCCAATTCTTCCTTCCTTCATCTCCCTCTCCCCACTCTTTCTCCAACCTTTCCTTCTTCCCTCCTCTTCTCCTACCTCCCCTCCTTCCCCCAGCACCCTCCCACCTCCCCTTCCCGTCCCCCAATCGCGGTCTAGACGTGGATTTACTGTTGGGCCTGAGACGAATTCGAGTCGCGTCGTGAATTTCTGAAGGAGTTTGCGACACCGAGACCCGCGCTGCCTCCGCCCCGATGGATGAATTTATTAGCGGGCTTCGCGTTTTAAAATGTGGGTGTAGTGGGGGAGAGGACGTGGGCTTATATGTGTGTGTGTTGAGGAGGGAGGATATGTGAGTATATGTGATTGCATGTGTGTGTGGAGGGGGAGGGTTGTGTGTGTGTGTGTGTGTGTGTGTGTGTGTGTGTGTGTGTGTGTGTGTGTGTGTGTGTGTGTCATCATTTAACTTTATATAGGTATGATGACAATAACATGAATACACACCATCAAAAGGTGATACCATATCCAAAAGTACCAGCCACACTCACCTATATTCAGAATTATGTCAAATTACCAAACAAAGTCAGCCATCTTGCCCCTTGCGACCAATACATAACAGAAACGATGTAAACCAATCCCACATTACCCCCTTGGAAGTGTAAGGGCTCGGGGCTAGGCTACCGTAATCCAGTAAGTATTTATAGGAGTAGATGGCCAGGCTGATTCCCTTGATGGCTGTACTTGATCGAAAGGCCTCCATTTCTGCCTCTTGGGGATCGAACCTACTCGTATGAAAGGCCGCCACTCCGACTTGGGCGTCCTAGCCACTAAACCACCAGGCTGCCGAGTGTTATTCTACGCCACAGATAATATTAGGATTCCTTCATCTAGAATCAAACATCCTAGAAATATTCCCAACCATAGCAATATTAACCCATTCTCTGTTTAGTCGTTTTGCAGGTATTCTTATTACAACAGAATTTTATTTAGTGTAAGAGAGATATGTTGAGATGGAAAACTTTTTATTGCCTACGTTAACTTTTTCACTTTCTGACGTCTCTCCGAAACTGAAAATAAATCTGTAGGCTGTAATAATAAGAGACGTCCCCACGCTCAGAGAGTTAAAATGAATACTGCGGGATATTTCTAGGACCGGCAGCTCTCGCTTAAAGCTAAAAATGAAGTGAGAAAAAAATGCCTCCACAGTGAATGTATATATAGTTTGTGGAGCTGAAGAGCAGATTTAGATATTTGACTGTGAGAATAATGTGTGTATCATCGTTATTGAAGCCGTTATTTGGAAAATCTGAAAATCTTTCTGAAATGCTTGGCTATATCAAGATTAACAGTGTTTTGAAATGTAGCATGTTAAGAAGAATTGAAAAAATACTGAATATGAATCGTGGTTAGGAAACGCACCAGAAATAGGTACATTATAGTGATATCAGTTGAATCCAGATATCCCCTTGTTATAGCATATCTAAAATATAAAGGTATATACACCCAGTTAGTTTTACGTTGTCGCCCTGGGGTTACATAAAGAGTGCTGTCGTAGGGCTTCCGTGGTGTGTATACTCCATGCTTGCCCCTTCCTCCTGGGTTACTTACAGGATATGGTGTTGTCGTAATGTAGTCAAGGTATACAGTCTTCCTAGGTCACATGCTGGGTTCATTGTGTTTGCCTTACTGTCACTTCATCGCTGGCCCTGTCATGTGCTATTCAGGATGTTGCCAGGCGATGCCATTCATATAAATCACGTATTCCACCGATCTGAATGGCCTAGCCTGTGTTTCCATCCCATTCAGATCCACTACATTTTATTATTATATTTTGATGCCGCGGGTATTATTATTATTATTATTATTATTATTATTATTGCTTTGAGCTGCAGAGTCAACCAAATTCTTATTGTATTTGGATGCCATCAGACAATTTTCTTCTTCTTTTTTCTTCTTCTTCTTATTATTATTATCATTATTATTTACATCCACTCAGTTTAGGGGAACTGCAGAACTCCCTCCTCAGTCTCCCATCCGTTGCTTAACCTACAATATACACCAAGCCGTTTGACCAATAGGGTACGGTAACTGGAAATAACAGAGGAATGCAGAGACAAAGAAGGTACGCCTCCCGCTCTATTTTATTTCAGAAACGACCAGACGACTTTTTATTCAGATGCAGGAAGAAGCCCGGGTCTAAATGGATTATAACTTAGTACTGTATATTCCATTCTGATCCACTGCACCATTTTATTTTTCATTCTCGATATCACTAGACGATTTTATTAAGGAAAAAACCACGCATTTGTCTAGGCTGTAGTTCCATTTAGTTTTATATATTACATAAACAGGGGGTTTGGTTTCATACATAGTTACATATTCTACATACATTGTGGGGTCTCGGGCTGTACTCTCTCTGGGTTACATACAAGAGATAAGATTTGGTTACATACATACATACATATACATACATACTTACAAAGAGGTTTGGGCTTTACTTCCTCTCAGATTACATAGATTAGGTACATAGAGTGAGTTTTGTTACATGCATACACACATACCTACACACACATACATACATACATACATACACTCATGGAGAGGATTTGGTTACATACATACATTTACATACACACATACATGAAGGAAGCTGGGTTAAATGCATACACACTACCTACACACATACCTACAGAGAGGGGGTTTGGTTACACACACACACACACACACACACACACACACACACACACACACACACACACACACACACACACACACACACACACACACACACACATCATACATAGAGGGAGTTTGGACAATAGTGTAAGTTGAAATAACAGAGGAATGCGGAGACAAACAAGGAGCGCCGCCCCCTCCCCTCCAGTTATTTTCCCCCGCTGAACAGATGTACACACTCGCCGCTCGCTCAAAGGGACGGGACTTTTTTTTTTTTTTTTTATCTCCGCCTCAAAGTAAAAGCATTTCGTTAGGCGGGGCTGACGGGGGGGAGGGGGGAAGGGGGGTGGTGGTAGTCTGTTGGGCGCCCTTACTCTCTCAGTCGTTCTGCTACTCTCTCTCTCTCTCTCTCCCTAGCGTTTCCCATCTCCCTGCCTCTCTTCCTCACATTCTCTCCCCCCCTTTCACTTTATTCTTTTCTCTCCTTGGCTTTTTTTTTTTTTTCCTCTCAAACGTTCTGTGCCTTGTAGTCCTGTTTTGCCCTCATCTTTCTTTAACTCTCTCTCTCTCTCTCTCTCTCTCTCTCTCTCTCTCTCTCTCATCCCCTTTTCCCTCGTCCTCCTTTCTATTCCCTTTCCTTCCCCTCCTCTCCTCCGTCCCCATTTTTTTTACATAGTGGTTAGTTCGAAGCTGATTCAGTCCGGAAGGTGTATTGAATGAGACAGAAAATGGTGATAGGAGGATAGTTATTCAGTACAGTAAATGACATGATGTTGTTGGTGTTGGCTGTGTTAATTTCCTTCTGCTGTATCTTTCTCCCTCTTGTCCTCTTCCTCAAACTATGTCTCCCTCTCCTTTACCCTCTTCTAACCCTCCTTCATACTCTTATCCCTCCCCTCCCGTGTCCCTTCCTTCTTACTCTGTTTGTCTCTCCTTGTCCTCTCTCCATCCTTTCTTGTTCCCTCTCTTTCTGTCCCTCACACAGATTTGTCTCCACTTTACCTTCCCTTTCTTTCCCTTCCTCTCCCTCCTACTTCATCTCTCTCCCTCCTATCATTCCTTCCCTCCTCGTCCTCTCCATTTTACTTTATCTCTCAAATTCCTTTCTCATCGTCTCCCTCATACTGTTTCTCACCCGCATTTCCTCTCTTCCACACTCCATCTTCCCTCCTTAGTCCTCTCCCCACCCTCTTTCATCTTCTCATCCTTATTTCGTTTATATCCCTCGTGCTCAGTGTCTCCCTCTTACCGTCTCCCTTTCCGTCCATTCCATCCCTCGTACTTCATCTCCTTCCTCTCACCTTCCATCCCTTCCTTTCCCTCAGTTTCATTATTGGTGCCTTAGTTTGCATATTGCTGTGTTCGCCTGGTGTGTGTGTGTGTGTGTGTGTGTGTCTGTGAGAGAGAGAGAGAGAGAGAGAGAGAGAGAGAGAGAGAGAGAGAGAGAGAGAGAGCTTGGTTACGTTAGAGGGTGGATGCTCACTCGGCAGTCGAGGGGGGATTGACAAGTGGCTTCTGCTGAAATGGACACGGAGAGAGCATCTGTGGGATAAAATTCCTATGAAACTGATATATTTTTTGGTGTACGTATAGGTCGCGTTAACCAAGGTTTAGTATGCCTTTTTTTTTTTTTTTTTTTTTTTTTTTTTTACCTACGACTGCTGGATTATTGTATTCGGCGTAAGGGAAATATATTGTACTAACCCCTTTCAGTATATATATATATATATTTTTTATAGTTGATGCTGCCGCCATATATTCAAGTAACGAGAGACCCCGTATGTGATGACGTATGTGTATTTTATTTTTGCAAACGTCAGGGGAATATACTCTGTTTAGGATACTGTGCTCGTGCTAAATCCGTTTTATAGAGTCACTGTTTGAAAATCCGCAATAATCCCTTCAGTACGATGACGCCTTCCTTTATTCCTGTTACTGCCAGACAGTGTTATTCACCTTGCAACAGGTATCTCGTAATCTAGGTATTATTAACTGTCTCCATTAACATTTTTAGAACGGCGGCTTATATCACCAATAGACAGTTTTATTCAGGTTAGATCAGATTTCTTGTAGTAGAGGGTAAATACACGTTCAACCTCAAACTCCAGGCATTTTTTCCCTACTCAGTAACGACTCCCACTACAGGTTAATGGGTGCTCTTAAGCTTCAGATAGAGTCAGCTGTGTGCTTTCCTTCAGGGAGTGGGAATTTGTAATTGTATAAAGGCAGCAAAATACTTGTAATAGATGTGAGCAGGTGGTGGTCAAGTATAAAAGGGATTTAATCAACACAAATAAAACGCAAGAAATATATAGCCGTACTTAGGAAATTGAGTAGGTTATGTTTTGTCTCTGCTTACTTTCGATATATGTCTGGTTACGTTGCTTCCCATAACCTTAAGTTGACAGCAGTTTCTGTCCAACCTCTTAAGAAAGCAAGTATGTTGAATGTTCAAGTAATGTGGATCTATATTTTTTTACATGGCTGTGTGGTTACGTAGTTTCCTCGGCCCGTAAGTCGATAGCGCCCTTTTTCTTCCGTCTCTTAACAAAGCAAATAAGCTCAGTCTTTGTTCATTTGGCGTTCCCTTCATCCAATATCTCGCTCAGCTGGTACACACAAATACCCGACTTTTTCCCATCTTGAGAACATCTGTGTCTTCAGCTGTGTCCGGAAGCCCCACATACCCTCCTTTACTTTATATCTTCTTTGCTCTTGGCTTTACTTCTTTGGTTTCTTTTTGGTTTTATGCAGTGGTATTCATGCCCGAGTACTTCATTTTACCTTCGAATTTCCCTTCTTCACTTGTATTCATATTCTCACATTTAGACTTATTCCACACATGAACCAGTCCAAGGTAGTGACAGCCGGGAATCTGTTTAAAGTTCCCTCTAGGCTTCGAATATTCCCAGTTTTGCTCATTCCTATCCAAGAGATGAATATTACATACATTCATCCATCGTCCAATCCTTTTTTGACCCGTGAGCGTAGGAGCTCAGGGCTAGGCAGTTTCAGTCTCGACATTTAAGACAAGGGTGACCAGCCTCACATTTCCCTAAGTGGCATTATGTGAGCAATAAACCCCAACAGTTTCGTAGATGGAAACCCTTACAAATTCCAGAAGCCGTTTGGAACGCCTTAACCCACTAGACTACCAAGTATCATCTGGTTATATGGTACCATTTGGCTGGCCATTCAGTGTTGAGTCACCTATACACTATAATATAAATACACACACACACACACACACACACACACACACACACACACACACACACACACACACACACACACACACACACACACACACACACACACACACACACACACACACACACACACACACACACACACACACACATATTAGAGAGAGAGGGAGGGAGGGAGGGAGGGAGGGGGCTGCAGTACCCTACATCAAGTGACTGGATGATGGGTACCCCCACCTATCACAATGGAATTGTACAGATTTCTCTCTAAATACCTCTGTCGCCAGCACTCATTCCATTTATCCTATCAGTGTGTTTCTCTAAAGCTGTATCAATCTATTTCATCCACCAACCCTGCTGTCCTATAAGAGCTCTATCCTTTGATCTCGGCCCCTCTTCACTCCACCACCCATCCCGTCCTCTGTTCCAGTTCCCGACCTGTCTCTTACACATTAAGACTATTCCTCTGCTCTCTCCCATCCATCTATCCTATGTCAGTACTTTGTTCTCCTCTCTCCTCTTCACAGCCCTTCCCGTCCTTTGTCCTGTATCCCATCCCATCTCTGAATTTGTTCCTCCATGCTTAGGGCCATATTTCACAACTACCTGTACTGTTATCCTCTATCATTCTTTCCATCCTATGAGCCCATCCTCTCCCCTCCATGCTGATATTATCGTCCTTTGTTTATTTTCCAGCCTGATGTATCTCTTCACATCCAAACCCTCACATCAGTCTGTCCCATCCACCTACTCTTTTATTTCTAGCCCTCTGTCTTTTGATTTCGTCCTCTTCACCTCACTTTATCTCTCATCCTCTCTTCCATTTGCCACTGTGCAGCACCAGACAGTATTTTAGGATCCTACTCCAAACCACTATCGATCCCTTTCATCCACTTATCTTCCCCTAGCCCCTCTATCCTTTAATCTCGTCCTTTCTGTACCTCACTTCCCCTCCCATCCTCTCTTCCATTTACCATGATGCAACACCAGGCAGTCTTTCACAATGCTCCTTCAGACATCAATCTATCTCCCATCCACGTATTCGTCAATCTCCCAACTCTCTGTTCTTTGATCTCCTTCTGTCCTCGCCTAACTTCCCCTTCCATCCTCATTTCCATGTACTACAATGTAACACAACATCAGACAATCCTTTTCACTGTCCCCTCACATTTACTGTCCTCTCTTCCATCCATTTACCCTTCCATCTCTCTCTCTCTGTCCCTTCTCTAGCCTTTGATCCCGTCCTCTCTTCCCCTCACTTCCCCTCCTATCCTCTCTTCCATTTATCCCCATGCAGCACCAGACAACTCTCCCTTCAGCTCTGAATCAATTGCAAGCCGGTTTCTGCTCTTGCACACACAGTTGGTGGTGGTGGTGGGGAAGGGAAAGGGGTTTTGCAGAGACACGTAGAGAGTGTGGTGGTGTGTGTGAGGGGTGATTGTGTGTGTGTGTGTGTGTGTGTGTGTGTGTGTGTGTGTGTACTGGCTAATGAGGATTTGTTGGCTGTG
>NC_136977.1:5659657-5702157 GCF_032717465.1 Coenobita brevimanus | reverse complement strand
GGTAGACGTAAAAAAAAAAAGGAAAATTAATATCTCTAAGTCTGGCCAGTTATCATCGTCGTCATCGTCATTGTCGTCGTCATTCCCATCAGTAGCGGTCCGGAAGTAGAAGTAAAAAGGCATAAAATTGGAAGACCTATTATTAAACTCCCCAGCGAAATCGGCCACACATCCTTTCACTCATCATCCAAGCCTTCAGAACACTTGACTTCATCACGCAAACGTATCATCAAACTGTTTAAAAAATTACTTCATTAACGCCTGGGACACTGAAGCATTTATTACTCGTGGCACCCTCTCACAGGCATACCAGCCACACATTTTTTTAAAAAGATATTTTGTAAATGTTGGATTTGGGGTTTCAGAATTCTCAGTTTTACCGTCCACACTTTATTTCTTTTGCAACTCACTCCAAAGACTTATATTTTGTACTTGTCATATTTAGAGGATTTTATTCAGCGTAGGAGATACCTTTCGAACTGCAGGAGTGGGACGGAACCTTTAGCAACCCCTTTAATACTAAAATTCCTCCCAAAGGTGATGATAATAGTTTAGTGGTAGCAAGAATACAATGAAAAGTCCAGCAATGGAGAGAAGGGCTAAGTTTTGCTTTATAGATGTCTGTGGATTGTTTTCTTTAATGCAAGGAAAAGGGAATCAAAGGCCACGAGTGGAAAACTTTAAAATTCACCCATCGCACTTTTCACAGACCTATCACTCACACACTTTTTTCAGTTGCGCATACTAACGCTTGTGGTGTGGGTTTGTAGTGATACCATGCACACTTTATTTCTTTTTAAGGTATTCGCCATAAAAGCCTGCCAGATAGAGCCATTCAGACCACAAAAATCGCTAAATCGTCAACTCTCGACCCCTCCCTCCTCGCACTAGCCCATTCCACGCCACTTCCTCTCTCAACCCTCTCTCGCCACACCCATTAACACACTCGATCGCCACTGTATATTCTGAGTGAGCCCCGAACCTTTTACTTCAAGCATTAAGCCATTACAATCCACTACACTCACGAACTCTCTCCCCAAACTCCACACACTCACTCCTCCTCCCGCCACGCTCGGGTTTACTGGCCCGCAAAGTTCGCAAGTGTACGATGTTAGTTTGTGGAAAAAGTTGGGCGAGAGAGCCGGATTCAGTGTCTGTGGTTATTGGCAGCATTAGGGTTGGGTGGGGTGGGGAGCTTGGTTGTCGGGAGGACGGAGTTAGCAGGGAGTTTTGGGGAATTATCATGTATCCTACCAATATCATGAGCATCAGGGAATTATCTTGTATTCGATCAGTATTATGAATCTTGAGGAATTATCATGTACCCGACCAGTATCATGAGTGTTGGGGAATTATGATGTATCCAGCCAATATCATGAGTGTCGGGGAATGATCATTTATCCAACCAATATAAAGTGTCGGTGAATTATCATGTATCCGGTCAGTATCATGCATCCGTAATTTTGATAGGCGAAAATTGACAGACGCGTCCTTAATAATATAGAACACTAATATCCAGTCTTTTAGAATTACCACACGTGATAGCCAGTCCGTATCTTGCATCATTGATAATATTACAGGAAAATGGCGAGGTATATGTATCCTTGGTTGTACATCATTAAAACCGACGACTATCATGCACCTCCAAATGTGAAACCGACAGTTATCATGCACCAGCAAATATGAGAGACCGACAGTTTTTACCTACCGACAGATATCATGCACCGGTGATTATCAATGACCGAAGAATATCATACACCTGCCACTAGCGTAAACCGACAATTATCTGCACCAACAAATATCAAAGACTATCAGTTGTCATGATCCAACAAATATCATGCACAGACTAATATCACAAGCCCAGCGAATATCATACACCTAATAGACTGACACATATCATGCACCGACAGATATCATAAAGACACACGAGTTGTAAGTGCCGACAAATATGTATCGCATCGACGTAACATACTGGTATATCATTAACTGACGAATATCACACTCGAATTGTCAAGCACAGAAGATGGGACATATTAATACGCCTTAGCTTGCGAAATAAAAGAGGGTGTTTTGTTTACTTGATTGTTTGTGTGTGTGTATGTGTGTGTGTGTGTGTGTGTGTGAACAAAATAACTCGGATAGGTTTTATCCGATTTAACCAGACTTGGTGGATGAGTTGAAGGTAGCGACGTTGCTGACCTATTAATATGGAGAAATAGGTCAAAGGGCTGGGTCAATGTTTGACCTAGCAAGGTCAACTTAAGCACTTTTTATATGATTTATGCCAAACTTTGTGGAAGGGTTGTGAGTAAGGCAAGAACGAGGGGATTCTACCTAGACAACAGTCAGTCAAAAGTCAATGGCACAGGGCATAGGTTATGTTCAACCCATGTGTCTGTGTGTGAAGAAAATAACTAAAAGAGTTTTAGTCTGATTTAGATCGAACTTGGTGGATGAGCTGAGATTCACCTGTTGTTTTTTCAAACAACAGATCAAATGTCAGTCACATAGGAAGATCAGTTGGAACAGTTGTTATCCGATATAAACTTAACTTTGTGGAAGGATGCAGGTTGAAACAAAGATAAAGGGATCCTATTATGAGAATATGCAGTCAGATGTCAAGACCACAGGCAATACATCATAGGTCAGGGTCACTGGGGAAAGTCAACTTTGAAAGTTTTTATCTGATTTGAACCAAAGTTGGCGGACAGGTTACGGGGTTAGGCAGGAACAGGTAGTTCGATTTTGAGCGTATGTCGAAGGTCGGGGTCACAGGATAAAGTCAAATACTTGGCCCTTAGACCACTTAATGGGCGAGGGTGTTGCAGTATCTGAGTGCTCCCTTTTGTTCACAGTCATTCAGTTTGGATGCGAAAAACATCACATACATTCCCGTACCTCTGTCTCTCACCTCAACTCCTTTCCACCTTCCCCTTCGTCACATTCTGACTTACAGCCTGACTCCCGTTTCGTGATTCGTAGGGCCCTTAGTTCCCGGAGCACCAACATTACCGTCCCTCACTTTAGGACAGTAACAGACCTTCCCCATTCCAGGGCGACCCACTCCTCTCACCCTCTGTATCTTCCCCCATTCACCTATCCCCAGTAGGCACCACATCACGCCACTACCACACCACACCACACTACAGTACCCCACCACGCCATGACATTACAGGACTTCTTCATCCCACCGCACGACAACAGGCCTACTGCACCATACCATAACACCACACAACACTACTGCACCACACCACATCACACCACACCACTACACGACCCTTGAACACTACACATTTCACTGTACTACCACATAACACCACACTACAGTACCACACCGCATCACGAAGCAGCTGTCTTACGAAACGACAGTACAGCACCTCACCACAGTAAACTACAGTATCACACTACAACACACCAGAACACGGACATTGTAGCATCATGGCGTCGAACCACATCACACCACCATATCACTCTTCACCATCACACGACGCCACACTACAGCACTATACCACAATACAACACTACATCACTCTCACTGCGTCACCACACCACACCTCACCACACTGCGCATCACCACACTGTGCCATATCACATCACCATACGAAATGCACACGATCACACCACCTCATCACCTAACAACACAAAACCACAACATAACACCACACCACACCATCACATTACATCACTCCACGGCCTGCTACCCCTCTAGTAGTTATTATTGTTCACTGAATGTCAAACAAAAGCGAGGAAAGTAGTTGGGAAGTTTTTGTGTACTTCATCGTAATGTGCAAGGTAAGTTCTGGTCATAAATAAGGCTTTGGGTTATTAAATGAAGCGTTATTAGACATAGTGAGGGAGTAGAGAAATGCATGGACGGAGTATGTGTGTGAGGGCCGGAGCGATCGAACCTACAGTAGGTGTGCGGTATGCGAGTATGTATATATTTATTTACATATGCATGCATGCATTCAGTGTGGGGCCTACTTTTACATTCCACATCTGGCAGACCACTCAGCGAAACAGTACACGTTCTAGCTGAGGTGTAAGTAAATGAACATGATGTGAATGAGCGAAAAGGAGAAATGGTGAGTAAACCCCACATTACTGTACACGATTTATCGTCCAGTCATACAAGCTAATTTCATATTTCTTCATGTCGTCTTTCTTCATCTTATTATGACTATCTTTAGGCAATTTTGTTTGTCGTAGGAGAGCCACGAAGTCCTCCAGTTCGAAAATCCTGTCTTAAGAAGAATGAAATCGTCCGGAGGTACCAGGAATAAAGGGAATGGAACCCTTGGCTGGAAAAGTCTGGAAATATTGTAAGTCCAAGTTTCCCGACCAAAAAAGAAGAAGAAGAAAAAAAAACATTGATTCCCCAGCCTTATTATGCCTTGATGCTTCCTTCTCGTGATTAAAATACTTCCATACTTGTTCGGAAGTATTTGGTAGACTTAATTACATTGTGTATTCAAATTCTTGTCGAAAAAAAAAAAGGACGCAGAAAATTGTGACTGTTTTGGAAGTTTAGCGCCCTTAGTACGGTGAAGTTCTTTTTATTTTTTCATGCCACTGTCAGACGATATTTTAAAACTTTGGAGAGAGCTTTGATAGTGAAAGACGATATTATAAAGCTTACGAGAGACCTTTGATAGTGAAGAGTTAAAGGGATGACTCCTAACATTTCATTCTTAATTGTCTTCCTACACTAAATAAAACAGTATCGGTAGCCAGTATTAGGAAAGAAAAAAGTGTCGTGATAGTGAAGAGGTTGAGGGTTAAGGAAGGTAACATCAATAGCCAAAGTGAATGAAAAATTAAATTGGTGTGTCCCCGGGATCGATGTGGACCCTTCACCTTGCTGGGCTGGCTTCCTGACATTGCCCCCCCACCTTCTACCACTGTCCCCCCTACCAGCCATCCTCACCCTGTCCCCCATCTACCTTCCATCATCCTCAGGTCATTCCCTTCTCTACCCTTCCTTATCCCCTATCTACCCCCCTCCTCCAAGTCATTCCCGTCTCTGCCCTTCCTTATCCCTCATCTGCCCCCTTCATTCCCGTCCCTACCCTCCGTCTGTTCTCCCTCCCCCTCCTCCACTCTTCCATAATCCCTCTGCTCCTCTCCATATCCCCGTCTGATGTTTCTTCTGCCTTACTTTTACCTCCCGTCCATACTCTGTCTCCCTCTCGTACCTCATCCTCCTTTTCCTTCACCTTACCCTGTTTGTTTTTCCTCCACCATAACGCCGTCTCGCCTGCCTTCCCCTCCCATCCCTCTAACTTCCCCCTCCCGTCTATCCAGTCTCCCTCTCCCTGACCCCTTCCTTCCTGTACTTCCACCTCTTTCCTTCAGTTTCCTTCGCTCCTTCGCCCAGCCTTCCTTTTCTTCATTTGCTCTCGTTCCATTCTTTTATTTTTTTATTACATCCATTTTTATATTATTTCTATTTAATATCAGTTTATATTCTGTAGTTCATTGTTACCACTCTTCAGCCGGTTTCATTATTGTGTGTGTGTGTGTGTGTGTGTGTGTGTGTGTGGTCTCTGGTAATTTGTACTCACGCTTTCCATTTAAGTACTGTTTTGTTATAATTTCATAGTTTCTTTCTTTCTTTTTTTTTGTAGTTAATTTAAGAGGTAGTGGATAATTTGCAGTCTTTGGTAGAGTGGGGGTGGACTGTGCTGGTAAGCTTGGGTGTGGTAACAGGTAAGCCCTTTAGCACGATGACGCCTTTAATGTGTTACTCAGGCTGCCGACAATCACTCCTAAGTCGGAGGTTTTGTCACAAGTAAATTTACCCTTGCGCTCGGATGACGTATTCTTTCATTTTTCTTTCTTTCTATGTACTGACGAGGATTTTTTTCAGCTTAGGAGAGGCTTCGGGCTGGAGGGGTTAAAAACAGCATTCATTGGCTTTTTTCAGTACAAGGAGTTTTTTTTTTTTTTTTTCTCTCTCTTTTTAAGCTGAGTACAATGGTCTGACAGTAGCAACAACAAACTTAAAAATACGTCACTGGATTCAATACGCACATATACACAATCCTTTCTCTTCCTCCATTTCCCACCTATGCACAGTCCATACTCTTCTTCCATTTCACACACATGCACACTCCTTACTGTTCTTCCATATTCACGTACATACAGTACACACTCCTTTCTCTTCTTCCGTTGCACACATACACTCTCCTTTCTCTTCTTCCATTCCGCACACACACACTCCAAACTCTTCTTCCATTCCTCACACATACACACTCCAAACTCTTCTTCCATTCCGCACACCTACACACTCCAAACTCTTCTTCCATTCCGTACATACACACTCCTTTCTCTTCTTCCAGTCCACACACATACACACTCCTTTCTCTTCTTCCGTTTCACTTTCCACAGATTCTGAGGGTCTTTTATGGCTGGTTGTGGCGTTGGTCCAGCAACCCACTCAGAATAATTTTATGCTCGAATAGACAAAGGGAAGCCCCGAATGTGGACAGTCCCAAAGGTGGCGACCAATGACCGGAAAAGGGACTGGGCCGGAATTGTGGTTTGGAGTGTGAGGGGAAAGAAGGAGGCCAAAATATACAGTGATAAATAAATAAAAGAAAATACAGACAGACAGATGGAGACAGCGAAAGTGTACGGTTCCAAAGGTGACGACCAATGCCCGGAAAAGGAATTGGCCTGGAATTGCGACTTGGAGTGTTGGAGGAAAAAGGGATGTCAAAAAATAAATTGTGTGTATGTGAGAGAGAGAGAGAGAGAGAGAGAGAGAGAGAGAGAGAGAGAGAGAGGATTGGATATTTGTGGACTGAGTGAACAAAGACGAAGGATATTGATGAAGGACAGTGGAACTATGATGGAATGGATGTGTGTTCAGGAGTAGATGGAGGTAAAAGAGCGAGGAAGGGAGTGTGCACTGCAGTTGATAAATATATATATATATATATATATATATATATATATATATATATATATATATATATATATATATATATATATATATATATATATATATATATGAAAAATGTTGATGTTTAGGAAAAGATGGGACCGATAATTATTTAAGGTAAAAGGTGGGAACAGAAGAGTGATCGTGTACTGCAGATGCTCAGACTGACGATAGGAAGTGTGTGTGTGTGTGTGTGTGTGTGTGTGTGTGTGTGTGTGTGTGTGTGTATTTCTGTGCGCGTGTGTGTTTACGTTTCTTTGTGTGTTTGTGGGAAGGGGGGGTAGTCTGTCCATCTGTCCTTAACTCACTCCAAGTCAAACCCAAACTTCACCATGATGTAGAGGCATAAGGGTCCAAGAATCGATTCTGTCCACTTCTTGTTTAGGTCTTGTTAATTTTATCCCTTTATATATTTTTTTTCCTGCTTTCTCTTTTTTACATACAATCATGAAGGGATTTACCAGCACTGTATGTATAATTGAATCACTCTGCTAAATATATAGGCTTATACGTTGGTGGACAAATTGCTAGAGCTGAGCGTCTTGCTAATGTCATTTCTTTAGCTTCGTTATGGCAGATTTCCCTTACAATAATAAATTACTTATATCCTGAAATATCTCTCAGCTAAGGAGACGTCACAAGTGCTCGGTGTACCCCAGTGTCCAGTCTTTGATCAACCCTCAGTACTTGACATAAGAACCCTCGCATAAAAATAGTTCTTTGTCAGCTTAATATCATACAGCTCTGGCATACTCAATCACAGACGGTAAATTTTCCCATCGTAGATGTATTATTATTTTGCTTCCTTGGGTGTGCACTCATATCCCTTACTAGTTAAATTTTAAGTTAAATAAAGTCGAGAGATCACCGTATACAGCCCATTAACAAGTGCTAGTGTAGGTGACATGAGGGTGCCAAGAAATTAAACAGCGTCATTTTTGTTGAATTTTACGGTGACGCTGGGTGTAGGGTGCGGCCAGACTAATAGGAACATTGTCGGTAACGTGTGTGGGCGACCGTGTTAAAAGTAGCGTCGTAAACAAGAAAATGTGAGTGTTAGCATCAGTATTGTTGGAAACTTTGTCGGTGGCAGAAGTGATTCCCTCATACATTGGTAACACCAGTAGACAACATTTTGGAAGAGGTGTTGTGAACTACGTGTGGCAGAAATGACTCTAGTTAATCACACACACACACACACACACACACACACACACACACACACACACACACACACACACACACACACACACACACACACACACGTAAATACATGGGAGGGGTGTGGAAGGCTGTAGTATCGTCAGCTGTAATTAAATCATGGGGTGAGGTGGAAGCAGTTGACCATGTTAATTGAGACACATTGTATAAATCTTGCCCATTATTATGCTATGCCTCTGATAATTATTACAAGAACAGTGGAGTCGAAGGAAGTGCGAATTATTCCTGAAGCTTTGAAAGGGATGACAGAAAAGGCAGAGATTGATATAAAGTTCATGTAATATGATATATAATAGTGCTTCCGCTGCTGCTATTATACTCATTCACCTTAACTTACCCCAGATTTTCGTCCTTTTGTAACTTATTTCGCGTAGCCCAGTGGCAGGCTATGGCTCTGCGTCATTTCCATAGCGATCTCTCGTGACAGGCTTCATATTGTAGTGTTAATTAGCAGTTTTGGGTCAATTTAGAGTAAAAACAAAATTAAGACTCTTTCCTCGACATTATCTTGCCAAGTAACCTGACTGGTTTAGATTTTACCGTAGGTATACTTCACGTCTATTTCTACCAGTGTTGGCAACTTTTACCCAAACTTTTTCCGACAATAATAGGCTACGAACATTGTTGCATTTGTGTGTCCGACTTTGTTGCCAACAGTGCTGACAGCTGTTGTCCAGAGTGTGTACAACAGTGTTCCCAACAATGTTTCTGGTTTTGTGGCCACATCAACTGCAAGCTTTGCATAAAATGTGGCCAGATATATACTGTACTGTATAGCCTGTGCTGCGAAGTGAAGAACAAAAGTGTGCGCTTATTAGATGAAAATATGAACATACCTGGCAAATTACGCGAGCGCTGTGTCATAATTCATACGTCATAATATTTTCACAAGCTCAGCTGTGGTTGTGTGGGATTACCACTTCCGGATGGTAAGGGTGTCACACAGGGGCAGGAGATGCATAGGCCACGAATCGCAAACTGGGAGACATCACGCAACCCAAGCAGTAATGACATGCAAAGACAGTTTTATTTACGTACTACATTACGTATTTTAAAGACTGGTAGTGTCCTGTCGTTTGTGGTTGATTTTAGTTATTCCAGTTGTGATACGATTTTTACTGTTATTCTGTTGATATTGTGCTCTTTATCAGAACCCGCAGAGATGGGCGTCATTTTTCAGGATCTCTGTAATGGAAAGTCAGTCTCTCTCTCTCTCTCACACACACACACACACACACACACACACACACACACACACACACACACACACACACACACACACACACACACACACACACACACACACACACACACACACACACACACACACACACACACACACACACACACACACACACACACACACAGTCGACAGCAAGTGAATGGCTCCTGTCAGGTTCTGTTTGCCCTTAAGTTCCTCCCTTCCGCGGATCCGCTTGAGGACCAAGACTGAGTTTGTCACTGTGTATTTGTGTGTGTGTGTGTGTGTGTGTGTGAGAGAGAGAGAGAGAGAGAGAGAGAGAGAGAGAGAGAGAGGCAGCAGTATCCTTCCGTATATGTGCGTGGAACGTGAATGATGTACGTAACACACCATTGTCATTAGTACCAAATATAAACTACTGCCGTTTTTAATACTCCAGTTGATTGCACAAAATCTGAGTGCAAATTCTATTAATCCATGCAGTATTAATTGGGGGGAAAAATGCCCTTGATTCCGGTGCTTGTCTGGGAGTTTGTAATTATACAGAAATATGGACTGCAAATTGGATGGGGAGATGAATTACCTTTATTAATTACATTTACGCCCAGAACACCAGTATAATCAGGTCTCTCACTTAGCATGATTTTATTTAACCTTACCATATCTGCTTAACTCGCGGCATCTGGGCGTGAAATGTGATTAGCTAACGTTATAATGTTGTGTAAAATGTTATCATATTATTTTGCAGGTGGGAACAAAATTCGCCAAATGTTTCACCTCTTCTCGCGTTCCTCCGTTGCGTGATATTTTTAAACTAAGATATATTTTGTGTGTTTCTCTTCCTATGCCTTAAGTCTGACAATGGGTGAGCTTTTACCCGAATTATCTGCCACTCTTACTCATCCATTTCCACCCTTCGTGTTTTTATCAGTACTTAGTCAGCATTCCGTTTGTTTTGGTGTTCACTGGCTTGTTTCTTTGTGCTGAATTCGGGTCTTGCACTTTTTCGAGAGTAAAATGTAGTCGATTACAATGATCAAGTAACTGGAGGATTTAAGATTGATTTGTCTTGGGAAATCTTACTACCGTCTCTTGCAGATATTCTTCGTCGAACCCCTAAGAAAAACACTTAGCTAAGTCTTAGACGAGTCCATACCATACCAAACTAGAGATTAACTCCTCCATTACGATGACGACTTTGTGCAAATCTTTCCTCCAGCAGACGATTTTATGGAATTTGGGATAGCTCACCAGCACTGAAGGTTTGAAGGATACGTCTAAGCCTCTCAGTTGCAAAAATGCCTCATAAGCAAAATAAGAAAGTCCTAAGATCACAAGAATGATATAAAACAAGCGCATTCGGTGACAGTGTGGCCTGCGTCTTGTCACGAAGCCATCTAAGAGAGGGTTTAGATGTGGACGTGGTGAGCAAAGGAGTGGTTGATATGGAATGAAAATTTGGCGAACGGCGGGACTTGGGCAGGAAAGGACAGTATACCCTGTGGAAGTGGGTGTTGTGGAACTTTTGACTTGAGTATACTGGAGATGTATTTCAAGATATCCCCCGAGATTAAGTGTCGAGGAAGCAATGAAAAGGGTGTAGGGAATAAAGAAATGGAAGGCATGTACTGGATTTGTGGTGTAGATGGGCACGGTCCTCGAGAGTATATCCTGTTAAAATGGACACTGTAAAATTATTGGTTCAAGTGCACTGAGAGTATATTTGAAAATTTCCTTCTCCTCCTCCTCCAGCAACGACAGTAACAAGATAAATTCGCGTTGCTCTCATTTACCCAGCACCTTGAGAAACACTTAAAAAGATGTCGTCCCCTGAAAAGTTAAAGTTTATGATGACGTGAGAAGCCTTCAGTGACCATTGTACAGTTTTGGAAATAGTTTTATGAAGTTCTTCCTCTGTCTATTTGCACCGTTTCTTTTGGAGACTTTATATAAATGGGCAGACACGCTTTATTTATCGACACACAAAGATGCAAAAAGATACATCTAAATAGATAGATGGATTGACAGACAGACAGACATGTATAGACAGACAGATGGATAGACAGAAACAGGCAAACAGAAAACTAGATCAAAAGAAGCAAGTCTCCCCTCACTGTCAGTCTTATGAGCTCGACCGACCTAAAGACCGGAGTGGAATGGCGACACTTCTGCTTAATTATGCCTCTCCCCGAGCAATTAACTCTCTCATAAGGAGGCTAATGACACATCTATCCTGGGGGCGCCGCTGGGATGAGGGACGGTCCACGATAAAGGGAACGGGATGCATTCTTGATCAGCCCAGCCACCTCACTCACGGGTGCCTCTGTCGGTACTCTTATTTACTGGATAGATGCGTGGATTGGTAGGTAGCTAGTTGGGTAGATTAAGTAGGTGCTTGGATAGGTAGGTGGGTAGGTGTAGGTAGATAGACTGGTAGGTAGACAGATCGATAGGTAGTTTTTGATGGGTAGGTGTAGGTAGGCAGGTAGATAGATTGGTAGGTGGGTAGGTAGGTAATGAGATCGATAGGTAGGTTGGGGATAGGATTTTAACCCCATTAATCCAGTGAAGTTTGTTATAGTCTAGTCTTGCTGGCTAAGGACGATTGTGTTAGGGGAGACATTTGGAACTTGAGAGAAGAAGGACTAAAATAAAGCTGTACGTTCTCCGATTGAAGAGATTAATTAGGTTAGGTGTGGGAGAGGGTAATTAGTTATGAAGTTAAGTTAGAAATTGGGCATTTGAAAGGTAGTAGCTTACGTAAGTCGATAGTTGTATGGATGAGTAGGTTAGTGGAAAAGTGCGTTAGGAGGAAGGTGGGTAGGTAGAGGGAAAGTAGTAAGTAGATAAATGAAGAGAAAAATAGTTAGGTAGGTAGATAGATTGATAGGGGAGAGAGAGAGAGAGAGAGAGAGAGAGAGAGAGAGAGAGAGAGAGAGAGAGAGAGAGAGAGAGAGAGAACTTAAACAGAACTGTAGGTGGACATACAGACAACACACACAACAGGAAAGGGACACTACACGACCAATGATGAGCTTCCGATCGAAGTTATAGAGGGGAAGAGGAGGAGAAGGAAGGGGAGGAGGAGGAGAGAGAAAGAGAGAGAGGAGGAAGATGCCAGTCGCTTACACACATTATTGACTGGAGTAATAGTCTCTCTCTCTCTCTCTCTCTCTCTCTCTCTCTCTTGAATGTTATAGGGCAGATTATTCTCGTGTTCTCTCAATAATTATCATTTATACTCTAAACGCATGTGGGTGTGTGCATATGTTTGTGTGGGCGTTTATGAGAGAGAGAGAGAGAGAGAGAGAGAGAGAGAGAGAGAGAGAGAGAGAGAGAGAGAGAGAGAGAGAGAGAGAGAGAGAGAGAGGGAGAGAGAGAGGTGATGAAAGACGCTACCCTCGCCAGCTTAGGCCTTTATGACTAGGTGGAAGACTAATGCATAGGACTAGGGACTTTGAACATACTGTAATTAAGTCAGTGATAACGATTTCAAAATGAGGTTTGTTTGTCGGAATCTGTCTGTGTGTGTGTGTGTGTAGATGGAAGGGGAGGTGATCTCATAGAATAGCTACCGAAAGAGGGGAATGGTGTGTGAAAGGCATGGGGGTCCCTATATCGAAGGGGAACTGACGCAGCGATGTATGTCAGTCCTCAATGCTCGATTTCCCCACCCGCTTCGAGATGCCGGGGATGCTCAGGAGGGAGATTCCGGCCATTAAGAAGGAAATGGCAGTAGCAATTGAGAGATTTATGGCGGTGCTTTGCTGACTGACAACTTAATGGTTCGGCTTTTTTTTTCTTGTTCTTCTCCAGAGGGATGGATTGGGTATGACCGCGTGCCTCATAGTTAAGTTTTAATGCAGTGGTCGTTAAGGTGCTTTCGCTTCCGTTTAGTATGATGTTCTTTATAATTTATTCTTTGTGTTGCCGAATGAGCTTCAATAAAAACTCACGCGGCAGTATTTTAAGTGTTATGGGGACGTCTCAGTCGGCTTGAGTGGGCGTGGTTGTGACAGTAGGAGTAGGACATTAATGAATGATGCAGGGTAGATACTGATAACACTGAGCCGTCCCCACAACACACGAGAAATCACGGGAAATGGGGCGTTATGCATGGGCAGCCCTCCATACATATTCAGCTTTGGCAAGACACTTCGTACTGAAATAATTAGAAAATCTCCATGAAATCAGTCAGTGCGGTGGTATCCTTTTCACCATTTTCTCGCTACCGGCGGATGATTTTATTCTGCTTTCTTTTTCTATCTATCTTTCTATAGCCAGACCCTTCTATCCCGTAAGGGGTGGTCACAAACAAATCGCCTCCACATAGCCCTGTCCCCTGCCATTTCGCTGCCCTCCCCCGAGCTTTATTTTTACCTTCCTAAAAAGATGTGCATACTCATTTTACCTAAGCTTGGACCAAAATTGCCATCTTTCTTTCTTGAATGGTGAGTTATAACTAAAGAATAACGCTAGACTATGATGCTATACTCCTTTTAGCAGCTTACCCTATAATGCAATAAAAAGACGATACCGTAGCACAATATCCTTTCCATAGGATCTTCTCGTGACTAGCAGCATATTTTAGTGTTAATCTATTGTTACAACTCAGTACTCAAGTTGAAAAGATGACAAGGTTAGGCCAAAGTTAAAGTAAAATCGATACAGTTACAATGATACTGGTTACGATATGGAAAGAATTATGGCCTTAGCACTGTCAGATTCTGCCGCTGAGCTACGTGAAATAGACAGCAAGAGGACGAGCATCTAAGACAAGTTAAGGTGAAGGAAGTATCGTAGCAGCCGTAGCAGTTTTATTAATCTGACCTCATCTCAGCCCTTTCTCTTTCTTCCCGTTCCAAGTTTCGGGAATAAGCCACTCATCTATCGTGTCCACCTTCTTCGTAACCAGCATCCATGGCATCGCACAGTAATGGGTGAGATATATACAGACGGGAGAACTACAGTAACCTAACTTGGCCCAACCTACACTGGCCTCTGTATGGGTAGGAAAGAATAAGGCGTCCCCGGAGACTCCTTACTTCTTCCCACTCTTTGCCTCCCTGTACTCTGAAAGGACTTGTATCTTTAGCACCCGACACCCACACACACCCGGGAGGCATTTTACTGAGCCTTGAGAAACCTTTGCGGCCTCTCACACCCTCCCACGCCCAGTTTTACACACCTATACACCCACATACACTCTTCTTACACCTACATCTTGCTAGAATCATAGCCGCATCCACCTTGTCGGACCCACGTTATATTCATGTTCAGATACACGTACACCCAGACTTTCACGCAGCCACAATGTCCTGACACACACACACACACACACACACACACACACACACACACACACACACACACACACACACACACACACACACACACACACACACACACACACACACACACACACACACACACACACACACACACACACACACACACACACACACACACACACACACACACACACACACACACACACAGCCATTTCGGAGTATGGTGGTAATGGGAGGCGAGGGACAACTTTCACACTGCCACCCCCTCACACACAACCGCGGGGTCCTGACTCTGATATATAAAGATGCGTCCAACCACGGTAAGGCAAAGAACTAGGAGCCATATTCATAAAACTTCTTGCGCTTCAGTTCCCCATAAGATCATAACTTTATACTTTTATGCCGTCTTACACAGCTACCAACATTTTAGAGCACTTCAGAACTAAAATAGAGGAATGAAAACTTGAAGTATACGAGATAAACAGCGATTTTTGCCAATGATTCACTGTTTTGGAGATTTTTATTCGTCGTGAGAACTGGTTAAGATCCTTTGTAAATGTGGTCCCAGATAACAAGGGGCGGGTGGTTGGTGGCATGTTTAGAGAGCCCACGTGGGTAGTTGATGTGCCTACAATCACGAAGAATGGCGTCGAAATGGTTTTATGTGTGTGTGTGTGTGTGTGTGTGTGTGTGTGTGTGTGTGTGTGTGTGTGTTTCGTAATCCTTCTTTGTGTGTTCCAGTGGTGGATGTGAGTACGTGTATGTCCGTGGGTGTGCTCATTTATCTTCCCATGAGAGTGACGTGAGCTGTGTATTTACAGTTACCTACGTACAGCAAGAGACGAATGTTCGCCTGTTATTCTACCGCATCTGGTTCACACATACTATAAAATATATGTCACTTTCCTCCGTGGTACTTTGAAAAATATCTGTCACTTTTCTCCTTGGTTATCATATAAAGAATGATCCATGGGCAGTGAAACATACCAAGCCTCTTAGTTTAGGAGTATTATCCTGCAGAAGAAATTGAGAGGCCGAAGTGATGAAGTATTTGGTTAACATTGGTCTCCATCTGTACTAGTTAAAATATAAACTACTTTTACTATCGCGGTATTTAGTTGGAAACCTTAGGATATAAATGTACTGACTGGTAATGCATAATATATTCTTGTTGTAATCACGTTACTTGACCATGGGCTGTTTTAGGAGCCATAATAATAATAATAATAATAATAATAATAATAATAATGAAAAAGTAACTCAATTTGTTTCCTTATTTCTTCTCAGTCAAGCATTTGTTTGCGTCCTGTTGGTTCAAACCGATGATAATAATATACAAACTTGACACAAGCATACCGTAGCCGATACAAATTCATCTTTGACATGATGTACTGTAGAGCTGCCTACTACATCCTTTTTTTCTACTTCTGTTTATATTTCCCCTGTATACGGATGAATATACACGGACTTTGACACACACACACACACACACACACACACACACACACACACACACACACACACACACACACACACACACACACACACACACACACACACACACACAACACACAGCAGTTCAACTTTCCTATGTACTGTACTGCGTCTGCTTCGTATTCGGCTACAACGAGGAAGAGTAAATTCTGTCTGTCACTCCCCCTCCGAGGAGAAGGTCTTATTCTGCAATGTAGCTCACACGGACTGATACGTATACAGATATTCTCAGCTGCGTGTTGGCGATAAATCTTGTCCCGCCTCTGTAAGTCCCGCCAGTGAGAGAGCGTTCCTCCCGCCTAGCTGTATTTGCTCTCGAGTTCCATAGTGGCCTGGGAGGGGTAGCCAAAAATTTCTTCTGAGACTTGTTTTGAGTGTGTGTGTGTGTGTGTGTGTGTGTGTGTGTGTGTGTGTGTGTATTATCATGTACCTATCATTTCATGACAGAGGATGATGATGATGTGTTGTCGCTAAATCTTAATATGTAATTGCTTGGTTGCAGCGTTAGGATAATGATGATGATGATGATGATAATAATAGCGATATTGATGATAATGCTGCTGCTGATGGTGATAGCGATATTGATGATGATGATGATGTTTATAATAAATCCATTTCAGCTCGATTGTTTCCCCGCATTGTTAGTGAGTCTTCTTCCCGCCAGGCTGTGATCACTCTCAGGTTTCCTCCTCCACGAGTAGCATGTAGGATGACACCAAGAATGTATAAAGCTAGAATGACGACGGAATATTAGGCTCCTCATCGCTTGGCACTGTGATTATATTTGTTCCTTCTTCCTGGTTCCTATCCAATAAATTTCGTGTCAGTGGGTTAGGATGATGATGATGATGGTGATGATGTGTTGCTGATAAATCCTGGCTATATAAAGGGTTGAGATAATGATGGTAAATAATGTGCTACCAGTAATTTCTGTATAGGAGTAAGAAATAGGATTAGCATGATGTTGATGATGATTTTAAATTGTGTTCTGCCAAGAAATTATGTATGAAAGTTAGATAAAGAATTAGAATGATGACGAAGAAGAAGATGATGATGATGAAAAAGATGATAATGACATGAATCCAGTCAAATATGTATAGAATTAAAAAAGAAAAAGTTAAAATGATGATGATAATGATGATGGTAAATAATGTTCAGCCAGTAAATCCAGGATGAAAATAAGAAATAGGGTTAGAATGACAATGATGATGATGCCTTGCCAATTATCTGCTGTCCTGCTTACTGCCTTGCTTCCCACTTCGCTATTTGCTCAAAAGTTTCCTCTCGCCTCCTTAGTTGTGTTGCAGGGATCTGTTTGAGTTCATAATTGTGTGTTTGTGACGAGAGAGAGAGAGAGAGAGAGAGAGAGAGAGAGAGAGAGAGAGAGAGAGAGTCCAAAACTACCAACGACAAGACCACCAAGTTGCAAGAAATATGATGATGATGATGATGATGCATTGCCTTTAGTCCTTGTCCTGTCTCACCGTCTATGTTCGGGAGTCCTTGTCGTCAACCTGTGTTTGGTCCCAAGTTTCCTCCCGCCTCCATAGTCGTGTCTCAGAGCCCTGTTTGAGTTCATAATTGTGCGTTTGTGCCGATCGACTCTGTGTGTGTGTGTGTGTGTGTGTGTGTGTGTGTGTGTGTGTAGGGGGGATGTGGGACTGAGACAGACTTTTGATGTCAAACACGCCAAGTTCTTGTATTTATGATGATGATGATGATGATGGTGATTGATGATGATGATGATGATGATGTCAATAACTTCCTGGCTTAGTATTTCCCGTCCGTGCTAGAGAGTCCCTGCCAGTTGTGTTTACCCTCAAGTTCCTCCCTCCGCCATAGTCCTGTAGCAGAGCTGTGTTTGAGTTCATAATTGTGTGTGTGCGTGTGTGTGTGTGTGTGTGTGTGTGTGTGTGTGTGTGTGTGTGTGTGAGAAGGTGGGTGGGTGAGTGGATGGATATGGGTGAGTATGAGTCTGAGGGGATGTGGTTGAGTATCCTGGAGTGTGTGTGTGTGTGTGTGTGTGTGTGTGTGTGTGTGTGTGTGTGTGTGTGTGTGTGTGTGTGTGTGTGTGTGTGTGTGTGAAGCCCCCCAACTTGCACCGTCAAACGCGCCAAGTTACTGTAACTCCCGGAACTTGTAATTAACTTATGGGGAATTTCGTCCTTTGATAAATTTCGTTTGTTGGGTCTTGGGGCGGCCAGGCTATAGCAGTGATGGCGGTCCTCGGTTCAGTATTTACAAACTTACCTGAACTTACACCTTTTCACTCCGACATCGCATTTTTTATTGCTTTCTTGCAAATATCACACTATTTTTTCGATATATATGAAGAGTCTTTAGTACTGAAAGGGTTAAATAATGCTGTATCTTACTCGCTTATTTTTTATTGACCCTGTCCCGAATGAAATCGTCTGGAGGAAGTAAGAATAAAACGACAATTACGCGATCGGAATGAAGGAATTCAAGTGTGCATAAAAATTTTCGTTTTAATTTTCATCTTCATTCACAGCTACCAAACAGATCACAGCCAAACTAAATATCAATATGAAAAAAAAATAAAGAGAAGCGATAAATTTCTGATATTTAATAAACTTCTGTCAACTTACTTATCGTGAAGAATGTTTAAAAAATACGGTAATAACGAATCCCGCTCGTCAGACGCCATGGGAGACGCTTGTTGCTGCTTTTCTGTATTTTCCTGAGCTGAGGGAGATAAGAGGATTTCTAACACCACTTCCTGGCGATTTATTTTGCGCGTTAGTCTTTCATATTCCCTTGTGTGTTAGGTGTCTTTCTGAAATGGATATAGAGTGCATAAGTAAGAGAATATTAGCTTATTCTGGTGAAAGATGCTGGTCAGGAAGGGGTGACAAAGAGCGTCCTTAACTGACAGGTATATTTGCCCTCTGTTCATACACCGGAGTCTCTGATATCGCAAAGAATTAAAGCACTGATTTATCGATGGTTGAGGGGAGGGCAAATAGTCTCCTTTGTTCGAAAAGTATCTGAAAACAAGAAATGGATTTAGACGAAATTTGTTGACTACCCCACTGCGAGTAAAAGTCGTGTGCTGTAACTTTTACCGAAGGTCCTGTGCCCTCATCATCCAGCCCCCTTCCCCTCCTCCTGCGGTGGACTTTTTAAAGACCCTCACAAAAACGGCATCAAGTTTTACTCGCTCGTTTGTCGTTCGACAGCCTCAGACGTCAGAGATATTTTTAACACAGTACTGCTAAGAAGGCAAAAATTTTTAAAGCAACGGATCATCACAGTGCATTATCACTCGCGCACCACATGCGTAAAAACTCTCAGTTTGACCGGGAGATACTTTTCAAGGAGATGCAGTGAATTTTGTCCTCATTTTGGCCTAAACTTTAAGATAATAATGACGGTAACATAAGCTCGTGATCCACTCCCTTCGGATTATGCAAACGATCCTGGCCCCTCCCCTCTTTCCGTGTGGCCCTGACGAGGACCCACTGACCGGGCCCTAAGCAGTGTGTGACTCCTGTAGCCTTGGGAAGAGATACACCAACTCTCAACCCTCCGTGAACAGGATTCTCGTGGACTTGGGAGGCCTTTTTAAAACTTTTCTTTTTACGATATATTTTCGTACATTTTTTCATGTATTCTTTTGTGCCCCTGTATTGTAGATCTTTGATGTAGACAGAGTTTTATCTGCGGAGTATGCAAGAGGATCTCGACGTCCGATATGGAAAAAGAAAAAAAAAATGGGCCTGTAAGCAAAAGCGCATGAGTTTATACACGTAATATATGAGAAAACACTTGGTATACGCAGCATGCAAGAGAAGAGCAACGTTCCACTACAGAACAATAAACAGGTAGGAAGGGGACTGGGGTGCTAAGAAGGCTCCTGCGTCCACGATAATGCCGTCGAAGGAGGCGTAAATCTAGGCTGTATCTGTCGACTGCACGAGGGTCACTAGAAGAGAATATCAACATCCCAAATACAGAAAAAACTGGTAAGCAAAAAGAGTGCTGGGAAGTCTCCAGGGCCCAAGGGAATACGGTAGGGAGAACATAAACTTCTCATATGAAGAAAAAATAATCTAGCTAAGGTGCTACGGTGTGTATACGTAATATGCAAGAAATGATTGAAGTACCATATATAGAGAAACATAAAGTTGTAAGGAATGGTGGGGAGGGGGGGCAATAGGGAGTCTCCTAAGGCCACGAGAGGTACGGCCCCCACCATGTGAACCGCGGGTCTTCCCTAATGAGACGCATCACCATTACCTCCCGCCCTCCTCAACAATATGGATGATGTCGTTAGCCGCCCTGGGAGTGTAAACATGCCCCCGGTTCCCCTGGTTCGCCTCTCTATAAAAATTCCTTTGTTGGTTCAGAAATTAGGCCGCGAACGTGGTTGGTGGATGAGCCTAGCCTGGAGTCCCGAGTTATGCAAATGACAATTCCCATCGCGGTCGAGTCGTTCGCCGGCCAAAACTCCGAAATGGTAATTGGAAATCATTTGCATTTCAAGTTTATTTTCAGGGACGGTCTTTGCCATTTCATATCCCCCACAAAGAGCAGGATGCCAGATGCGAATGAGTGAGGAGGGAGGCGGTGGCGGAGGGATAAAAACGAACAAAATCTAAATGGATGAATTGTGGGATAAACAGCATTCATTTGCTCTTTGTGTGAAAAGAAGGACCTATTGACTGAAAGTCCGCAATTGTTGCTCTTTCCAGAGTAGATTCAAACATCAGAAAATCTCTTCGATACCTTGACAAAAAGTAAAGGTTTGAAAGAATTAGAGACCAAAAACAAGGGGACAGACATGAAATGCAATTCTAGAATTGACAAGCGTGTAAACAACTCAGAATACCGCCTAGCTCTTACACTAGAGTGGACTTAAAAAGGGTGAAAGTGTGTGGTTATACAAATGCTGCATGTCCACTGTAATGGGCAGGGCAAACAGACTGAGATCTTAAAAGAACAGTGTCCATTGTAATGAGGATTGTTAAGCAAGATCAGTGCAGCACTGTGACGATAGGAGAGGGATCATGGGTCAGTGAGGAGGGAATTTGAATTGAAACGTCATTGATTTCACACTGTTTAGAATGTCTCTATTTGTTATCAGTTGTATTAGGACAGCAACTGGGCAGAGTTAAAACGCAGAACGTTTCAACACACCAAACGTCTGGGAAGCTGGTTTTACGAGAGAAGAATTTTGATATTTTCCCAGGTAGATCACCAGGAGAAGACCGATAATAGCAGAGGAAGATGAAGGATTAAGTTGTGTTGATAAAGTTTAGGGTATTGTCTCGTGAAAGAGTCTGGCGTTTAGAAAAATGAAGAATTTTAGTTCTTGAAGCATTACATTTTTATGTATTTATTTCATTTATTTTGTCAACAGTAAATGTAAACTGGGTGTGTCATAGCTTCATGGCATTAATTTTGCTGATACGTTTGTGGTGGATGATTGAAAAGTGAAACATGAGTCATCAGCGTATTGCGTGGATAGGACCAAATGTACAACTTAGAACACTGACAGACAAGCGTGCTCGTCGACCACGGTACCTGCGTCATGACGACATAAACGTCAGAACAATAGTTGCAATGGCGTATAATTTTTCTAGTGAACTGATTAAGAGCAAAATAGTCCAGTTGTCTGTTCAGGCACTGGTGATACTTTCGCATTTATTCGTTCAGGTCATGTTAGCTGTAATCACAGATATTCAGAACAGTCAAGGTCTGCTTTTGTCACTCATCAAGATCAGCTAGGGCCGGTCAGGTTCAGTTAGGTCCTGTCAGACGATATAATGAACATTCTTGCCCCACACGTTCGTTGTGACTGATTTAAATCAGTTCAGGTTTATTTACATCTGTTCAGGACCTAAATACATCCACTCATAACCACTTACATCCCTTCATATTCAGATTTGCCACTTAAAGTCAAATCAGGCCCACAACACCTACTTCAACCTGGTCACGTCAGATGATGAAAGGACAGAATCTTGAAAAACATTACTGGAGATATGTGCAGAAGCAGAACACATGCAGAATGATCAAAAAGAAACCTGGAAAACATGCACTTATGGAAAACTAGAATACGTAAAAAGTTAGCCGTCGGTCGACGGCCTTGGGCATATCTAGGTCAGAAGCAAGAGTTTCATTGCAATTCCTAACCAAGGATAGTCAAGAATCCGAAAGGAATGTGCGAGGACTACCTCTGGAGCGCCGCTGAATGATTGGTAGAAAGGAAGTTGAGAGAAGAAGGTTTCTGCAAGCCCTTTTGCTGAGGATAGACCAGAAACTTTGGAAATGGAGATCAACACGAGTGGGTGATCGTTACGGGGTTGCGAACAGTCCATCCCCTTTGGCACAGACTAAATGAGTACGCTTCGAGCAAAAGGGAGAGGTGCCAGCCTTCAAAGAGGAAAGAGCTTTCCTAAGTAAGGCACCAGTACAGAAAAGCAGGTCATGAGAACAAGAAGGACCATATTGGTTAACAGTCCAGAGGCCAGGCCAGAGAGGGAAGAAAATAAATTCATAAGGAGAGGAGGCAGAAACGGTAAAAGGGAGTTTGAAGAAACTTAAGGTAAGCTGATATTGACTTTTAAAAGATGAGAGGAAAAAAGTAATGTTCTATGTAAATATCGTGCAAAAACAATGCGGAGGAGTTATGTATCGTCGAATTTTTATATATCTGCAGAAATTTTATATATATATGTATTGTCAGAATATATGATATGTAGAATTTTTATATACGCCATGAAAAAGAAGCCACGTAACACCATGAGCCTTATAAGTGCTGGAACCCAAATAGTCAAGGGAAAGATTAGGAAGGAGAGTAATATCAAATCGAGAGAGAGAGAGAGAGCGAGCGAAAACATACAGAAATTATGCATTGCCAATAATTTACTGTATATACTCTGAAAACACAAAGCCAGCGGACGCCTTTAGCCCTGGTATATAAACACTGGAACCCGGCCCTCGGCATGGAAAACCCCGGGCCGTCATGTCGTGTTTTATGTCGCTGTTACCGGCTGGAATTTCGGTGTCTCCACAATAATTCCAGGCTCGGCGAGAGGGAGAGACTACGAGTTAATTTCCCTCGCTGCCTCTGTGTCTCGTTTGGCGCCTCTCGCTAAACTGGCAGGCAGCGTGAGGCTTCGTTATGGCCGTCTCCTTCTTGTTATTGTTTGGGGGACGAGCTTGGTGATGGAGGCGGTGACAGTGAAAGAATCTGTAGAGTATGTCAAGAAGATAGTGACACCTTTCTGTTTGTATATCAAGAGTGTGGCGATGCGGTACTTTCTTGCTTCCGTGTTAAGAAAATATGGATACTCTTTGTTATGATACAGAGAGAGAGAGAGAGAGAGAGAGAGAGAGAGAGAGAGAGATGGGGGGGAGAAAAAAAGAAAGAAAAAGAGAGGTGATGAGAGACCTTGGATTTGCAATAAAAAAGACAACTCACAGACAGAACTAAAAATACCTCACTTTAAAATGTCTTTGCCTTAGTCTTTATTTCTGGTGGTCTTGTTCGAGTGGTCAGTAGCAAGAGAATTCCTGGCGCATCAAATCACACCTCTTGCTTTGGAATTTCTCTGCCACTGTCTCTGTCTCCAGCGGCCGTGTTTGAGGTGTTAGTGGTAAGAAGAATCGTGGGACAGTGTGATCAGAATAAATGTTTTGGGGTGTCTTGTCGTCAGTTTTATAGGGTGTTTAGCAGTGGTTATGGGAAGGGACTGCAGAATAGATAAATAAAAGAGATTGATAGATAGATAGGTAGGAAGGTAGATATAAAGATAGATAACGTAGGGAGCGGTGTAGTTTCAGTTTGTTACTGATTTACTCATATATTCTGTCACCCTACCCAGGTGAGCTGCGTGTTTTTGAGTTATGTCTTGGCCTTTCCCGTTTCCTTCGTTACTGCTCTGCCCTCTTCATCATCATCACCCTCGTCATTTTCTTTCCCCTCATCACTACCCTCGTCATTTTCTTTCCCCTCGTCATCACCCTCCCTCAACACCACCTTTGTCATTTTCTTTCCCTTCCACGCTACCCTCCCTCACCACCACCTTCATTATTTTCCCTCCCCTCATCATCACCCTCCCTCAACACTACCCTCGTCATTTTCTTCCCCTCATCATCACCCTCCCTCACCCTCGTCATTTTCCTTCCCCTCATCGCTACCCTCCCTCATCACCACCCGCTAAGGAGCCAAGAGATTAGTAACTTCACTTGACTCCTTCCCTAAACCTCGACCTTCACCTTCCTTTCCTTCTTTTTCATTTTCTTCTCCTCTTTCACCACTCCTTAGTCTGCTTTTCCTCCTCCTCCTACCCCTCCTCTTTTCCTCTCCTCCCTTCCTCTCCTTCTGTTTTCCCTCCTCCCGTCCACCTCTTTTTTTTTTTTCGCTTTCCTCCTCTCACCTCTTTTGACTCTTGCGTTGACCTTCTTTATCCCCTTAGTTACTTTTCTTGCCCTTAATCACTTCTTTCATCATCACCTTCGTATTTGGGAACGAAGAGATCAGTAACTTCACGCTGTTTTCCCCTTATCTCCTCTCTCTTTCCTTCTCCCTCTTCTTTCCTCCCTTCTTTCCCTCCCATCTCCACCCTTCTTCTCTCTCCCTCTTCCTTCCTCCCTTCTCTCTTTTCCATCACCATCCCATTATTTCTTCTCCCTCTGTTTTCCTCCCTTCTCTCCTTTCCGTCTCCGCCCACTCCTCTCTTCCTCCCTCTCCATCCTCTTCCCTCTCCTCTCCAAAATCTTTACTTCTCCTCTCCAGTCTCCTCTCCTTTCTCCCTCTCCCCCGCCACTCTCCTCTCTCCATTACCTCCTTCCTCGCCAGCCAAACTTTCCACCGTCTGGCCAGTCACAAAGTTGGTGGATTTTTGTGTATCTTTCTCGCCTCCGTCAGCCAAAGCCGTAATTTAGTAATCGATTTTACTCTGAATATTTCCTCGTTGTCGTTATTATTCTCAGTATTTCATCGTTACTGGTACTATTCCGAGTATTTTCTCCTTGCTGATATTATTTTGAGTATATTCTCGTTGTTGATATTAGGCTCAGTATTTCGTCATATGAGTCTTGATTTTTTTTTTCCTTCCTCAACGATTATGCATATTTTTTAATCATTGGTGTTATTCTGTATTTCATCCTTATTTTTTTTTTTTTAAGTAGCCCCCCTTTATAGATATTGTTATGAATATTTCCTCCTCACCGATATTGTTCTGAATATTTCCTCCCTCCTAGCTCCGCCTCGATACTGCCTCTCTCCTTGTCTCCCTCTGCCTGTACCCTGCCTCTCCCAACGTCCCTCTGCCACTATCCTGCCTCTCATTCTGTCTCCCTCTGCCACTACCCTGCATTTCTCTCTCTCTACCTCCCTCTGCCTATACCTTACCTCTCCTTACCTCTTTCTGCCTGTGCAATGCCTTTCCGTTCCTCCTTCTTCCTGTGTCCTTCTCCCTGCCTCCTTCTGCCTGTACCCTGTATCTCTCCCTGTCTTCCTCTTCCTCTGCCCCACCCTGTTTTTCTTCCTTCCTCCCTCTGCCTTTCCCTCTGTGCCTCGTTTCTCATCCCTGCTTTCTACCTCCCTCGCTTTTCCTTCCTTTCACCGCTTTTACCTTGCCTACCTCCCCGTGCCTTTCTTAGTCTCCCCCCTGTTTTACTGTGCCTTTCTTTTACTGCCTTCCTCTGCCTCCCTTCTTGCCTTCCTGCCTGTACCAACACTGTCTCTCTCTTTCTCTCCGCCTACCTGTGTATCCTGCTTGCCTCTGCTTGTATCCTGCCTACCACCCAGTACCTACACCCTGTCTCCCCACAGCCGGGCGTCCAATCCACTCTGCCCGTAATGTTTTAAACCCAATTTCCGTGACGAGATAAAAACATTCACGGCGGGCTGGCTGTGTGTGGAATATTGATGATGATACATTAAAGCGCATCAAAGCCGTTCCTGTCCTGTCATATGTTCATACCCATCCAGGGCTGGGTGTAGGAGCATTAGCAAATAACTGTTGTCCTTGCATGTACTGTACATCTGGATACCACAATTATCCCTGTATGTACACCTGAATACAACTATTATCCTTGCATGTACACCTGGATACGATTACTATTCTCACTATTCTTGCATGTACACCTGGATAGAGTGTATTTCCATAATTTCTTTTTCTCGTGGTTGTGTCAGCTGTTAGGTTATCTACAAAAAATCTTAATCTCGTGATGTTCTTAGTATGATATTTTTTGTGCAGTGTATCCCCAAATCATCCTTTTCTCTGCCCGCAATACTTTCACCCACAGAAAGGCAGATTATAGCATGAAGAATATATTATCAGCATTGTTTTTGTTTTTGTATTTTGTGTATGTGTATAAATAAATATTTCAAATTTTTCAAAATGTTTCAGAACTCGAGTGACAGGCTGCAGATTAAAACCGAGGCTTTGAGACCCAACACTTGCTTCGTGGAAAGGTATGTGGTCAGTAAGTTCATTCCTTTCCCTTTCAGTATGATTATTTTTTTTTTTTTTGTCACTTTTAAGAGGTTTTATTCAGCAAAATAAGAGACCCCCTCTTAGTGAGAGCTGGAAACAGTCTCCCTTGGCCTCATCAGTACATTATCGTCTGTAATCCACTGAGCCTGGAATTAATCTCTCTCTCTCTCTCTCTCTTCCATTATATGACGATTTTATTCAGCTTAAAAAAGTCTTCTAACTTGAGGGAGTAGATACAGCCATAATAAACCACTTCAGTACGCGGACATATTTCGAAGTAGAATAAATTCATCTTATAGCAGCAAGAAAAAAATGGAGTCACCCGAATTAGAGGGGTTAATAAAAAAAATCCGATACCGCCAGACGATAAGATTAATTTTATATTCGAAACACGTCGCAAGGGGTCAACACGGCGACGGCTTTCGTAGATTTAGTGTTCCTGGCGACTTTACTCACCTTCGGTATTACCTTTCGTGATTAGCCTCTTTAATTCTATGACGTCCTTTGCTTATCATTCTTGGTACTACTAGACGATTTCATTCAGTCAAGGGGAAGATTTTCGAACTGTAGGGACATGTTATAGCCTTCATTAAACCGTCCGAAGCTAGAGGTCTGAAGTAATAAATAAAATCGTCTGGAGTAGACTGTAGCACCAGTCGAGCAGGGCAGTACTCCCGAGGTGGATGGAAAGCTGATGACAGGGAGTGCTGGAGCTCCCGTTTCATCAGCCCTCAGGACTAGTTCCTGACCATCCCCCTTTGCTGAACTTTTTCAGTGTCTCAGTTACACAGAGAGTAGGCCAGCATGCTCTCCAGTACAAATTTCTCTAACTATCTTCACCAAACTACATGCACAGTACACACTACACTTCCTTTTCAAAAATCAATAATAATGGCGTCTATTAATCAAGCCTCGGAGTCCCCAGGGGGGGGGACCATAAATGCCCCCGCCATCTGCCCCTCTCCCGGTGACGACTCGAGGTGCCTGGAACCACTGTCTGACTCTCTTCTTCTTCATTTCTGCAACATTCGCGGCCTTTCATCTAACTTTCGCTCTGTTGAGCACCACCTCTCCTCCTCTAAACCTCACCTTCTTTTTCTGACGGAGACTCAGCTGTCTGAGGCAACCGACAGCAAACCCTTTTCTGTATCCTCCTACTTTCTCTATACTCATTTCAAAGCCAAAGGTGGCTGTTGTGTATACATACGCAACGACTTATCTTGCTCTCGTGTTCCTGAACTTGATTCTTCTGAATTCTCCACACTCTGGCTTCGGCTTTCCTGTCATTCTCTGACTAAATATATCTGTGCTGTTTACTTATCCCCTAATTCTACTGACTATCAAAATTCTTTGACTATCTTACTTCTACGATGGAACACATTCTGTCCATTTCTCCTTTCTCTGAAATCTCCATTCTTGGAGATTTCAATGTTCACCACCACCTTTGGCTCTCCTCTCCTTTCACGGATCCACCTGGTGAACAAGCCTACATCTTTTCTATCCTTAATGACCTAGAGCAGCTTGTACAGCACCCTACCCGTATCCCTGACCGCCTTGGAGAGAGCTCCAACATACTTGACCTCTTCCTCACAACTAATCCTTCTGCTTACTCTGTTAATCTTTTCTCTCCGTTGGGCTCCTCCGATCACAACCTTATTACCTTAACCTGTCCTATCACTCCGGTACGGCCTGTGGACCCTCCAGGGAAACGTCGTCTGTGGCACTTTGGAGCCGCGAACTGGGAGGCCCTCAGGCAGTACTTCTTTGATTTTCCCTGGAATGATTATTGCTTCCATGGCCGGGAGCCATCTGAGTGTGCCTCGCGCATTACGGAGGTTATTCTCTCGGGCATGGAAGCATACATTCCTTTCTCATATCCTTTGACTAACGCAAGAAAGCCTTGGTTTAATCACGCTTGTTCTAATGCTGTCCGCAACAAGGAGAGGGCCTACAAAAGGTACCGGAGCCAACCCACACCTGAATCACATCATCTTTACGTTTCTGCCCGGAATCGTGCTAAGTCTGTTCTTCGCTCTACTAAAAATAATTTCATCCATACTAAATGCTCTCAACTCTCCAACTCGAATTCTTCCCGCTCCTTCTGGCACCTTGCCAAAAATCTTTCTAACAACTTTACCTCATCATCCTTCCCTCCTCTTTCTACTCTGATGGTTCTGTAGCTATTTCTTCTACTGATTATGCAGATCTCTTCGCACAGACTTTCTCCTCCAATTCCACCTTAGACGATTCCGGTGCTGTTCCTCCATCACTTCTCCCCTCTGACTTCCTCATGGCTGACATTAAAATTTCTTCAGTTGATGTATTTTCTGCCATCACTGGCCTCAGTACTAACAAGGCATATGGGCCTGATGGGGTCCCTCCTGTTGTTCTCAAGAACTGTGCTTCTGTGCTTACACCCCTGCCTAGGCAAACTCTTTCGCCTTTGTCTGTCAACTTGTACCTTTCCTTCTTGCTGGAAGTTTGCTCTCATTCAGCCAGTCCCAAAGAAGGGTGACCACTCCCAACCCTCCAACTATCGTCCAATTGCTTTAACGTCCTGTATTTCAAAAGTTTTCGAGTCAATTCTTAATAGAAAAATTTTAAGGCATCTTTCCTATCACAACCTTCTTTCCGATCGTCAGTATGGGTTCCGTCAGGGACGCTCCACTGGCGATCTTCTCACCTACCTTTCAGACTCCTGGTCATCCTCCTTTCGGGACTTTGGCGAAAGCTTTGCCATTGCACTTGACATCTCAAAGGCTTTCGATCGAGTCTGGCATAAATCTTTAATTTCCAAACTGCCCTCCTACGGTTTCTATCCTTCTATCTGTGCCTTCATCGCTAGCTTCCTTTCTGGTCGTTCTATAGCCGCTGTTGTAGACGGCCATCGTTCTTCTCCTAGATCTATCAACAGTGGTGTTCCTCAGGGCTCTGTCCTATCACCAACTCTCTTCCTTTTATTCATCAATGATCTTCTAAGCTGTACATCTAACCCTATCCACTCATACGCTGATGACTCCACCCTTCACCTTTCCATTCGGGTCCCGCAACGCCCATCTCAACAGTTACTTCAAGAAACAAGGGATGAGGCTATGGCACACCTAATGTCTGACTTGGCTCGTATCGCTGACTGGGGTAAAAATAATATGGTTGTCTTTAATGCATCTAAGACTCAGTTCTTACACCTATCAACCCGACAAAATCTTCCACAGGTATACCCATTAATGTTTAATAATATTCAGCTTAATCCTGCATCATCCTTGAACATGCTTGGGGTTTCATTTACTCGGGACTTATCTTGGAAAGATCATATTACATCTCTTGTAAAATCTGCTTCTAAGAGATTGGGTGTGCTAAGCCGACTCCGCTCTTTCTTTACCCCTGCACAATTGTTGACTCTATACAGAGGTTTTATCCGCCCCTGTGTGGAGTACAACTCTCATGTGTGGGGAGGCTCCCCACATACAGCTCTTCTCAATAGGGTGGAGTCAAAGGCTTTTTTGTCTCATTAACTCTCCTCCTCTTACTGACTCCCTTCAACCTCTGTCTCTTCGCCGCACTGTTGCATCTTTATCTCTTTTCTATCGCTACTTTAATGGTCACTGCTCCTCTGAACTGTCTGCTTGCATTCCTCCACCTCTACGACGGGCGCGTAGCACCCGTCTGGCAGCAAACTCTCATCCCTTTTCTGTCCAACTCTCTAATGCAAGAGTTAACCGTTACTCCCAGTCTTTCATTTATGCAACAGGTCAACTCTGGAACTGTCTCCCTCTGTCTGTATTTCCTGCTGCCTATGATCTCCAGTCTTTCAAACGCAGTGTGTCCAGGCATCTCAAAATGATCGGATCTTGAATTTGGCTCTCTATTGTATTTTGTTTTTCTCTTGGAGGGAACTGTTACTGCCGGCCATGGCCTTTGGTTCCTTCTTCCCCGCAAAAAAAAAAAAAAAAAAAAAAAAAAAAAAAAAAAAAAAAGTGTATAATATTAAAAGGATCATAGTGTAGGAGTTAAGAGGCTGATGGAGGCTGTGTCTAACCACTTCACGACGAGACGTCTTCCTTAAGCTGCCTATAATTGCCTCGAGGTAGCAAGAATGAGAGACTGACGAGTAAAGTGCATGTAAGTGTGATAGAGGGAGGGAGGAGGAAGGGGGAGGCAGAGGATGAGGTGGAGGGATGGGGTGGAGAGATATTTGAATGAGGGGTGAGTGAGTTGGGGAGAGGGCAGTCTGGTGGCGGACAGAAATACATGGTGACGATGCGTTTGTGGTCACCCGTGAGCTTTCTTTGTCATTACTGGTGAGCTTTCTTTGTCAGGTTTGGAGTTTTCGTAGTTGTTGGTGAGCTTTCTGTGTTATGTAATTTTCCTGAACGGGTGAGCTTTCCTTGTAATATTGTAGTTTTCCTAGTTTATGGCAACCTTTCTTTGGCCTGTTTGAGACTTTCCTTGTTATTGGTGAGCTTTCTTTGGCGGACTTTATTTTTCCTCAGTATTGGTGAACTTTCTTTAACATACTGTATTGTTTTTCCAGTAGTTTGTGAACTTTCTCTGGCTTGCTATATTTTGCTGTATTTCCCTCCTCTTCCTCCGATACGTCCGTACTGATTCCCTGAGAGCTTTGTGATCCCGGATTAGGGGGATAATCTGATTCCATCCTTCAGGGGAGACAGATGAGTAGATAGACAGAAGACCGCAAAGATAGATGAAAAGATGGATTAGCAAATACTGGGATGAAGAGGTAGATGAATACATTATGGATGTACGAAAGAGAAAGTTGAATATATAGATAGATGAACAGATTGGTAGATGTAAGCATATAGGAATTAACAGATAAATGAATACATATGGATGTACGAATAGAACAGCTGGACTTACAGATTGATGAGCAGATTGATAGATGAACACCTAGGTAGATGAAGCGATAAGGCAAGAACAGATAGATAGATGAATGTAGAACGAAAGATGGATATATTTGCTGAACACATATCCATTGATTATGTATATTGTACATACAGTTGGAACATAAGAAGAGAGGATTACTGCAGTCGGCAGTTGACCCATGCAAGGCAGCTCCTACTGTTCAAGAATGAGATAAGGAGAGTAAAGGTGGCCTTCCCCGCCTCCAGCTGAGGTCGGCAGGAAAAGTCGGAAGGAACACCACACACTATAGAAATACTGGCCTGGACATTTTATAGGAAAGTGCGAAAGGAGTGAAGAGCCTATCATAGTGTATCCTGAAAAGGAAAAGGGGAAACAGTGAAGTACAAAAGAACTATTGTATAATATATATATATAGTATATATATATATATATATATATATATATATATATATATATATATATATATATATATATATATATATATATATATATATATATATATATATATATATATATATATATATATATATCTATCTATCTATATATATATATATATATATATATATATATATATATATATATATATATATACACACACACACACACACACACACACACACACACACACACACACACACAAGCACTCTTGTCCCCACATTTACATGACAGAAAAACAGGACCAGACATTTAAGAAACTCAGCAGACATATCACGATTTTCTGAATCATATCTGGTTAACTCGTATAAATATGTGAAATCACACACACACACACACACACACACACACACACACACACACACACACACACACACACACACACACACACACACACACACACACACACACACACACACACACACACACACACACACAGCACCTCTGCATAACAACAACAACACCATGTCGCCCCTATAGACATACATGCGGCGTGACAGATAAATTTGGTGCCATCATTTCGCAACAGGACAGCATTTGTTGTCGAGTGTGACGCCATCATAATAACAGTAGAGTCCACCCCCCGCTCCCCTGTTTATCATCCCGTGTGAGCGAATTCAGCACGGAGCCATCAAAACAGCACTGGTTCGTCCGTCCACCCAATTGTTCCCCCGTTGTCTGTCTGTCTAGCGTCTGTCTGTCAAGTGGTGGGGTAGTGGTCTGATGGTGGTAAGGTAGGTAAACAGATATATATTGTACTTTCCTTTTCTGTCTGGCGTCTGTCTGTCAAGAGATAGAGGAGTGGTCTGCTGATTGTAATGCCTTGAAACCGATCCCGTCTGGTGAAGGGGCCAATTTGAGGATTTGACTTCATGAAGCATTTTTATCTGATATTTCACAGGACCCACCTACATGTCATGAAAATTCCTTCTCGACACTGCCTCTTTCCTGAGTTAAATAATGCCTTCTGGGAGGTAGCAGCAGAGAGAGAGAGAGAGAGAGAGAGAGAGAAGGGAGAGAGACGTCATCCTACTGTGGGGCTTATACTGACCATGAAGGGAACGAGGAATCACGTGACTAGTCCCTCCCAGTAACAGGAGGAAGTAAATTGCTAGTAGAACGTGTTGACGAGTATACAGGATATGGTTAGGACAGGTAGTTCACACGGTTCAGATGCATGATAGGGTGTCAGGTATCAGGTAATGAATAGTCATGTGAAAAGAGAGGTTTTTATTAAGCAGTGTCATTATAAGTATAGTATAATTTACCCCCCAAAAATTTTACCCATCAAAAAATTGTCTGTATAATCAGTGTGTATTCTTTATCATCGAACATGTGAATTAAAAAAAAAAAGTAAAGCAAAATCGTTAAGCACAAAATGTTGACAGAGAATTAGAAAGAATAATATATGGTGCCACATGGACATAAAAATGAGCTTCATGGGTAAGGGAACACACACAACTCGAAACTACAATCACCAGAAATAATAAGTAGAAAATGGATTCAATTAGGTCACAGCCTGCACAGACCTGGTAACATGAACAGTCGAAGTAACGGAATAACCCAAAGATGGAGTGAGAGGAAGAGGCAGACAGAGAATAAGACAGATGAAATCCATGAATATGCCGGGTTGGAGCGACCAGACTAATGCCCCCATAGATTAATGAGAGAAGCCTTTCATTAAGCATGCCAACGACGACGACTGTGATGATGATTACATTGTTTTGAATCTTGAATGAGAACAACACCGAACAAAGCACTGTCATGTGATGTGAAACTAAATTACTTGTATTATAGCCCAGCCGAAATATTTTCTTCTCCCCGGAAGTATCTTGTTATTTCCTAAGATTTTCTCCGGCATCTTGAGTGAGGCGGAGCGTGGAGAAGTGGTGGTGCAGTGGTGGAGGGAGGGAGACGGGCCGCGACGCCCCCCTGGCAGGCTTGGGGAGAGTTATGGGCCGCTTGAAGGCAGAGTCCCGGCCCTTGATGTGGCCACACGACGGCCGCAGCTGCTACGGGTAAGAAATATGAATGGTGCTGGTTCCTTGAATGCCAAAAACTGAGGTGAGCGGCGGGAAGCAGGAGCAGCAAGTCATGTGGGAGGACGGCAGCAGGAGGTGAGGAGGATGAGGTTGACAGTTGGGAAGCGTGGCTGCTGGTGAGGGCTCTACAGGAGGACAAAGGGACACGCCACGATGGACACCAGATGCCGACATTAACTTAGGCATCACAAAGGAAGTCTTTGACTGTCATATATATATATATATATATATATATATATATATATATATATATATATATATATATATATATATATATATATATATATATATATATATATATATTTTGAGTTTTGTGCCGTGCCCCCTTTTGTCGATATGGGCTATGGCGTAGCCCCTGGGTAGAGAACAAAGGTTTGGAGCGTGTAGCACTTTATGACCGGATCGAATGCCCATCCTGTTGTCTAGCAGTGACCCTTAGGTGGACTCGAACCTCCGACCCTTCGGCCATACCCACTGAGCCACGACTGCTACATCAACATGCATGCATATATATATATATATATATATATATATATATATATATATATATATATATATATATATATATATATATATATAAATTTGTGTTTGCATCATCATCATCATCATCATCATCTTCACAACCATGCTTCCAATTAATTTCATGGTTATGGGGAATCTACAGACCAGATGTTTTCGATTTTTTGGACATACGAGTATATCACAGGACCGGAAATAAATTTAGTGTTAATCTATCCAGGATCCTAATTCGTGGGTCTCACTCACGGCCGTGTTATTTAGTCTGGTGTGAAATGAAGCAGATGTGGATTACGCCGTGACCTCAGCGCCTGCAAGGTTTGGATACATAAACCCAAGATGATTTAGTGGATCATATTTTATACAAAGTTATCTGCATAATTGGCAGCTACATCACGCATTAATTAGCCCTCTGCTTGCGGTTATGTTGCACTTGTAACCTCCACGCCACTACCACAGATAAATTATTCTGTGTGTGTGCGTGTGTGTGTGTGTGTGTGTGTGTGTGTGTGTGTGTGTGTGTGCGCGCTCGCCCATGCACGGGCTGGCTGCCACCATCACGCTGGAGTGACCTTGATTTTAACGGGATCAGTAACGAGATATTTTTACCGACAAGAAAATAAAATACTACATCGGCCGATAACAAGGCAGCCGCTTTCCTTTGACTTCTGGAGCTGTCCGATTCCCTCTCTGGAGCTATCGGATTCCTTCATTTCTGCCTAACACAAGGGGAGTTTGGAACAGTGCGAGTGAGAGAGAATAAAGTCAGCGTAGTACTATATTACCGAGTGCGCTGGCGATCGTGGATTTCTAAATTTATCTGTATATTGTCATCGAGAGCAAATCTGTAATCTTCAGTTCTCTACCTGCCCTTTTTTCTATTTGATTTCTCTCTCTCTCTCTCTCTCTCTCTCTCTCTCTCGCCCGTTTTCCCTCGATTTTTGTAGGCAACAATGATTTTTTCTTTCCTTCTCTCATCTTATCACAGGTCCAGGAATTGAGACAAACTACCCGAGAGAAAAACTCATTAGTAGAACTGAACGTAGATTAATAGAGGATTGTGAAGATGAAGAAATAAATACTAAGCTCGTACACTCTTAAGCATCGATTCACCCTATTACGATAAATAACGAGACTGAACAATGACTTTCGAAACCGAGCATTGCGATCTTCGGGGACCAGCAGACTTTTTCAGAGTATTGTTTAAGTCTTCATAATTCTTCAACTAAAAGGGGGAGCTATATTCGTGTCCACAGGTGTGTACAATGCCCGCTTACCTGCGTCGTACCAGCGTAACCGTTCAAGACATACGTAGCCATCGTCTGAAATAGCCCGACCGTCAGAAAAACAGTAGTCGGACTGATTAATGATACTTCCGTCTATCTATAGTCAGACACCTCAATCCCGTAAGAGGTGGCCACAAACAACTCTCCTCAATATATCGCCCTGTCCCCCGCCATTTCGCTGCCCTCCTCCCAGCTTACATCCCCCTCTCTCATATACCTCTCCACTCCATGAACTAATTAGGAAAAGAATACTTCAGTGGCCAATTAAGGGCAGAGCAGGTCATGTTACACCCCTTCATTTTGGTCATAGAAGCCATATCAGACTATAGTTTGTTTACCTTAACTTGGCCCAGGTTTTTGTCATTTTTGTAGCTTGTTTTACGTAGCACAGTGGCGGAAAAAGACAGTCCTACTGCTGTACATCCTTTCCTTAGCACTTCCTCGTGACTAGCATCATATTTTAGTGTTAATTTTTTCGTTACAATTCTGCATTCAAGGCGCATGGATGGCAATCATAGGTGAAGGTGAAGTAAAATCAAAGTAAGGGAAGTCAAATCAAAGTAAAGGCAATCAAGATCAATTCCTGTCAGTTCAAGTCCAGTTAAGTGTTACTGGGAGAGGAAAATGGTAGGAAGAGGATGAGGAGCGGGCAGGACGGGCTGGTGATGATGGTGGACGGTGTGGCAGGACAAGGGTAGTATTCCCTGTGAAGATGAGAGCTGCAGATTAGGTGGTGTGGATATGGTAAGTATTTAACGCGAAACTTCCTCCAAATAGAAGAAAAAACAAGAAAAGAAAGGAGCTAAACGCATGTCATGACGAAGGTAAACAGCAGTCGAGTATCAAGAAAAGGGAATAAAACAGAGAGAGAGAGAGAGAGAGAGAGAGAGAGAAATCGGGCAGTGGTGCGAGAAAAAAAGATGTTGCTCAAATGTTCCAGTTTTAATCACAGAATTATAATGATTTTTTGACAGTGTATTAGTCCGTCTCTCCTGCAGTGATACTATTCAATATTCGACTTTTTTTTCTCTTCGATTCTGACGGCATGATTGGCTGGGCGGAGGGAAATATATGAAGGAGTATTTTAACGTTGATAATTGAGCTTTGATGTCACACGCCGACTGATGCACGCCAGAGTGGAATCAATTGTTTGGTTTCGACGTGAGGCTCGTGTAAGAAAAAGGTGGATAAAAAAAATGTCGTGATTCTCTCTCTCTCTCTCTCTCTCTCTCTCACACACACACACACACACACACACACACACACACACACACACACACACACACACACACACACACACACACACACACACACACACACACACACCATCACTTTTTAGACATGACTGAAGCAAAGAGTTTTAGGATCATTGGGAATTATTTTTTACATATAGGTGAACCCATTTTATTATGTTCAGGTTCACATCGTTACATTTTAATTATTAAATATAACTGATCAGCTCTTTCAGAACAATGAGGTCTTTTTGTTGAATCTTGCTTCCTCAGGATAATTTAATTCAGATATAAGAAGGGCCTTTAATAGTGGAGGGGTTATTGAGGGAATACCACTTCAGTTCGGTAGGTCTCTTTTAGCTGTGTAAAAGTGTCTGGTGGTAGCAATAATAATAATAATAATAATAATAATAATAATAATGACAACAACAGCAACAACAACAACAACAATAATAATAATAATAATAATAATAATAATAATAAATAACTTTGCTTCTCCTGTATTGAAGGGATTGATAACACTTTTTGTAACTTGTACTCTATCATAACTCACTTTGTATTCTTAATCATTCTATGCTGTCTCATTATGTTCTCTTCAGAGCAGTAATTAACAACTCACTTATCCATAATTATCATCGGTACAGTATTATCAGCGTATTCTCTTCAGAGCTTATGCATACTATTATCATTCTTGTATATGCTTTCTCATTACAATACCGTAAATCATGGTCAAAAACGGAGTAAACAGTAAATCTGTTTGTTTTATCAGGCTTGGCCCTCTCACTTTATCATCTTCAAAACATTAGTGAAACACCCTTTTTTTTTTTTTTCAGTTTGATCTGCACATATACTGGTTTATTGTCTTCATCAAAACAGCACTGAGTAGCATAATTATCTTACTTTTAAACTGTTAACCTAAAATAATCCTCTCCTCAACAGTATGAAACAGCACACTTTTATCACTTATCTCAACATATCCTCTTCATTACAGTAATCAGTAATTCTATGTTATCATCGCTGTTATTTCAATTTAACCTTTTTTAAGCAGTAATCAGTCACTTGCTCAGTTTTACCACAATTATATCACCATTTCCTCATCAATATAATCAATAGCTCACCTACTTTTAGCACGGTTATTCTACCTTGTCCTCGTCAGAACAAAAGTCATTTACTCACTTTATCACTGTTATTATCTCAGTACACCATCCTCATCAGAGCAGCAATCAATAACTCACTCCCTTTTATCACTATGCCATCTCGATAAATTCCCGCCATTGATTTATACGTCACAACACCCCATAAGCGATAAATCACACTCCCTTTTTCCCCTGTCTCCCCCTTGCATCCCTCTTCGTCTCCAATCCCTCCTCTTTTCATTTACCTCCCTCCTCGTCCACCCCTTCCCTTCCTATCCATCATCCGTCGCTTCTTAATCCCCCACATTCATTCCTCTAAGCCCTCTGCTCCTCCGTTTCAATCCTCTCTCGTTTTTTCCTTCAGATATTGGTACCGAGAATTCACCCTTGCGAGTCTGCCTTCATCCTTCCCCCTCCCTGTGTTAGAATTAGTAATTTTCTTGTCTCTTCCTTGATTTTGGTCTCTCTCTCTCTCTCTCTCTCTATACGGTATCTAAGCGTTTTGTTTTATAAGACCACAATCCCCAGGTATCCCGTTGTTATTCTTTCGTTTTTAATGTTTGTGACTTCTGATAATTTTGTGAGTGTTTTTCAAAGCAAGTAGTGTATGATTGATTAACAGTTTTATCACCCATCTTATAGGTGGAAGTTAGGGTTGAGATCATGTTGAGCATTTTTTTTTTCAACAGCATATGAAAGTTAGTAAATAACTTTGGCACAATTACCGCAGCTTAAGTGAATGACAATAATTTATACAGTATGCATTTATCCATATAAACAAATTATTCTTATGTATACGTGCACTTATCGATGCATATTGTTATTACTCGAAACATCTTGAACACCAAATAAGCAGTCTCTTCTCGTTGTAAATTTCTCGCAATGAAGTAATTATCATTCCATCTTTGTGTGTGTGTTCCCTGCACCTCCGCCCCTCAAGGCAAGTACATCTCCAACATCTGGTAATTGATGGTTATGTATTTTCCTTGTTGCTTCCTCCCCCTCCACCTCTTCCCTTGCAGCTTTCCCGTTTTCTTCTCTCCGTATATACTCATGCAGTTATGAATATATATACAGTACATGCATACATAAATACGAAGATGCCTTATTAAGTTCCCCCCAAATATGTGTGTGTGTGTGTTTTCTTCTCTCCGTATATACTCGTGCAGTTATGAATATATATACAGTACATGCATACATAAATACGAAGATGCCTTATTAAGTTCCCCCCAAATTTGTGTGTGTGTGTGTGTGTGTGTGTGTGTGTGTGTGTGTGTGTGTGTGTGTGTGTGTGTGTGTGTGTGTGCATCCCGCCTCATAAATCACTGCTTTATCCCTGTCGTAACCCACCCACCCCTGTTATTAAATACTGTCTCCTCTTTATAATAACCCTTTTTTCAGCAAGTTGACGTCTTTAATTAGTTTATTCTTGTTTACCTTTAGTCGACCATACTCACCTGGAAAAGATCTCGAACCAAGGAGCCGCTGAAGACATTATTACTGTTACTATGAGGTTTTTTCATAAGTCAAAGAAAATGGTCTGGTGGTAGCAAGACGATCCTTTCACTTTAATGACCTTTTATTTTCATTCTTACTTGCTTCAGACGATTTTACTCAGCACTGGAGAGACATATCGAACTGGACGTGTTTGGTCTAGCCCCGTAAGCCCCCCTTGCTACAGAAAGTCTCTCCTAAACTGAATATAAATCGTCTGGATGCAGCGCATGTTTACAATAGAAGTCACAGAATTGAAGGATTTTAAAACCGAATACGGTATACTAACTATATTACGTTCTAAGCATCGACACCCATAACTTTCATCGTCCTAACCACATTTCATCTATAATAAATAAGGTGAGAAGAGTACAGAGATTGGGAGGCAGAAAATTAAATCATCATCATCATCATTATCCTCATCATCCTAACCCCAATGCCAATATGATAAATGAGGTGAGAAGATTACAAAGAGTGGAAGGCAGAAAGTTAAATCATCCTCATCATCATCCTAACCTCATTCACGCAATGATTAATGAGGTGAGCAGGGTACAGTGAGAGAGAAAAACAGAAAAGCAAAACCATCATCAGAGTTCCATGCAAAAATTGGCCACAAGTATTTTGGCTCTACGTGTTCATTTTTTATTTTTTATTTTATTCTTATTTTTTTTTTTTTTTGAGATATGCTGACAGACGTAGGTGAGTTGCATTGCTTTCAGGGGAGAGAGAGAGAGAGAGAGAGAGAGAGAGAGAGAGAGAGAGAGAGAGAGAGAGAGAGAGACAGAAACAGAGATAAACAGACACAGACAGACAGGTAGATTGGCAGACAAAATGTGTGTGTGTGTGTGTGTGTGTGTGTGTGTGTGTGTGTGTGTGTGTGTGTGTGTGTTGAAGTTTATTCACGTACTTTAGCCCTTCATATTGATACTGGCATTCTTAAAAGGGAAAAATTAACATTCCTTATCAGTCATGTCTTTGTCAGTTTCTCTTCTCTCACTTATTACTTCTCATCTTTATTGCATTACACATTTTCACCTTTATTCATTTCCTTTTATAATTATTCGTACCCTGTTATACTGTTTTGCTCACATTATTATCATTTTCTTTTTCGCAATTAAAATCATACCTTTTTGTCTTGCTCTCCATTCTTTCATTGCCCCGTTCTCCTAATGACATGTAATTGCAATCATTTATCATCTGCTGTCCCTTGTCGACTTTGTTCTGTGTAATTCTTTGCCTCTTCTGATTTTCGAATATTTTTATTTTTTATCAGATTCCCTTCAACCCTCACAGTTCTCTTCTTTCTTGTAATTCTCCATCTTTTTCCCAGGTATTTTGTTATATATTCTTTTCCATATAATACTTTTTCGTTACATTTTCTTATCGTTTGTTCTTAGTGGCTTCTCTTCAGCTCTCGCAAATCTCTCCTTTCTTATATTTCCTCATTTTTTTTTTTCTGCCAGCCCTTTCGTTTCATCTCTCAGAGACTCTCCTTTCCTGTACTTCTTCTTTTTTTTTTTTTTTCCCTGCCAGCCCTTTCGCTTCCTTCCTCTTCCTGTGTTCCATCACAAACACATTTTTTCCCTCCCAGCCATTTCGTGTCCATCTTCCTGTGTTCCATCACGTACGCACTTATCCCCCTCTGCCTTGCCATTTCCCTACATTTTACTGCCCTTCTGTTCTCGTTACTCCTGGCCATTATTCTCAGCTTTCTGCGTCTTTCCCTTTGATGCTCGTAATTTGATTCGTTTCGTTCTCGTATTTCTTCTGGTTACCACCGCCAGCGAATTTGGAGGAGGTTATGTATCCACTTGTGTTTGTCTGTCCACACGATATCTCCAAAAGCTCTGTATGATTTTCAATGAAATTATGTGGAAGGGTGGGCCATGGGCCAAGGAACAATTTATTAAATTTGGGGGCTGATCCGGACCTGGATGCGGATCCTACCGCACAATATCTCCAGAAGTTCTCAATGAATTTCAATGAAATTTTGTGGAAGGATGGGCCATAGGCCAAGAAATAATTGATTAAATTTGAGGACAGATCCGGATCAGGATTCGGATCCTGTGTTTCCTGCACAATATCTCCAAAAGTTCTCAATGAATTTCTCTAAAATTTTAAGGAAGAGTGGGCCATGGGTCAAGGAACAATTGATTAAATTTGGGGCGGATCCGGATCCTATGTATTCCGCACAATATCTCCACGGATCCGGATCCGGATCCTTTTTATTGGCATTGGCGGAGGTATGCGCTTTCTGCGTGCATCCTTGTTTATGAATGTGATTCTCTCTCTCCCTCTCTCTCTCTCTCTCTCTCTTTCTCTTTCTATGTTTTTCTGTCTGTCTATTTATCTGTCTACCTATCTGCATATGTCTATCTATCCATCTGTCTATCAGTATCTATCTATCTATCTTCTATCAGTCTGTCTGTTTGTCTGTCTATCTTATAAATACTGTATAATAATACGGTACATGTATAATTTAGGTGTATTAACTCTATATGTCTTTCCATTTACCAACCTATCTATCAATCTTATCTTTGCGTTTCCATGTTTTTCTTCGTCCTACACACAAGCATATTTTTTTCCCTCGCTTTTTCAGGATCTCTCTTATCTTTCTCTTTCATCTCTCTCTCTTTTCTCCCCATCTCTCCCTCCCTTTCTCTATTTTTTGAGCGAATTCTCTTCATTTCTATTTTCACGTTCCTTTTTCTCTCCTTCTTTCACTTGGATTTTTTTTTTTTTTTTTTTTTTTTTTTTAGGTGCTTCAATTTCTTTCGTTTTTTAAAATTCTTTCTTCTCTTTACCTCAAGTCTTACCCCTCCTCACTTCATGTCCACACACACACACACACAC
>NC_136977.1:5464657-5657157 GCF_032717465.1 Coenobita brevimanus | reverse complement strand
ATATATATATATATATATATATATATATATATATATATATATATATATATATATATATATATATATATATATATATATATATATATATATAGACAGACAGGACAGAAAAAGAACCATGCAGAAAACGAAAGAACCAGACAACAAAGGTAATTTAAGAAATTGTGAAAGGTCTGAACGTGACCTTCCCCACCACTGCATTCAAGCAGCCAGCACATACCTGATATAGTGGGCGGCTTGATACAGTTTCTGACCTCTTTCAGATGACCTGGCGATCGCAAGATGGAGAACTGGTGGAAGAGAGAGAGAGAGAGCATAAGTATTTGCTCCGTTTTCTTCTTTCTTTTTTCATTCTTCCAAACACCTGTCAATTTTTCATTTACCTTTTTTTTTTTTTTTACAGGGAACAGCATTAGTCCGTAAACTTTACAGGCTTTTGCGAAGTCGTTGATTTTTTTTTTTTGTTTTTTTTTTTTTTTTTTTTTTGCCATCATCCATTCCCTTGGAAATGTTAACAAATTTTATCTAGCCGGTATATTTTCCCTCGAGTGTTGAGCTATTTTATGTTTAACAAATGTCACTTACATAATGGCAGCTTACCTGGTGTTTTAGGTTTTACTTAAATGCTATGAGAACAGGCAGAATAAATTAGTTTGTCATCAGCAGAGCAGTTTTTTCATAGCCTCTTCACTGCAATGACGTATTTTTTATTCTTGCTTTTCATTTTATCCTTGCAACCACCAGGCAGCGTTATTGATCTATGGAGAGGTGTCACGCAATGCAGATGTTGGGTTCAGAATGTGTCCAGTGGTCACAAAAATAATATACTCGTACAGGGTGGCTCAAGCTACTCATTCAGGTAGACTAGGCTGTGTTGTAGCGCACGACTTACCCACGCCGTCATGAGCGGCAGCATTGCTATAAACGCATAGTAAAGGAACACCACTTTGTCACTGAAAAATTAACTTTCTCACAACCTCTGCTCTGTGGGTGGGTATGTGTGTGGAAGGCATTTAGGCGAATGAAAGAGGAGGGGAAGATGAGAGAGGGGGGCAGAGGAAGAGGGTTCTTGAAGAGCTAGGAGAGACGGAGGAGCGGGAAGAGGAGGAGGAGGAGAAAGAGGGGAGAGGAGGAAAAAGGAGTAAAAGGGTGAGAAGTGCATGTGGATTAATATTCTATTGTAGAAAAGGAAAAAAAATGATCAGCTAATTTGTATGGAACTACTTCACATGAGAGCAGCCACACGCGCAGCCCTTTGGTCCATAGAAAAGGTAGGCGGACCTGTCAAATGCGCTGAACGATTTTTAAAAATATTTTGTCTGTGCGTTTTGAAGCCGTAAAATGGACCCATAAAATTCTGTCCAATTTTTTTGATTAGTTTTTTCGTCACAATCAGCGTAATTACAGTCCGCTCGTACGCCTGTGTTCAATACAGGAGATACCTAAAAAAGTGTGTGGATGGGGCTTGTTCCTCTGTGTTACAAGGGCCATCCCTATAGTTCACGTCAGTTTGAAGGATTATTTATAACCCCTTCATGTAAGAGAGATTTCCCCGAGCTTAATAATACTGTGTCGTGTGAGGTTTGGAAGACTAGAAGAAAAAGAATAGCATCATGTTACTGGAGGAGTTAATGGAGAGTATTTGTAACTCTTTAATATTGTTCATAATAGTTACCGTAATATCGTGGGGATAGGGTGGTGATTAACATTTATATACTACCTAGTACACTGCAATAAGTGAATATTATGTGAGATAAAAAGGTCAAACGAAGGATTGTCTTTAAGTTTTATGTAATTTTGTTGTGTCTAAAACAGTACATATAAAAAGGAGGTACACTTTATAAATGGCCGGAGGTAAGTAGAATATGCATCCATACACGAGAGAGAGAGAGAGAGAGAGAGAGAGAGAGAATCAATATCCATAATACACCCACAAATCTAACTCCGCTTTCATCCTACGGTCCTTTGTCTAACCACTCATCATCCCTCACCCTCAAGTCTTCATCCATAGCCCCAGTCCCTTCCTCTTCCCTCATCCCTCCTCTGAAATTCCTCTGTCCCCTCTTCCTCTCTGCGGTCTTGCTTCCTGTCTGCCGTCATCCACCCTATGTCATGTGTATCTTCTTTTTCTTCTCTTCTCTTCAGTCTTGGGAGCTGTCTTCCTCTACCGTCCGTCCCCTTTTTCCTCTCTTAAGTCTTACTTCCCTCTACCCTCGTCAGCCCTTAGTCCTTCTTTCCCTCCTCGTCTTAGCTCATTCCCGTCATCCATCCTCTTTCCCATCCTCATTCTTAGCTCTTTCCTCTTTTCCCTCATTCATCCTCTGTCCTCGCTTCTCTCCTTAGTCTTAGCCCCGTCCTCGCTACCCTCATTCGGCCGCTACCCTGTTTTCCCTCTTTTTCCTCACCCCAGACTTATCCCCTTCACTTCTCCCCTCAGTCCATGCTCCGCTAGAGCGCACTGCTACACCTCACAGTGTCACATCTCACCTCACACAGATATCACAGTCACATCTCGCTTGAATGTTACAGTCACATCTTTCTCTGCCATACGACACTCTTCCGCACTTCAAACTGTCGCACTTCACACTGCCACTGAACACACCTCACTCTTTCACATGTCACACAGACCTCAGTCACATCTCGCGCCCTTGAGATGAAGGAGTTAGAATAATTTTTAAATGTGTCCTCGGAATGAAGAGGTTAGAATAATAAAAAGCATACACAATATACTGTACATGTCCTTGGAGTGTTGGGGTAAGAATGATAAAAAATATGCATATCTGTATGTCGGGAGTAAAGGGATAAAATAGTAAAGACTATATATATATATATATATATATATATATATATATATATATATATATATATATACCGGTATATATATGTGTGTGTGTGTGTGTACCTTCGGAATGAAGGAGTTAATACATTTGACAAAAGATGTACATGTCGCGAATGAAGGAGGTTAGAATAAAAGATATAACAATTGTCGTCGGAGTGAATGAATTGAAAATTCCGCACTCCACTCCTTCCTGTTCCTTTCTCTGGCCAAATTCGGTGAGGTATTTTTGTCGTTGTTCGTTAATTAGTGTGATATTGTGGCGAGGCGGTGTATGGGTGCCCCCTGATGAGCTCTTCTTCCCCCACCCGCCCTTGATTAACGCTTGTTTTACTGAGGCTTCTTTACCGGGATGGATCTTAAATTTGCATGTCGTATGGCGGTGTGTTAGTTGGTACAGGATGTTAGTGGCTATGAAACTGTCTTAAAATTTGCTGTGATTTGCATTTTGTGAAGTTGAATGCTGATTACACTGTTCTCAGGTGACTTTTTTTTTTTTTTCTCCGCACGATATTCAGTTCAGGAGACACTTTTTTAACTGGTAACCTTCATGACCCAAACGTTTTCTCTTTTTGCAGCCGTTTCATGAAGCTCAGTGGCACAGTAGGACAGTATTAGGGCTCTGCATTCCTTCCACGGCACATCTTCATGACTAGGATAATTTTCTAGTGTTAATCTATTGCTAAAACTCAGCATCGATGATGGGGAGAAGGCAATTGTGGGCCAGGTTAGAGTAAAACGAGGATAGAGTTTCTTCGTAGCCTGAATAAAATTGTATGGTGATGGAAGAAACAAAATACAAAAGACCATCGTATCATGGGGTCCAGATTTGCATGTCATATGAAAGTAATTTATTTTGTAGCGAATTTTGGTTTTTTGGACTCGCCTTAAAATTTGTTGTGATTTACATTATCCAAAGCTGACGGCCGATTACACGCTTCTCTTCACCTGTCCATGATTAACACGTGTTTTTACTGGTGCTTTGTTGACGGAACTACACTTTAAATTTGGAAGTTGTGTGGATGTATTTTATTTTGTTGTGGATTTTAGCGCTTTTGATTCAGGTTAAAATTTATTGTCATTTGTATTTTGTGAAGTTGACAGCTGACTGCACTCTCCTCCTCTGCTTATTTTCGTGAGGCTTTGCTGTGGGATTTTACACTCATTTCCCCACCTTATTTGTCACAGGCTCCTTCACGGGATTGGACACTCATTTCCTCACCTTATTTTTTACAGGGCTTCTTCACGGGATTGCACACTCATTTCCTCATCTTATTTTTCATAGGGCTTCTTTTGCGGGATTGTACACTCATATCCTCACCTTATTTTTCATGGGACTTCTTCACGGGATTGTACACTCATTCCCTTACCATATTCATTTGACTTCATCACGGGATTAACCTCAAGTCGCACTAGGAATATTTATAATTCCGTAGAGATTTCAGTAACCATGGCACCATCTAAAAGTGGGTTGTGATTAGCAATGCATGAAGGTGAGAGCTGTTTACCCTCGTCTCCTCACCTGCTCTTGATTAACGGTTGTTTTCATGGCGCGTCTTTACGGGACTCGTCCATAAAATTGTATGTCTTTTTTTTTTTTTTTTTTTTTTTTTTTTTTGCGATTATGGATTTCTTACCATTTCCCATAGATTGCTTTTATTTTTCGCTACCTCCGGACGATTTTCCTCAGCTTTGGAGTTCACAGATGGAGTGAAGGAATTAACGGCAGCTTTTCCAAACCCCTGATTTTGAAAAGATCTCCTTGGCGTAAGAAACAGGCTCTGAAAATAGCAGGAGGTCAAGAGAGACGCCATTAGAGGGGTGAAAATCAGCAAAGGCCCATCTTTACTGCAGCCTCTTCATACCAACGCTTAAATAGGAACCAGGATTACAAACTCGACGGTTCCTTGTTGTGATTTGTATTACGTGAAGTTGACAGCTGATTACACTAAGCATTTTTATTTCGTATGATAATTTTACAAAACTCTTTACTGATGTAGATTCGTCATTCAAAAAAGTGTTACAATTTACATTTTGTGAATGGGACACCTGATTGCGCTTTAATAAATTTTTTCTCTCTCCGGATGCTAACACGTTTATCTTGTCTTTTCATATATTTTCCCTCCACTGAAACTGTATTAATTTATCGACAACTTTCCACGGTTTTCTTACCCGACGCCAATTTTTAGCGTAAGCAAATTTTTGTGCATTAATTCATCTACGCTTTTTTAGAGTGAAGTTAATGGAAAAGTAAAATGTACAGTTATCTTCTGTCATAACTTAATTACTGAAAGCTGATATGTGGCTTTCCCTGACAACCTGTAATGTATTGAATTACGTATAAATCTTTCTTGTCGTCAGCTTACTCTTATGATATGATCGAGAGCAAATTCAAGAGGGAAGTAATACAAACGTTTCACCATAACGACGAAGTGCAAAGAGAGACAACATTAATGAAATGAAACAGAATGAAAGACTGACCCCTTCAGTACGTGAATCTCTCCTCTGCCGAGTAACATTGCTTGGTGGTAGTAATAATAGAAAGAAAAAACTAAAGGTCACCATACTGAGTTACGATGGTTGTATGAAACTGAAACGCTGTGAAACTTAGGAAAGAGTGAGGGAAGTAATGATATCGAGGGTGTAGCTAGGAATTAAGAGTGAGGTGATAAAAGTGAATGCCATAGAGAGGCATTAAGAGTGATAAAGAATAAGAGTGAAGATGAGAGGAAAGCAGTGAGAGCGAAGGAGAAAACTAAGGATTATGAGAGAGAAATTACGTGTGGATTCGACAGAGAAGGACTAAGAGAGTGAGGGTGTGGGAATTAGTGGAAAAGAGTAAAGATGAGACAGAAGTAAAGACAGGGACAGGGAAAGAGACATATGAAGAGTGTGGGAATGGGAACGCACGATGGTGAGATGGGCAGGAATGATGTCGAGTAAGAGATTTCAGTCGAACAGGGTAATAGAGGAAGAAACGTATGTGATTATATGAACCCACTTGAGTTTAGTATGCTGACCCCACCACACTGCCGACGCTGACCCTTTACGGCAGGACGGGATCTTACAAACAAATTTAGCTTCATGCCATATTGTATTTGCAGCATCACATTATTACCAGCTGTCAATATTACCACAATATTACCAGCACCACAATATCACCAGTACCACAATATCACCAGCCTGACAGTATTTTCAGCGTGTTCCAGCACTGCAACGTTCCCACAGCACTACAGCATCCCTGTCACTTCAGCACCTCAGTACGGTATACCTGGATGATGTCCACAGCACCGCAGGCTTCTCAGCACCTCAATGTCCTCTGCACCACAGTATCCTTAGCACCACATTACCACAAATTCCTCAGCACCACATAACCACATCGCCTCCCTCATTGCACACCACAACTTCCTTAGCACCACGACAGCACAATATCCTCAGCACCACAGCACGTCGCCTCCCACTCCGAAATTCCCGCCTCCCTCCAGCGCGGTCACCGATTCTCTCACGTATTCCCGATAATGTCCGTGTTGATTTATTCCCTACGATTTTTCCCGCCTAGGGTGCCCGGGAATTCTGATCGCGTCGATAACTTGGCCCTCCTCCGTCCTGGCCCTGCAGGGGTCTGATGGTGTAGTGGGAGAAGGATGGTAATAGTAGGGCAGGAAGTATGGGATACAGGAAGGGCAGGGCAAGGGAGGGCAAGGCAGGAATATAGGGCAGGACAGAGCAAGGCAGGAAAAGGTGGAGTTAGTCAAGGTAGTAGGAAAGGCACAGCAGGACAAGACAGGATACGGAAGATCAGAGGAAGGACAGAGCGTCAAGGTACAGTTGAGCATGGAAAGGACAGGGCAGGAGGCTTAGTGCCCATAAATGGCAGAGTAGAACACAGGAAGAGCACGACAAAGCAGGTCAGGGTAAGACAGTTAATATCAATGACTTTGCTCTGCTACATCTTGGTCCTGAGGCCGTCTGGTGGTATGGAAGTAGGGGACGGTAATATAAGGAGAGGAAACGTAAGGAACAGGAAGGCCAGGGCAAGGTAGGGCAAGACAGGAATGACAGGGCAAGGCAGGACAAAGATGGGAAGATGGAAAAGACCTGAAGGAGAACAGGTAAGACAAGGGCAGGGTGGGGCAAGACAGGACTAACAAGGCAAGGCAGGAGAGACTAGACTTAGATAGAATCGTAATAAGGGAAAGCTATGGAAAACTTTAAGTGATAGAAAGAGGATGCAAAAGAAGAAATCGTATGGAGGAGTTGTGGGCTTGTAATTTTGGAATGTAAAACTCCTGAATCATATCCGCATGAAGAGGCAATGCACTGAAATAAACTCTGAGTAAGAAAACTTGATAAAGATGGTGTGAGAGAAGAATTGGTTAGGAGGATTGATATGGGCACGAAGTTATAAGATGTTGAACTTTGAAATCATATATAAGCTGCAGAGAGAAAGACATGTTTTAAAATGGTGGTAAGGAAAGGATACAGTTAACTTGGATCGATGAAAAAAAGAGGTAGTGCGAGAAGAAACGTGATGAAAATAGTTTGGTGTGTGTGTGTGTGTGAGAGAGAGAGAGAGAGAGAGAGAGAGAGAGAGAGAGAGATGGAGAGGGGGGTGATGGTGATGCAAAAATAGTCCGGGAATGCTGAGGCTGCCGGAAAATAGGGAAGTGTAGGCTCAAGGGGAGAGGTGAGAGAGTACCATTACTTTGGAGGTGAAGGCAGGAAGAGGGTGTGGGGAAGAGGAATATGGAGTGGTAAAATGAGAGGTGGAGGAAGAGGGTGTTCGGAAGAGGAGACTGGAGTATTAAAAAGAGAGCGAGAAGATGGTGCGGGGAAGAGAAAAATGGACGTTAAATGTAAAGAAATAGAGAGAGAGAGAGAGAGAGAGAGAGAGAAATGAGAGGGGTGACTGAGGAAAAATGAAAGACTAGTGCAGGAAATTGTAACTTTCACTCTGTTCACGCATATCCCCGCCAAGACAGCCTCCATCTACTTAACACTGACAGGTAACGACGCGGAGGCTTACCCAATTACGCAGAACACGGGAGAGGAGAAATGAGAGACGGGAGAAGAGAGATGAGACACGGGAAGGAAGAGATGAGAGACTGAGGCGCCGAAGATGAGAAGTTGTTTCATTTGTCACCGTGACGTGTAGATGGCTCTCAAGTCGCTTTACAGAGACGTCTACGTAATATCACTCTTATCTGTATTCTATATCATCGTTATCTGTATTCTGTGTCGCCAGTTTCTATATTCTGTACTATCTCTGTTCCGTATTACCCTTATCTCTGTTCTGTGTCATCATATCAATGTTTGTATCCTCTGTATGTGTATTTTGTATCATTCATATCTGTACTTCGTATCATCCTTATCTACGAGTATTCTGTATCATCCATATATGCATTCCGCGAAGGCAGTACTTCTTAGAGTAAAGAGGTCAGTGCGAGTATAATGTCTGCCTGTAAATAGCATACAAGAAAATATTAACATGCAGTATGCATGCAAGGCACACACACACACACACACACACACACACACACACACACACACACACACACACACACACACACACACACACACACACACACACACACACACACACACACACACACACACACACACACACACACCCACACACACACACACACACACACACACACACACACACACACACACACACACACACACACACACACACACACACACACACACACACACACACACACACACACACACACACACACACACACACACACACACACACACACACACACACACACACACACACACACACACACACACACACACACACACACACACACACACACACACACACACACACACACACACACACACACACACACACACACACACACACACACACACACACACACACACACACACACACACACACACACACACACACACACACACACACACACACACACACACACACACACACACACACACACACACACACACACACACACACACACACACACACACACACACACACACACACACACACACACACACACACACACTTTCCTTGCAAATTGGTGACAGTACGAGGAACACACCTGTGGCCGTCCGATTTTCCAGCATCAGAGAGAGAAAACCTTTTAGCACCTGAGCCGGAATTATTATATGAAAGGGATGGCTATGTGTCTCTTTGAAAAACTGTAGGACATAATACACTGACCTTGTAAATATAAGGACAAGCTAGGTGTAGTGTTTACTGTGGTCGAGAAATGGTCAGAATAACAAGTGTGTAGCTCACATTTTTTACCCCAAATTTGTCAGCAAAGTTTTGAGTAATTTTTTCACTGTATTTTCGTCCGACGTTATAAAAGAATAAATTACTGCTCCTTTTCTAGACACATGAAATTAATGTAAAGTCAAAAGTCCATCACCGCGATATCACTAAGTCCTTTTTCTAATACTCTGCCACGCTGTTGATATGCAAGAAGCGTTTGTCAGAGCACATGTTAGCACGGTGAAAGTCACAGTACACAGAAGACACAGAAGGGCCAATAGATAGATAGATAGACAGAAAGACAGGTGGGTAGATAGCTAGTAGACAGACAGACAGACAGACGACAGAGATTTCACAGTGTATCTTTTTATTCACACACACACACACACACACACACACACACACACACACACACACACACACACACACACACACACACACACACACACACACACACACACACACGCCGCTACTGCCCCAGGTAATTACCGGAATGGAGATGCTGAATTGTAAGGTAAAAAAGAAAAAACAAGAAAAAGAAAGTGAGAGAATTAAGAACAGCGCAGATCAAAGGCAAAGAAAGAAAAGGTGACAGCAAGGAAAGAGGAGGATCTAAGACGAGTTCCGCCTCTCTCTCTCTCTCTCTCTCTCTCTCTCTCTCTCTCTCTCTCTCTCTCTCTTAACAAAGCGGGGGTTAATGGAGACGCGACTTTTGTGAGGCGTAAACCGAGTGAGTAACGGACCAGGAAACTCACGCTGAAATTCACCCTTTTGGCCCCGCTTCATAAGGCCTGTTTTCACCTTTCTTTAATTACTCACCTTTTCTTCGGCGGCGGTGGTGGTTTCTTTGCTTTTCATTGTTGTGCTGTCCTTTTGTCGCTCGTAATATTTTTTAGGCGCATTTTTCAGCTGTTTTGATGATTATTTTTACTGGCTGAGATGAAGTTATTATGACAGGGAAAAATTCTGTCATTACGTTATATGTCATTAGTACGGTTTTCCTTATTTAGCATCTTGAATACGTCATTACTATGCCGCCTTCAGAGTCTTCCTCGTCATCAGTGAAAATTACAGTATAAGATGTTCGTAATTTCTTCTTCTTATGTCTTAATTCGTATAGTTTAGTATGCATGGATATTAACCCTTTCAATCCAGTGACATCTCTATATTTTTTCTTGCCGCTACTAGACGATCTTAGGGTAGGGGAGATATCTTGTAGGGAAGGAAATGATGGAGGCTCTATTTTACCCCCAAATCTTAAAGTCACTCTACAGATGAATAAAATCGTCTGGTGGTAGCAAGGGCTGTGGAAAATACGTCCTAGGAGTCAAGGAGTTGATCGCTTCACTACCAGGGGACTCCTACAAGCTGAATAAATCCGTTTGGCAGTGGAAATAATAAACTAACATCATCACACTGGAAGGACTTTGGAAGAATAATGTTTCATCCCTTTCAATGCATTTCCTGTAAGTTGGTAAAAGTAGTCTGTCAGTAGCAAGAATAAAATATAAATGTCTTTCTAAAGGTGGGAATCTTCCTGTAGCAGTATTTCAGGTCCGAGTTTATTCCCCTTAACCCGATGATATACTTAGTTTTATTCTTGCTGTTTCCAGAAGATTTTTGAAGATAATCCTGCTGAAGCGAGAGGTAATAAAATCTGAGTGTACGAGTATGTGTAGCCCCTTCACTTTAAAAAAATGATAATAATAAATTTAAACAAATAAAAACCATACTATCAAAGTCATCCTGAATAAAATAAAAAAGCGCGTCATTACAGTAAAAGATTTGACTTTAGTAGTGCAGAGCAAAATGTATTACGGGTACAATATAATGATACATATGCAAGTTATCTCTGTAATACGAATATATGAGTAACAGATAAGACAGCATAAAGATCTAACATAGGAAATAAAACGCTAAGGAGGGGGGTGTTAAAATCCCCCCCCCCCCTAGCCCCACAAGACTTTCGGCACAGACTCGATCGTCCAGTTATAGTCTTGCGTTGATGGCAATTTAATGGGAGCTGAAATGTGACAGAGGATTATAGTGGGATTTAATAGTGCTTAAGGTCCGTCATCATGGCTGTAACTTCCCGCCGGTACATGAATTATATATGAGGGTAAAGCACTGTAGTTTGACGATTGATTGATTGCTACCATTGATGAATTCTGGGACTTCATTTGGCTACCATTGATGTATTCTGCGTCTCTCGTTATTTAAATCCGTTTCCCTCATCAATAAAGAAAATATAAGGAATACCACTAAATCTGAAACCTGTCATAGGCACTCAAGATGATCAAAGTATTTCCTCATGATCCCTAACCCACAGTGGACAGGGGTTTACCTCATCAGCTGGTGTTAGCACAATAAGATATACCAAAGTTAATTCCTGCCCCTAAAAGAGGTAGTTAAGATCCGTTTTAATCCGTGAATTTCTAAACTTAAAGGATTGTCTGTCAGCCGAGTCAGATGGTGGCAAGAATAAAGATACGTGAGACCGCTGACCTCTATAGAAAGTCATACGGACGAGGAATGAAGCATAGCATCCTTATTCGCATAGTTAAACCAGTTCACACACACACACACACACACACACAAATACGAATGGTAAAATAACCCCCCTCCCCATACCCATCCCTGTCCTGCTCCTAAGCTGAGTAAAATCGTCTGATGGTAGCTTGATTAAAAAAGAGGAGACACCACCGTACTGAAAGAGTTAAACTAATTCCACCCAAGCACGGAAGAAAAAAGGTGGGGGGTGGCGGTGGGGGAAGGATACGAACGGTGAAATAATCGTCTCCTCCCTCACCCACGTACCCCACCCCATCCACACCCCTCCCCTCCTTACCCCCCACCCTTAACCCCATCCGTGCACGCTGGCCGACAACATAAAGCTCCCCATGGCCGTAACCTGCCTCAGCTGTCATACACCCGCTCGTAAACCCCACCAAGAATCACTTACAGCTCTGCGGCTAAGAGTCACTGAGCTGCTTACGAATACCTGACGACCAAGTTTTTTTTGTTTACCTTACGAGGATATCTGGGCTACGAGTCACCAAGCAGTTTACGGATATCTCAAGATGAGTCACGAGTCACCAAGCAGTTTACGAATACTTTGCGACTAATTTTTTTGTCTTACGCGGATATCTGAGCAACCAGTCGCTGAGCAGTTTACGAATATCTTGCCACGAATTTTCTTGGCTATCTTGTGAGAATATTTTAGGTTACGAATATTTTAGACGAATTTTGGGGCTACCTTACGAGGATGATTGGTTAACGAGTCACTAAACAGTTTACGACTATCCGACGACGGTTTTTATTCATTCGTTTATTTTATTTTTATTTATTTATTTATTTTATTACAGTACAAGAATATCTGGGCCATGAGTAAACGCATCTTGTTGCTGGATCGAATTAGGCCAGAACCATCCCAAGCCTTTTTTTTTTTTTTTTTTTTTTGCCCGCTCTAGACGATTTCACTCAGCTTAGGAGAGACTTTGCTATCTAGGTGGGCTAGATTGAATTATATTAGTAGATGAAATTAGTAGATATTACCTTAGCCTCTTGAATCCGGCGACTAGTTTTTTTTTTGTTTTCGCCTTTTTTTTTTTTTTTTTTTTTTTTACCTCGTGCTTGCAACCCCCAGACGATTTTTTGTAACTCAGGAAAAATCTCTTATATTGTGGGGTTTATGAAGGCTATATCTAAATGATCTGGTTCGAAAAATGTCTCCTAAGCTGAACAGTATAGTACTGAAGTCGCAACACCGAAAAGGATAACAGACTCTTCGTAGTCATGGGGTTGGCTTCTTCAGTTCATCCTGCCTCCAGACGATTATATTCAGTTTAAGGAGAGACGTTTCTAGTGAAGTTGGTTGACATTCACTGACCCATCCCTACAAAATGTCTCCCCTAAGATGATTAAGCTAATTAGATGGTTGCAAGAATCTATAGAAAAAGATCACCGTATTGAAAGCTTAAAGTATTCTGTTATTTTACCAGGGCTGTGTTCTCGTCACCGTAGGAGGCTGTCTACTACCTTCTTCCTCATATTTCCTGTATCCATCCGCATTTTATTCATTCTTCCTCATGTTTCTTGTATCCAGTCTCAAATTTCCTGTACTCAACCACATTTTGTCTTTATTCATCCTCATAATGTGTTCGTCATATTTCTTGTGTTCTTACTCGTATTTTCTGGTGTTCATCCTCGTATGTCCTGTAGTTATCCTTATGTTTCCTGTATCCATCCTCCTTTTTCCTGTATTCTTCCTCATATTTCCTGTATTCATTCTCGGTTTTCCTTTATCCGTACTTATATTTCCCTCATTCTTCACCAGTCCCCACAGTTCTCCCAGAATTCCCTACATACATCACATAATTCCCTACAGCCTTCCAGAAATATCCCTCATCCATCACCAGACCCCCCCACAGAAATTCCTTACAACCTTTCCCAGCTTTTCAGTAGCCTTCCCCTGATTCCCTACAACTTCCTCTACACTCCCGACATCTCTCCTAGAACTGCATCTTTTCCGAAATTCCCTACACTCCCTACATCTCCCCTAGAATTCCCTGCATCTTTTCCGAAATTTCCTTCAGTCCTACCTTATCCTACCCTCCTTACATCTCACCTAGAATTCCCTGCATCTTTTCCGAAATTTCCTTCAGTCCTACCTTATCCTACCCTCCTTACATCTCACCTAGAATTCCTGCATCTTTTCCGTCCTCAGGGTGAAAGGGCTAAAATGGGGAAGGGTTCCGGTGTGAGTGACGGAGGTTATCAGTTACGTCATGGAGAGCGGCACTGAAGGGCGTTACGGAGGGAAAATAACATGAAGGCACTCTGTGGGACGGGGGGGATAGGTAGAGAGTAAGGGAAACCGTTCGAGCCCCTACACTGTACCACTTTCTGTTTCAGCTGTTTTCAAGTTGACCGTCTGTGCTTTGTATCTGTCATACTTCATGCTAGCCCTCTTGTGACTTTACCCTTACCGCTGACTGCCACTGATATATTGTGGTGGGTTTTCACGATCTTAAGTCTGTCCACAGCATTGAAATAACTGAAACCGATGCTACAACAATCTTTACCGCCATTGCTTTCTGTCCCTCCGCCTGTGCCTTGTATCTCACCTTACCCCTTTATGACTTGAGAGGGCGGGGGTCTTGCTGTTATGTGCTTTGTTGGAATGGCGCCCGGAAACAGGGGAAAGCAACCTCAGTCACTCACATTCACTCTCTCAGCGATCGTACACAGTGATCTACAACAAAGCTAATAAAATTTTCTACCGTCAGTCCCTGCCCATTACTCTTCTGATTACCCCGAACGCTTCACCACTCTGTTCGTTTACAGAATATTGGTAGCGAATCGTCCACCAATTCACCACTTCATTCCAGCTTCCTCTGTCCCATGCATGACTCTCGCTTTCTGTATGTTCAGACCTCTGACTAAAACTTTTCTCATCCCATCCTCCCACCTCCTTCTTGAAACCTTCTCTGGCTCTTATGACTCACTCTCAGCAGAATGAAATCGTCTTGCGTTAGCTGGAAAAGTACACTTAAGGTGTCCCGAGCAAGAGAGTGTTAATGGTGACAGTATCAGAACTAGGCTTCTGCGATATATTCTCACCTGAATAGAATTGTCTGGGGTTAACTGGAATACAGCACATGGGTTATGCCGACCACGAGAGTTAGTGGTGAGAGTGGCTCGTATGATTCATTTTCAGTTAAGAAAATCGCCTGTCGTTAGCTGGAATAGAATACAAGAGTTTTCCCGACCATGAGGGGATTGTGACAGTACTAGTACTCAAATTTCAGTCTCCGATTAATCGAATCGCCTGGCATTAGCTGGAATAAATTACTAGAGCTGTCCCGAGCATGAGAGGGAGTGCACAGCATGATATCCTCAAACTGGAGAGGCTGAGCTGATGGATGGAGGGCCAGGCTAAGAGGAATCCCATTACGGCCGATAAACTAGGTGATGATGACTACCATACCAGCATCAGAGACGTCACCGGAGTGTCGCCTTGCATCATCCCCTACACGCTGATTACCATGTGACTTCGTTAGGGAAGGTAATGGTGATGCGACCAGGGATGTGTGTGTGTGTGTGTGTGTGTGTGTGTGTGTGTCCTTTGAGAGAGGATCACGTGTCAATAATCTCATAAGCCGATCCACAGACTACATTGAATTAGGCCAGATTTTAGATCCGATTTTGGTTTGTTATAATAACAGATGTTCATTTGTTTTTGCATGCGTTTGGTATAACACATTTAGCTTGGTAGAGGAGAGTGCTTTTGGCTGAAATGCATAAAAATTTTGTTTGGTGAAAAATAAATCTTACTGGTTCCAGTGAATCACAGGGTAGCGTATACAAGTGTTGTTTCAGTTAACCCCGTCATTACTAGAGATCTTTCCTAAGGTAAATCTTTTGTTGTTGTTGTTGTTGTTGTTGTTGTTGTTGCACTTATTTCCAAAATGAAGTAAACTTAATTGTACTGAATAGGCTAATCCCTTCAGTACGATGCCTTGTTTATTTTTTTCGTTAGCCCTGAACAATTTAATTCGTATGTAGAAGTATTTCTCTGACAACATAATTATTATAACAGCCTCCAGTAACTACTTTGCCATGACAGTGATATTTCTGTTCTGTTCTATTCTTCCTACCAAACGATTATATAATATATTGTGCTGTGGAAAGACGTGTTATAGTAAAAGGATTTCAGATCTCTCTTGACACAATAATAATGTACTAAGGGAACACTGAGAAAGGATAATATGTGATAATAAATTCCTTTATCGTAAAAAGAAAAAAGAAGTATGAAGAAAAACGAATAGACGTGAATATATAAAATTCTGATAGTTATAAATGACGAAGGATTTCAGCCAATGTTGATACAATATTTTTTTTTTATTTGGAATATCGTTGTTGTCTATCGTTTCGCACGGTTGTCCTGTACTTTTGGGACACCCTATAATATATATATATATATATATATATATATATATATATATATATATATATATGAAGACATTCAGGCAACAGTCAGGCTGGGTGTAATGCTACTGTATTGGGGAACAAAAAGAACGGATGATAAATGATTGCATATTTCTTGCTTGTGACTAAACCGCAAAAAATAGAAGAAAAAAGAAAGTGAACAAATCTGTAAACCTTTTCCGGTCGTTGGGGTGGCCGTGTGTGCCGCGAAACTCATTCCATCTCGCTTGTGCCTGGATAGATTGAAGGGTTATAACTGCTGTTTGTGCCCGACCCGACTGATGCATGGAAAACGGATTGGGAAGCTCTATATATACTGCTCTCTGCCTCTATCAGTTTTCTATTTCCCGGGGCTCGATCGCGCTTTTGGTCCACTTGTGCATGGGTATATCTGTGTCATTTTCCGGCGTACATGTTTGGTAGTTCTGAGGCCTGATGCTGTGGAAAATTGAGAGCGCTGTTGGGATTTAGTGGTAGGTGATGTGAGGGTCATATAGCAGCGCTTCCTCTTATATCTCCTCCCCTTTCTCTCTCTCTAACTCTCCTCGTCTGGTACAGAGACTAAAGTTCGCCTGCTATTCCATCGCGTCTGTTCACACCTAGGGCAGGTCTGTTGCTTTCCTCCCTGACGCAGTTTGTCAACGAGAATCATCCGTGCGTCTCTAAGCTTAGGAGTATTAGCCACCACCTCTTCCTCTGCTCATTTTCTTCTCCCATCCCTTCCTCTCTCATTTTACTCCCTCCTTCCTGATGCGTCCCTTTTCTCTAGCATCCCTCTCCCTTCATGTTTAGCAGATTCTCCATCCATTACTATCTCCCTTCCTTCCCCATTGTCCCCCACTGCTTCACTTTTCTAGTACTTCTCTCCCCCCTCTCCCAAAATCTCTTACCTTCTTCTCCCCAAGTACATTCATTCTACATGTCCTCATGTACTTTCCTCTCCCCTCTCCCTTAGTATCGCCCTCTCCCTCTCTTCCCTAGGACTTCTTCCTCCCCCTCCCTATTCCCCTGTAGCTTCTCCCTCCCCCTTTTCCCCCAGTACCAACCTACCATAGTAATAACTTTACATTCACTCCCAGGCCCCCCGCCGCACTCAGTCTCAGTTACCTCCCCTCCCTGCCTAGTAACCCCTTCAGCCTTTTATAATTCCCCGTTGTCCTCCCCTCCCCCTCTCCGTTTTTCTGGTACTCCTAACCTCCCCATACGCCATCCACTTTAACTTGACCTTAAATTGCCCTCTCTACATCTTGAATTCTGAGTTGTGGCGATGGAAGGTGGGCAGTGAAATATTTGTGTGTGATAGCAATATGAAGCACATGAGAAGAGTATGAGGAGGTAGAATACACTCTGACGCCTGGGAGAGAATGAGAAATATGGAAGACAAGTTACAGTGTTGGCAAGGGACTGTCAGCTATCTTTGTTTGTGACGGTACATCTTATCTCCCTTGTACACTCTTCAGCCCAACCCATAGTCCCCCCTCCTCCTTCCCTACCAGTGCAGCATCACATTCTTCACAAATACTCTCCTTCACCACCACACCTGAATCTCTCCATCCCATCTTTATTGTACGTTATTACTGAGATATTTAGTTTATATTTCAAACGTTAAACCAACAGAGCCTTCTTGCCTTGCTCTGACACGTATCGTATCACAGTCATAGCCTGTTCAGTGGCAAATGGCCCAGAAAGGAGCAACAGGACTATTGCTGTTTGCTATCATTTCTCTTACTTTCCTTTTCTCTCACTCCCCTCACATTCTCCCTCAGCAGCCCACTGAAGCTAGCCCATAGGCCCCCTCCCCGCCTTCATTGTATCACCTACCCACTACACTACCCTCTCTACCCCCTTCCTCATCTCTCTACCCCCAACCCCCGCTTCTTCCCCCTCTACCCCCATATCGTCCGCCCCGTTCACCCCTCTCGAGCCGTAAACACCCCCTCCCGGGAAGGTCCGCCGTGCTGTTAAAAAGTCATAAAACGTGCCGACATTCCTGCGTTCCCACCAGGTTAAAACACCTCGGCAGCACAAAAGGTGGCAGTTGAATGACCTGTAAATACCCTAGTTACACATCGCACATAGAGAGAGCCGGCGGTGCTGAGTATATATTTCTTTCTTAGAATTTAGTAGCGGGTTGAGCTCAGATTCGTCCATATTCAGACAGGTTATGATACTGAAGGCTTGCCAGCGCCTCGTCCTCCTTCTTAGTGATATACTTTGTAGCTTACGTCTTTAATGCAGATACTGTATGTTTAAATTACAAGACCATTAACGTGCAATGTTCATAAATAAACAGGCAAGGACGGTTGCAAGAGAACCTGCTAAGCTGACGTGAATTCGACCGTCCAAGAAAGATTCCTGGTGTCCTGCGATGTAATTTGTTTTGTGAACTTTGTTGCCATCTTTGAACGATATTGCATTGCATTGTCCAGTTAACTGCATGGCATTGTAGGTCGACATTAATAGGTGGTTGGTGAGACATTCCTTAATATGCAACATCTGTATATTTATATATGTTATATAAAAATTTATAAATATGTGTGTGTGTGTGTGTGTGTGTGTGTGTGTGTGTGTGTGTGTGTGTGTGTGTGTTGGTAAATTTATATGTACTAGCTTATGAACATTTTGTATTATATATTCAGGGTGTCCGCAAAACCCTGTTGGGTTTATGGAAAAGATATTGCGTGTAAACGGCTTCACATACTGAGAAGCCATTTTTCCATATGGATAAGGAACTTTAGGCTGTTCTTAAAATCAGTTTTCTTGAGGCATGAAGTGTGGATTCATGAGGAATGACTGTCTTCTGGAGGTGGTTCTTGTCTTCATCAGTTGGGTGTAAGATGGAACAGGTAAAGTTACAATGTTGAATCAAGTCTTTGATTCTTATGGCCAGTAGTACTTTAGTTTTGGATGTGTGAAACTGTAATCTCATGTGCAAGTTCTTATGAACGGATGACTTCGACACTGGTGTTCACCCGATGCATGGTGCAGAGATTTTCGAGGACCGCACTGATATGCTTTACGGCTATAGTGAACTGTCGTTTCTGTAATATTTGGCGTCCATTCCGAGGACGGTCTAAAAACACTTCCTACTGTATTTCCAAAAAGTTTTTATGATCTTTTATTGTCGCCTACGTGTATAGCTTTCAATTTTTGCATCGGTTGGTTATTTGGACATTTATGAAAGAAATTGATACTACATAGCAGACCTCTCATTGAGATTTTTCCTGCACAATTGCCATAGCTGTTCATATATTTTCATTACGTGGAAAGATTAGGAAAAGATGCTTTTCGTCAACCATGAAAAACTTCAAGAGTTACTGTTTCGTATGGAAAAGCTTGAATTTTAGTATGTTAAGTCTTTTACACATAATAAATTTTCGTACACCCAGCAGGATATTGTGGGTATCCTGTGTATTTTCCTAATTTATCGCGCTGTGTTGTAAGTACTCGCCCCTTTTGTTGTCAGCACTCCTCCCTAGCGACCACCCCGCCACCCGACACCATAATATGTGTGGGATTAATGTGGCAGGGCAGCGGCAAGAGCGTGAACTCTGACCCCGCGCCACATCATCACATTACGCAGCTCAGCCCGCCTCGTTACCTCCCCAGCCCCAGTGTGAGCTCTTCAATTACGACCTAACTCTGTCCTCATTTCCCGTCCTCATAATGTACTGGACGAAGTGCTTATTACAGAGAGCACCTCCATTAGTGCCTGGACCAAGGTACATTCAGGGACAAAAATTTTTACTATTTCACTGCTTAGCTCCACACAGGGCACGTCCATCGCTTTCTTCCCTGACGCATCATATCAAAGTGAATCATCTGTGGGCGGGGAAACACACCGCACCTCTCTTTGCTTAGAAACACGAGCCAGCAAAGCATAATGAGGTAGACGAGATCGTATATTAGACGAACTTTGATCCCTGACCGTCCTTAGAGCAGTGAGCACCTCCATCAGTGTCTGCAGCAAGGTAGAGTCAGTAAAATAAATACTGAGACCCGTACATTGGATTAAATTAGTCCTGAGCGTTATTAGTCCATTTGTTTCGGTGTGTCTGGTAAATCTGCGTAAAGCTAAAATACATGTTTTTGCCTAATTATTTTTTTATTTAATGGGTGACATCTATTCTATTGCCAGACGCTACAATCCCGTAAGGGGTGGCCATTTGACTCTGAGTTATTTGTTTTACAGGGAGGGGCACTAACCCTCCACCAACCCACTTGTTGACACGTAGGGAGCACATATGGTTTAGTTACAAGGTTACCACCCAGCGTGAAACCATAATATACAGTAATTGAGAAAAGGACACACCTTTACAGCATTTCAGTGCTCATGATGCTGTATTTTAGTAGGTAAACCACTAATCGAGTTTAGATACTTTTTTTCTTTTTCTTTCCTTCTTTTTTTTCTCTTTCTTTCTATTTTCTTTTCTTTCTTTTTTTCTTTTTTTCTTTTTCTGCTTGTGTGTGACCGTACACTGAGGGTCAAAAGTTTCTCCTTGCCCATACCCAAGTGCAATCTGGGAATCAGCTCTCTGCCCAGTTCCGAATGACGGCTATTAAAGAATTACTTTAGAACTTGTGATTTTATTTCTGGACTTTTTACTATTCACGGCACTTTGAAATCTCTAGACCCGATGCTTTTTATATGAAGCTACAATGTTAACTGTACTGTACACTACACTCATATTTTATTCATGCTAACGACAGACGATTTTAGTGTGCTTAAGATATGACTTTTCGAGCTTATTTATTAACCTTTTCTGTAACAGAGGCCTCTAAAATTGAAGAAAATCGTCTAGAAGTAGCAAAAATACACTAGTAAAATACGCCACATGAGTCCAAGGGTTTGCGATGCTGCAGGCTTGACAGAACATACTCAGTTTTCGTGACAAAGTTCTGTAGGTCTTTGTTTTGATTTTTCTTGTCGTCTGAGTAATTATGAAACTCTCTCTTTAAAAATCTCTCAAAGTTCAATAAATGCAAAACTGATTCATTCAACTGTATGCTGACATTGATTTTCTTGTATAATGCGATTTTCTTTCCGTAATTGTCGCTTTATCCGCCACTGTTATTATTATTATTATTATTATTATTGTTGTTGTTGTTGTTGTTGTTGCTGTTGTTGTTGTTGTAGGACATTCTCGTGATCCATTGTGACTGAAGAAGGCGCAAAGTTAATGTCTTTCAACTGAACACAGATCATGAAGACAGACAAGCATTTTCTTCCAAGTCCCAGTCGTCTCCTAGAATAGCTACAGTAATATATCGCTACCATATCCAGATCCCCTGTTGTAATGAGAGGTGGGCAGGGACATGGGAGAAGCAAACTTTGTCCAAGAGTCTGACCGGGCTGAGGATTTTTGGCATAGCAGATTTTTTTTTTTTTTTTAATGCAAGGAAGAAGGAACCAAAGGCAGATGTAGGATAAGGAAGCCGCCTACCGACCCTTTTTCGAAGTGAGTGGTTAAATGACGTCTTAATTGACCCCTTCACCACAGAGGCTTCTTCCTAACGACTAAAATGGTGTGGCGATGACGAGAATAAATAGAGAAAATACGTCACCGATCTGAAGGGGTAGGGAGACTTCTTAACATCCTTTCCTTACCAGTTTATCCCTGCATATGACAGGTAATTAAGCAATCTGTGTCGATATTAGAGAGAGAGAGAGAAAGAGAGAGAGAGAGAGAGAGAGAGAGAGAGAGAGAGAGAGAGAGAGAGAGAGAGAGAGTACAGAACAGCGAGGTGTATACAAAATAAACCGCGAAGGAAAATGTGCTCGAAAACCTCTTAAGCCACCTAGATACGACCTAAGCTGTGTTTGTGGAGGACCTTTTTCTTGGCTATCCTTGTCATATTCTAGTAGTTTAGCCACACTCTTCAAGGAGCTGCCTACCATGGGCCATCAGATCTCGTGCAGTAATCCCCCTTTCGTGTGGTCTTGTGTTTCTCTGATTGATGGACACATAACTGGCGAAATTATTAAAGGACATCACTGAAAATTTTTGGCTAAACGTGCTTCTACCTCATAATTAAAACCAGTTAGAAAATTTGGGTAAGAGAGAGAGAGAGAGAGAGAGAGAGAGAGAGAGAGAAAACGCTGATTCTTTTCTAACCTCCTCTTAATCCCCTCGGAGAAAAACATTGCTTGTATACTATTAACAACTAGGCAAAAGAAAAAAAGGAGTAACAAAAGTAAATATGCGAACAGGAAAATATGATACTAAATGAAAATACAGGTAGGAAGATTCACGTGTGTACAGTCGCGGTCAGTTATTCCTCTACACTTTAGGGGTTTTGAGCAAATGAAGCGAAATTCCAAACCATTTGATCATTGCTAATTAGTCCAACAAGATCTCATTAGGCTTTGACAAGATTTCGAGGTGGTATGAGGGAAGTGTAGACTGTCGTACCCACCTCCACATCCACACAGTCCTCTGCATCCACATCTCATCCACATCCCCACCCGGCAGGAAGATTGGTAAGGGATACGTGGGAACCGTACTTTGGTTTTCAACTTTTAAGCAGGTCTTCCTTCCGTGTCATGTTATACCAGTCATCACGCCTTTATTTCATCATTAATTTTTCCACCACCACCTTCGGTTTCATCATTACCATTATTACTATCACCATTACTTCGACTCATGGAATAGATCTTACTGCATAACGATTGGCCGTCAAAAAAATAATTTGATGTGGGTTCATTTTCTTTGTATTCGTTAGTACATTGTACCACCGACAGCATTTCCATTGCACCACCACTTCCATCATCACCACTAGATCCACCTTCACCGCCACCAGCTCATCATCACTGTCACAAACACCGACATCATATCAGCCAGTTACATCATCATCATCTGTGGCCCAATCTGCAGTCGCAATACCATTAATCACCCTATTATAATTGTCATCATCATCATCAAATGTTCATATAGGAACTTTCCCATGCAGTCTTGCCAATTCGGGATTAACAAAATGAAAAAAAAAAAAAAAAAATAGCTACAATACCGTCTTCGAAATTATATCCATTAATCCCTTCACTTATGATGATCCTTTTCTCTATTCTTTCTTCAGCCTGACGATATATTCAGCTGAAAACAGACACCCTCCATCAGTAACCATTGCAGCAAATTCTCACCCTTGCAGCACCACAACAATTACACCCTCTTTACTGCCGCCACTAATTACCCACGACCATCTCCGGCAGTGTGTTGTGAAAGAGCCATCATCACCTCTTGTCAGCTTCCTGTAACTCATATTCCTCTTACTTCATATTCCTCTTTCCTGAACTCGATTTTCCATATTCACGCTTCTCTTTCATTCCTCTCAGTTTCTCTTCCCCTCACTCTGTCCTCTTTCCTTCCTCATAGCCTCTCTTCCCCTCAATCTCCCCTCTTTTCTTCATGTGTCTCTCTCCTTATTATCTTCCCTCTTTTCTTTCCCTTCTTCTCTTCCCCTCATTCTCTCCCCTCTCATTTTTTTTTGTCTCTTACGCTGCCCCTCATTACCTCTTCATTTCCTCCTACTCATCCTCCCCTTTTCACACTTCCTTCCACCCATTCTACCCTCCCCTTTGTCTCCTTACTTCCCTACAATTCACTGTACCCCAGGCCGGAGATTGACGAGTTACATTACAGTTCGACTTTTTTAGCCAAGTTTTATTTCTATGAGATGAAGGAGAAAAAAAGTTCTAGCACTCTTCTTTCTTTTACAAACAGTCTCACCATCAGTTGCCTTTCGTATCCAAGAACTGTTTTTGCGTGACGAACAAAAAAGTGGGTTATTTCTGTAGTCTCATTTCCTTGTCCTTCCTGCCTAAACAGATCGTTCGCCAGGGAAACGATCGTAAGTGTTTGTATCATGGTCCAGTTTTTGGTGAACGCCACACTTGCCCCGTTGAATGTGGTGACTTCTGTTTTTGTGGTCTCTAACGTGCTGCATTTGCTCAGCTTTTTTTCTTCCTTTCTAATTTGTTTTCTTTTTTTCTTTCAAATACTTTTCAGTTTGATGCCTTTCTTTCAGTTCTATTTCAGATCACTTCAAGTTTGATACAGGTGTTCCTGGGGCAACAACATCTAGCTCTTCATTATTATTATTATTTTAAAAAATATTTAAGCCTTTGAGAGGTTTTATGGGATCATGGTCAAACCATACAAACATATATTTAGTGGAATGTGGCAGCGTAAATTCGTAGAGTTTACCACTTTTACGATGAGGGGTATAATGTAGCTGTGTGACACCATCCAGCTTTGCCTTTAGTTTAGTTTCATTTTTTACTGCTTCCATATTATTAAGTTTAACACCGGAATGGTTTTTTCGTAAGGATATAACAAAGGCCATATTTCCTCTGTATGCTCATATGGTGGTAACAGAAGGAAAAAAAAAAAATCACCGTTTTCATGAGGTTATTGTCGTCCTCCTCAAAATTAGATTTACGATCAGTATTTCTTCGTTTGGGAGTCCGAGTTTGTGAAGTGGAATTCCATGTAGCTTAATGCTGAATAGTTAAACAAGACTAAAGTTTGACAGTTTCGACACTAAAAGGAAATTTGCCTCGTCTCGTCCCATGAGAATGGGTCATGTATTATATTCTTGGTAATTCTCAGTGTGATATATATATATATATATATATATATATATATATATATATATATATATATATATATATATATATATACGACATTTGAAAAGTTGATTTGCCTTTTTGATCACTACGTAATTTCGTAACAATATTGTTTCATAAATACTGTTATCGTACTCTGGAGAATAATTACTTTTGAGCTGGAGTAGTGTCCAGTGGCCATTCACGAAGAATACAGCATGTGGGTTCCTCATCACCTGATGAGGCTCCTCTCGCGCGCCAAAACAAGCGCGCGCGCGGGCACACACACACACACACACACACACACACACACACACACACACACACACACACACACACACACACACACACACACACACACACACACACACACACACACACACACACACACACACACACACACACACACACACACGAGAGTGTCAGGGTACGGTGTGTGGTTTGGGGTACGAGAATAAGAAATGTGGATAACAATATTAATATTCTCAGCCTCATCAGAACACAGAGGAAAATCTTTTGAGTATCATGCTCGTGGGATTGGAGGCTCCCTTGTACCTATTCCGTGTGTGTGTGTGTGTGTGTGTGTGTGTGTGTGTGTGTGTGCAAGCCTTGATATCTTTCTGTTATTTATGATATTTATCGCCTAATGTAAGAGATGTCTCCCCAAAGGTAAATAAAATTGTCAGATGGCAGCAAGAGGAAAATATATCCGTGCAGTAAAAGACAAATCTTTACTAATGGAATGTGCTTTGTGAAGAAATAAAAGATAAGGAAGCGGTGCAAGTTAGCCTCTCAATTCCATGAACACACTACGGTATCTTCAATAACGCGCTTAGCTTAAATGCGCTGCTTGGGATGTGAGAACAGTGAGATGTGCTGAGAATGGATGTAAACACTATACAGAACCACGGCAGTCACCAACAAACATCTCGCCCACCACCACTACCACAAACCATCCCCACCACCACCACCACAAACTAACCCCACTTCGTAGTATTGTTTTTCCCTCTTCTCTACTTTTTCCCATTTCTTTCCCTCTTTTCCCTTCGAATTCCACCTCTTTTACCCCAAATACCTTTCTTCTTCCTCCGTCTGCCAATCTTCACCTCCTCCTGCCCATCCCATTCTTACCTTTCGTCCTGTGCCTCCTCCCTTTCTTCCCTCTGCTTCCTGTCACCCTAGCCTGCCCTCATCATATTCTTCCTTTTTCAGATTTCTCTTAATCCAGCCCTACTTTATACCCATCATGTAATCCCTTTGCATCTTCCATCGTTCTCCTCTTTTCCTTCATCCTTCCCACAAGCCAGCCCTCTCCTGCTGCTACATCCTTCCCCTTCTCGGCTCCTCCTCCCCTTCCTTCTCTGTCTCCTCCTCCTCGTCCTCACTCTCATGCTATTCCCTTCCCCTTCCATCGTTCCAACCCTCTACCTCCCCTCCCCACTCAAACCAGCCATCTCCCATCCTCTCTCTCTCTCTCTCTCTCTCTCTCTCTCTCTCTCCACCCCTCTACTCTCAATCTCACCACCCCTCCGCCTCTCCCTCTCTCTCTCTCTCTCTCTCTCTCTCTCTCTCTCTCTCTCTCTCTCTCTCTCTCTCTCCACTCCTCTACTCTCAATCTCACCACCCCTCCACCTCTCCCTCTCCCTCCCTCCCTTCCTCCCTCTTTCTCTCCCTCACCCCCCTGACGCAAACTGGTTCAGTATGTGGTTTAGTTGCGCCGTAAGTTACCCAATCGTGACACCAGGAAATCAAAACAGATATCGAGGGTTTTTCTCCTGCCGGGGTTTCTCTCTCGCGCGGGAGGCAGCACTGAGGCGCCCAGCTGTGTGAGTGATGGGGCATTGAGGTGAGAGAGAGAGAGAGAGAGAGAGAGAGAGAGAGAGGATGATGATGGTGGCAGAAGTAATGGAGAAGTGAAGTAGATTTGGATGAACACAGAGAAAAGAATCGGTGAAACGGAGAGAGAGAGAGAGAGAGAGAGAGAGAGAGAGAGAGAGGGGGTGGATTGATGGAGCTGAGAAAGAAGGTGGGAAAGGAATCAGTGAAAATGAAAATAAGAGACGATGGGGTCGGTGAAACTGATAAAGAAAATGAAAGAAAAAGGGAGGAGGAAGAAGAAGTGGTGAGTGAGGCGGAAGGGGAAGAAATGCTGGAGGATGTAAATTGATGTAGTGGGAGAAGGAGCTGAGAGAGAGAGAGAGAGAGAGAGAGAGAGAGAGAGAGAGGAAGAAAGGAAACGAAATGAAAGGAGATGGGAGTTGGAATAAGGAAATATAGACCATAAAACTGTAAAAAAAAAAAAAAAAAAAAATGAAGATAAAGAGTAAAGAGCACCCCTCCCCCCTTCTCCCAACTGTAAGAGGTCACGATCGCAAAAAAAAAAAGAAGGAATGAATGAAAAATAAAAGAATATATGCGACAGACCAGAATAGCACAGAGATAGGAAGAGGGTGTAGAGGGAAAAATAAACAGATACGTAAGAGTGACTAGACAACCAGAACCTCTAAACCAGATTCACAAGTACTGCAGAATTTACCCTGGAAAGGTGTTAGGATGTCACAGAAATGGCACGACCCTCAGACACACTCCAGACACACCCCAGATGCACGTCACTCGCATTCTGATAGGTTACAACTTGCCAGACTTCATTCTTCAAAAAGGTACAGTGACTCATTAAGTTAGGGACTCACACTGGATTTAATCACCCTTGTGGCAGCTGCAAAAACCTCTACCAGATCGCGAAACGATATGCTAAAATCTCTGAAATGTCACTAATATTGGTTAATTCAATCACAAAGAAGGTGTATTACTTTGATTTTTCCCTGCTGCCTCAAGACGATTTTATTCACATTGGGAGATTGTCTGTGTATCGAAAGTGGGAATGGAGGCAATCTAATTCCTCCGATTCGGAAAGGCTGTCCTAAAGCTGAATAAAATCGGCCGTAGTTAGCAAGAATACAGTATAAAAATAGGCCATCAAACTGAGGGGGTTAAGCCGCCTAGAATAATGCTAGCTTCTTTGACACTAAACTTTAAGGATTATCGTCAGTACGAGCAGATACAAATGTTTTTAGATCAAACTAGGAAATCGTAAAACGCAGAACTTTGAAAAGCCGTACGATACACTTGAGGAAACAAAGGGGAAAAAAAAACATAAAAAAAAGATGAAAACTGAAACCATGAGAAAGAAAAATGAATTCTCGACAAGTGAAAGGCCATAAAACCATAACAGTGATAGGAAGACGACGGGGAGGGAGAAATACCCAAAAATGTAGGACGAGACTTGGAAGCATGAAGGCCCCCAGAGAGGAAGGAGAAGAAATGCATGAGGGTGAGAAGGGAGGACGAGAGAGAGAGAGAGAGAGAGAGAGAGAGAGCAAAGAAGAATTTTTGGCCTGAAATATGTGGACTAAATAGCCTAGCCCTGAGCCCCTACGATCCTGATGGCGGAGAGAATAATTGGATGATTAGCGGACAGACTATTATTATTATTATTATTATTATTATTGTTGTTGTTATTATTATTACCGGTATTATTATTATGCTTATTATTATTATTATTATTATTATTATTATTATTATTATTATTATTATCATCATCATCATCATCATCATCATCATCATCATCATCTATCTATCTATCTATTGCCAGACGCCTCAATCCCGTTTGGGGTGGCCACAAACAAATCGCCTCCAAGTCGCCCTGTCCCCCGCCATTTCACTACCCTGCTCCCAACTCACACCCCCCTCTCTCATATACCTCTCCACCCCATCCCTCCAACTCATCCACGGTCTCCCCCTCCCTCTTCCACCCTCCCCCGCACTCACATACACTCTCTTCGTCAGTCTTTCCCCCTCCATCCTCTCCACATGGCCAAACCACCTCAGTGTGTTCCTCACAACGCTTCCTATCACATCCACATCAACACCACAACGCTCCTTTATATCCTCATTCGTCAGCCTGTCTCTCCACGTGACTCCACAAGCTCCTCTTAAATAACTCATTTCCACTGCTCTCACTCTTGACTTGTGTCCTTCCAACAACGTCCAAGCTTCACTTCCGTACGTTAGAGTTGGTATCACAATACTGTCATGTAGTAACTTTTTTACTTCCATGCTCACTTCCCTGTTTCTTATCACTGCTTTCAAGGAACCAGCAACCTTTCTTCCCTGCTGTACCCTTTCAAGCACTTCACCCTCCAAACCTCCATCCTTACTCATCACACTACCCAAATACTTAAACGTACTCACATTTTCCAATTCCTCACCATCCAACCTCGCTATACATTCACTGACTTCACCTCTCTCAAAGACCATCACTTTACTCTTCCCTACATTCACCTTTAGGGTCCGTTTCTTACACACTCTCTCAAACTCATCCACCAAGCCTTGCAGCTCCCCTTCATCTTCACTCAACAACACAGTATCATCTGCAAACAACAGTACAGGGAGTTTCCAAACACTATCCTCTCTCACCAGGGCCACTCCAACATCCACTACCCTACCTTGTACCTCTTTTATTACCCCATCCATGTACAGATTGAACAACCATGGAGACATGACACATCCCTGTTTCAAACCAACTTTCAAAGAGAAAAATTCACTTAGTTCACCATCCACACGCACTGCAGCCTTAGCACCATCATACATACTCTTCACAGCATTCAACAACTTCCCATCTACTCCATATATTCTTAACACTTTCCACAATCCTTGTCTATCCACCCTGTCATATGCTTTCTCCAAATCCATGAAAGCCGCATACAACTTCTTTCCCTTCTCTAGAAACTTTTCCATTAAAGATCTAAGAATGAATATCTGATCTACACAACCTCTTCCCCTTCCTAAAGCCTCCCTGTTCTTCTCCAACTAATTTCTCTGTTCTTTCTCTAACTCTGTCTATAAGTATCCTACCATACACTTTTCCTATTATACTAAGAAGACAAATGCCCCTATGATTACCACACACTTCTTTTCCCCTTTTCCTTTGTACAAGGGAATAATTATACCTGACTTCCAATCCTCCGGGACTCTACCTTCCTCCCAGGCCAATCTGCACATCTTCCACATCCATTCTACTACTATCTCTCCCCCATGCTTCAGCATCTCACCACACACTCCATCAATTCCTGGGGCTTTCCCCGATTTAACTTTCTTCATTGCTTCCACAACCTCTATCCTACTGATTTCTACCTGTCTTCTCACCTCCCTCCTTCTCCCAGCCATTCCCCAGCCACTTATACTCGCATTACTTCCATCCTCTACGTTCAACAATTCCTTAAAGTGTTCTCTCCATCTGCTCACTTTTTCTCCCTTCTCCACTAGTAATCTACCATGTTTATCTTTCACTCCCCTGCTAACTTCACTTCCACCCTGTCTTACTCTTTTCACTCTCTCCAGAACATTTTCTTACAGTCCCTCCACTTTACACTCAAATTCCTTCCAAATTCCTGATCCACTCTCTTCTTACTCTCTCTTACTAATCTTTTCACCTCTCTCTTCCTTTCCACATATAACTCTCTCTTCTGCCTCTCAACTTCTTCCACGCCCCTATTTCTCATCCATTCATTGTATGCTTTCTTCTTTTGTGCCACAGCCTGTTTCACCTCTTCAGTCCACCACGCTGTTCCTTGCACCCCCCTCCGTCTTCTCTTCCTTCCACACACCACATCACATGCTGCACATATTTCTTCTGTAAATATCTTACACACACCTTCCACGTCTCCCATCTGCTCCAATTCATATTTGCCCAATCGTTCCTCCACTTCTCTCTTATACTCTGCCTTTTTCTCATCCTCTTGTAACCTTTCCACTCTCCTTGCAACTACTCCTTCCTCTCGTCTTTCCCTTCTTCTATTCCTCCATCTTACTTGCATCCTAATTCTGGCCACCACCAAGTAGTGGTCAGAAAGGCCACTCCCCCAACCTCTATAAACTCTTGCATCCAATATACATCTTCGCATCCTTTCATCCACACACACATAATCAATCATTGCCTTCCTTTCATTCAGTTCACCACCCACCCTTCTCATCACTCGCCATGTATACCTGTGGATCATTTTATGCCTGAAGAGGGTATTGGCTATTACCAACCCCCTCCCAGCACAGATGTCCACTAACGCACTCCCATTCTCATCTATCTCAGCAGGCACACCCCACTCACCAACTATTCCATCCACCTTCACATTACCAACTTTACCATTCATATCACCGATCAAAAACACTCTCTCATTCCTTCCAAACTTTTCCATGCACACTTCCACATTTGTCCAGAACTCTTCTCTCACTCTTCTAGCACGATCTTGCGTTGGCGCATACACACACAATCGCCCACATTTGTATTCCAACTTTCAACTTTACCCACACAATCCTTGACCCAACTGATCCATACTGTCTTATGCTCTTCTTCCATCTTTTACTCACAACTATACACACTCCTTCCTTTGCCCTCTCATTCTCATCTACTCCTGCACATATACCCCATCCATACTCCCATTCTCTCACACTTTCTCCTCTCCATTTTGTTTCAGTTATTCCACATACATCCACTTTCGCATCCTCAAGCACCTGGACAATCTCTCTCTCTTTCACCTCATCATTCGCTCCTCTTACATTCCATGTACACATTACCAAGTCCTTTGTCCGGTCCTGGGTCGTCAACGTTTGGTCAGTCCTTGTCCGAGGCTTCTTGTTTGTTTTTTTAGTTAGTTGTTTTCCGGGGAGGGGCACTAACCCTCCGCCAACCCTTTTAGTCGCCTTTTACGACAAGCAGGGATACTGGGGGAGTATTCTTGAAAACCCCCCTACCCCCAGAGGTAAAAATTATGTCTCGAGGGATAGTTTACATTCTCACGGATGTTGTTATTAAGTTTCAGCTCAGAATACATACTGTGAAAATATCCGTCACGTTTCAGCAATAACAAAGTATTCAAAAACTTTAAGTAATGTACCACCATATCTAATTGGCATCATTTCTTAGTCTGCCAGGTGCATAATATGACTGAAAATACTGAAAGAAAAATAAAAAGAAAGAAGAACGTAAGAGAAAAAAGGTCTCTGGCATAGCACCGTCGGAGTGTGTCTCTTGTTGAGTAAAATTTATTGGGGTGAGTTCAGCTTGACCCGAAGGTGAGGGTGTTTGTGAGGGGATGGCAGGGGAGGAGGTGAGGAGGGGGAGGGAAGATGAACAGGGATGAAGGGGAGGGGTGCTCGGAGATGAGGATGGGGGGAGAGGATGGGAAAGCTGTTGGGGGGCATGGGGAGGATGGACAGAGGTGATAGGGAAGAGGGGTGGATGGGAAAAGGTGATACGTAAGGGGGAAATGTAAGAATAGACAGGGTGACAGGAGAAAGGAGAAGGGGAGAAATGTCTGGGTCAGGAAGAGGTTTGTCGCACACAGGGTAGTCATCTCTGGGTAAAAGGGAGAGTAAGGGAGTGAAATCCTTGCATTCTTTGCTTGTGTGGGTGAGGTTGCCTTCCGTTTTTCGGAGATGAGTTTCGTGCTTGTGTGGGTTGAGGGGTTCATGTTGCTTTCTTTGCTTGTAACTTACCTTTTCCTTTTCTTTTTGTGTAATGAGGCAGTAAAGTAACTTTCTTTGTGTGTGTGTGAGGGAGAGAGGATATTTTATCTTGTAAAGTTCATTTACTTGCTTGTATATGTTGAGATATGCTTCGCTGCTCTTGAAGTCAGTTTTCTTCTTTTGTGGGTAGTCAAGTACCTTTTTTGTTGATACATGACGTTAGTTTTTCGTGTATAGGATGAAGTCGTCTTTACTCGTTAGGTTGGTTTTCTTGCTTGTGTGAGTGATGGAATGAGGTTATAGATTTTGTTTTTAAGGTTGAATGTCTTGCTTGTATGGAATAAGGGAGTGACGTTACTTTTTTTGTAGTAATTTTTTTTGTGTGGTGGGAAGAAGTGAGGTTTATTTCTTTGCATGTAAGTTTGGTTTCAGTGTTTGTGTGTGTAAGATTGCATTCTTTGCTTGGATGTTGAAGAAAATAGGTTGTTTCCCTTGTCCGAAGAAGGGTTTACAGTGAAGCGTCTATCCTTGCGTGAATGAAGGTATAGTGAGGCTGCTTTGTTTTTTCTCTTCTGTGTGAGTAGGAGCTGCATTTGTGCCCATCACTTGTCTGAGTGAAAGGGGCCAGGTTGCGTTCCTTGCTTGTGTGGGTGAGTGGACGAAGCTTGTTTGTTTGTGTAAGGGAGGGGGAGGGAAGATAAGGATGTACAGCAGAAGCAGAGGGACAACCATGCATTTATACTTGTGTTTGTGCGAAGGTGGGTGTGGGGATGGTAGGTAACGAAGGTAAGGTTGTGTGGGAGACTCGGTTGCCCGGTCAGTTCGTCTCCCGTCTTATGTTCAGGGGCGATTCTGAAGTTGGTTCAAGCACCACTGACTTACTGAGCCTACAAGATGGTCATTCATAAGTTAAAGCCGGTAAACAGTAACTATAGTACTGATTCTACACCATACCATCTTCATTTACCGCTATCATCAGTTCCATCGTCAGTGCCTTATTATATATGTCTTACCCTTTTCCTAACCCCACCCCTTGACTTACCCGATTACAGAGATGTTTGGAAAGACTGTTAAGAAGGACAACACGCGAATGGAAGAAGCCCCTCGTTTATTGCAGTCATTAGTGGAAAGTTTTTATAATGGTACAACGTGTTTTTACCGCCTTCTTTAACGTGGTCTTGTTAATCGCACATAGTGGTCGCACATCCCTTATAAATGACCCTATTAAACCTCATCCTTGGCAACCTTCACCCTCTCAGGAACTGTAAATCGTCGCAAGAGGGATTTTTACTGATTTACCTAGTATACGGTGACGCATTATTAAATTATCGTTATCTTCGGACTATTTTATTCATGCTGTGGGAGACCTCATCGTTGAAAGGGTTAATAAAAGCTGTATAATTGGCATCTGCAGTTCGAAATGTCTCTCCAGCGATGAGTAAAGTTAACTGTTGGCAGCAAAAATAAAATACAAAACACGTCGTTGTAGGGAAGGAGCTGGGGCCAGTGCCTGAAGCTCATGTCATTGTTAGCACTGCAGGCTTAGTAAAAAATATGTTTTTATAATACACCATGATATTCTCATTTTGTTACGATACTATTATATCTACACTCGCTCACATACCACAAGGGTGTTAATGGGTTTAGTTTGATTAGTTTGTTTATCTATCTGTCTGTTTATTAGCATGATTACAGAGTAACTATTGGATGGAATTGCACGAAATTAGGCATAATGGCTGAGGACCATCAGGACTTGATGGAAATGAGTTTCATGATAAAATGAGATGATTCAGTTTCTAGAACAATGGATCCGAGTCGAAGGTCACAGGGCTGGGTTAAAGTTTTGATTCTTTAGCTCGAATAAGTTTAAGTCGATTTGGACTAAACTTAGTGGAAGAGTTTAAATTCATCCAAGGATGAAGTGATTATTATGAAAACAAGGGGTCAAAGGTCAAGGGCACAGAGCAGGGTCAACATAAACACTTTTGATCCAGTTTGGACAAGACTTTGTGGAAGAATTCAGGGTCAGGCAAGAATCTGAAAAATTGGGCAAGAACACAGGGCAGAGTAAATGGTTCGGTCATGGCTCGTATTACAAGTGGATTTTGCAGACATGGCAACATTAGACCGACTACAAGGCTAAGGTGTTGCATTTTCTGATAGCCCTTTTCTCTTTTAGTATTTATATGCTTCAGTAACGTACAAGAGGATAAAATATGCAGTATACTGTACACAATAAACTGCTGAGGAAGACATGTTACGAAGCCGCCTGTACCAGCAAGAATAAAGCCTTGAGTCATTCTGTAGAGGCCTTTACTCTCGCCCCAAACTGGGTGAAGTGCCGGCCTTGTGTGTGTGTCTGGGCTAATGGCTGCGGGGGAGGCACACAGTCGTACCCATAATCCTCTGGCTCGTGTGTGTGTGTGTGTGTGTGTGTGTGTGTGTGTGTGTGTGTGTGAGAGAGAGAGAGAGAGAGAGAGAGAGAGAGAGAGAAGGGGGGGGGCTGAGTATGTAAGTGTATGGTCAGTGCCAGATAATGTGTGAGTGGTCATCGAGAATGTACTGTACGTGTTTTGTGTATATATGTCGTATTAATGTGTATGTGGTGCACGTAAGAGAGCGTCGGGTAAGTTTGTGTGTGTGTGTGTGTGTGTGTGTGTGTGTGTCAGTCAAGAGGGCAGACAGAGGTGGTTGTGTCATCAGCCGTGTCAGTGTGTAGGGTAAGTGTTCCCTCTCCCAGGCGTGTCAGCACAGCACTTGTTGAGACGGACCCTGGATGCTTTTTATGACCCCAACATGCACACCATTCCGCGTCCGCTAATAGATACACGTGAAAATGGACAGATAGATAGACACTCATATATCCTTCTGGGCAGACAAATATCCATGTAGGCAGATAAACAAGTAGACAGACACCCTATGTATGTAACATATATAATGCGTATAGACAGGTAGATAGATATAGATAAGCAGGTAGATAAGTAGGGTCATAGATAAGCACTTGGATAGGTGTCTTTGTAATTAATTGGTTCCATGTTTCCATTATGTTGTCATGATTATTTGTACCTATTTCTAATCATGGCCGTCAGAGGCGCCACTTCTGCAACTTTAATGTAAACATCTAAAGTCGCCCTGAAAAGTTGCCCATGTTAGAGCTGTTTCTGGAGTTCTGTCTGCATCCCCCTCGATTTCCAAAGAGATCAGACAAGCAGAGAGACAGACACTTTTTTTGTAATGTTTATACGGATTCCTGTTAACACCAGCCGATTGTGTGTGTGTGTGTGTGTGTGTGTGTGTGTGTGTGTGTGTGTGTTTGTGTGTGTTTGTGTGTGTGTGTGAAAATGAGTGGAGGAGGTTGAGAGCGTTGATTCTGTTGACTTTAACCCCTTCGTGGTTGGGAAAACTGAAGTACTTGATTTCAGGTTATGTCATAAAAGTGTTCCTCTCACTTCGAGGCGCGCGCACACACACACACACACACACACACACACACACACACACACACACACACACACACACACACACACACACACACACACACACACACACACACACACACACACACACACACACACACACACACACACACACACACACACACACACACACACACACACACCACCTCTCACTTTTCCCGTGTTCTCGCTCCCCTCACTGCCTTTCCCCTCACACGCTGACATTCCTTCCTGTCACATTCCCCTCTGTTTCATCCCCTCCTCTCATTCACCCTCCCCTTACATTTCCTTTTCTCACACCCTTTCCTCTCATTTCAACTTCCTCTCACTTTTTCTAACCTTTTCCCCTTACGGCTTCTTTTCTTACTTCTCCCCTTGCTCCCACCTCCCTCATACTCCCCCTTTTTGTACTCATATTCCTCATAGTCATCTCTCCTTCACTTTACATTTCCTCACACCCTTTCCCCCAGTTCGACTTTCCTTACGCTTCCTCTCTTTTACGTCCTTACCTTGACATCTTTTTTCAGCCCTTCCTCTTACATCCTTGTCTTCAACTCTTCATTCTTGCACGCCTCTCCTCCTCCTCCTCGACTTCTCGCCTATTTCTTCCTCTATCCATACCTCAAACACCTCTTCCAAAGCCCTCTCACTCATTCCCCTTCCATTTTCTTTTCTTACCCTGGTTCTGGAGAGGGACGCCTTCACGTTGTGGCATCAGTATTTCCGGCCGGTTCAGCTGCCTCAACTACTTCCGTGTCCCCCGAAAGAAGGATGGTAGACTGCAGAGGAAGGGCAGCTTAAGTCTTCAGTCCACAGGGTTCACGTTTCAGATGAGTTTGTGACCACAAAAGCAGCAACATCTCTCTCTCTCTCTCTCTCTCTCTCTCTCTCTCTCTCTCTCGACAATTACACCCTTTACAACTCTCACTCACATCCTTTCCCCAGCATCTCCTCTTCTTACACCTCTTACTTTAACCTCCCTCTTACTCATTCTCCCTCTCTTCTCCCCCTTCCCCTATTTCTCCCACTCATCCCCTCGCCCTCCTTGCCTTCCCTCATTCGTCATTTCTTCTTTCCTCCCACCCTCTCACACTCACTGCTCATTTTCCTTTCTTATACCTTTCTCTCACGCTCTCTTCCGTCTCCCTCTCGCACTTTTTCTTCACTGTACTTCTTCCCTCTTCTACCTCTACTTTTTACCCTTTTCCCCCTCGCCTTCCCTCCTCTTACCCGCTTACTTTTCCTTCCCCTTGATTCTTTCCTCTCACATCCCTCTCCCTTCTCTCTCTCTCTCTCTCTCTCTCTCTCTCTCTCTCTCTCTTTCTCATACCTGCTTCCTCCTCCTCCTCCTCATTATCATCATCATCATTATCATTCCCCCTGCTGCACCTCTCTCAGCCCAACTCCTCCCTCCTCTCCCACCTCCCCCTCTCACTCTCCTTCCATTTTCTCCCTAACCTCTTACTCTCCCTCCTCTCCCAAGTCCCCCTCTCACTCTCCCTCCTCTCCCAAGTCCCCCTCTCACTCTCCCTCCTCTTTCTCCCTATCCCCTTATTCTCCCTCCCTTCCCACCTCCTCCTCTTACTCCCCCTCCTCTTTCTTCCTATCCCCTTACTCCCCCTCCTCCTCCTCCTCTTCTCCCCTCTCTTAACACACATCACACTCCCCTTTTCTTGTTCTTTTATGTACACTTTTCATCACATGTAGGCAAATAGGGGAGTGAGGGTAGTTGGCTGGGGCGAGGGGAAAACTGAGGGAATATAGAAATGTGTTAGAGGGTAGAGTTAGGGCAGGAGAGAGGGAAGAAAAGGGAGGAAAAGAGGAGGAGGAGGAGGTGAGATTAGAAACGAGAGGAAGGGGGGAGAAGAGGAAGAGAGAGAGAGAGATGATGAAGAGAGGAGAAGAGGAAGGGACGGAGAGATGAGGAAGAGAGGGAGAAGAGAGGAGAAACGTGAGAAAGAGAGGAAAAGAGGAGGAAGTGAAGGAGAGATATGAAAGGAGAGGAAAAGGAGATGCGAAAGAATAAGAGGCTATAAAGTGAGGGAGAAGGAGGGGAGAAATTGGAGTAATGTGAGAGAGAGAGAGAGAGAGAGAGAGAGAGAGAGAGGAGACTACAGAATAGGTTAGTTACGGTAGTGTGAGGGGACGGAAGGAAGAGGGGAGAGAGAGACGGAAATACGAGGGAGAGGGGACGTTGAGGGAAGGGAGAGAATGAGTAAAGGGAGGAGGGAAGGAAGAGGGGAGAGAAAAATATTGAAGTAGAGAGGAAAATGAGAAGGGATGAAAACGTGGAGGTAGAAAAATCGAAGGAAATTCAGAGATGTGAGGAAAGAGGGACGTGAGAGGAAGAGAAGAACTGGGAAAAGTGATCGGAAAGGGGATACTGAGGAATGGAGAAATGTAATAAAGTAATGGAGAGAGAGAGAAAGAGAGAGAGAGAGAGAGAGAGAGAGAGAGAGAGAGAGAGAATTCCATCTTACCTCCATTCGAGATGTAGAGGCCCGAAAGCTAGGTTACTTTAGACCATGTACAGTATAAGGGTAGATGACTAGCCTACACACCTTGATGGCATTACAGAACCCACACTTCTTATCGAGCTAATACAAGACCTTCGCTCCGTGTGGGGTGTTCTGATCGCTAGACCACCAGGCACTAAAGAAGAAAGAGAACTACATAGCGAAGGGAGGAAAAGGGAGATTAGGGAAAGGGGAAGAGGATACTGTATGAGATGGACGACTGAGTGAAGATAGAAAGACAGGAGGGGAAATGAAAGGAGAGGAAGAGAGTAAAGAATGAGGTAAATGTACAGTAGACACGAAAGAATGGTAAAAATGAGGAAAATGGAGGAAGAAAAGAATAAAAATGAGAATATAAGACAGAATGAGAATAAATGCTGAGGAAGGGAGACTGGAAAATGGGAATAAGAGGATAGAGCAAAAGTTGAAGAAAGGAAGACAGGAGTTAAAGTTAAAATAAAAGGAAAGATGAGGAAAGAAGAGAGAATGTTGTGGGGAAAAATACAATGAGATGGAGGAATGAGGGAGGAGAGAAGGTCAGAAGAATTTAGAGGGAAGAGAGGAAGAGGGCAATTAAAGAATGGAAGGGAGGCAGGGGGAAAAATAAAGGACAAAGAGAGGGGAAACGAAGGGAAAATGAGGGGTATAAGAGAGAATGGGAGGAGAGTTAGTAAAGGGATGGGAAAGATTGAGACAGCAAGGAGAGAGAGAGAGAGAGAGGTGAAAGAATGAGAGGAGGAGAGAAACAGCGAAGAGGGGAAAGACAGAGGAAAGAGAAAAGAACTGATAAACAGGCGAGGAAGGAAAGCGACTGTGAGAGTAAAAAGAAGGAAAAGAGAGCGAGGGGAAAAGACTGTGTGTGTGAGAGAGAGAGAGAGAGAGAGAGAGAGAGAGAGAGAGAGACAGGGAGAAGCCACCAGGGAACATTTCACCCCACCAGGCCAGCTACAGAAGGGCCGAGGGGAGGTAACTGGCTCTTTGTATTTTTGTTTTGCTTTTTTTTTTTTTTTTCTGATAGCTGCGGTGTTTTTTTTTTTTTTTTTCTGATAGCTGGGTTTTTTTTTTTTTTTTTTTTTTTTTTTTTTTTTTTTTTAACCGCTTGAAGTCCGCCTGATGGGGTTGGGTTTATTGGATTTGTGGCGAGAGGGTTTTTAATTGCCCCCCCCCAAACTATAGTCTCCCCCTTCCCCTCCCTACCACCTTAATCTTTCCCCTCCTGCCCTAATCTCCTCCCCCCCTCATCCCCCCCACCCTCGATATACGCACATACGCACACGATTTTTTACTGATGCACAGATACCCATGCTTAAACATGCACACACACACACACACACACACACACACACACACACACACACACACACACACACACACACACACACACAGATTCCTGTTTTGTCACTGCAGTTGCCTACAGAACCTGCCAATACACAGAGGCAAACGTACACACACAAACACACACGCAGTCCCGTTTTGTCCACATAGTCATACAGAGAACCAATCAATTTACAGACACACACACACACACACACACACACACACACAGTTATGGAGGATAAAAAAGATGTTTGTAAATAAGGGTGACAATCAAAGCAAACTATTGTTATATTTGTTATATTATCTGATGTGGATTATAGAAGGTTAAATAAGCTCTTGTGTGTGTGTGTGTGTGTGTGTGTGTGTGTGTGTGTGTGTGAGAGAGAGAGAGAGAGAGAGAGAGAAGGGAGCGACGAGTAATGACTAAACCTCATGATATTCAGAGTAAACTTACATCACTTTTCATCGACCTCTTTCTGAACTTAATACGGAATCCATTGACTTGTATGTTTTGGTCTGGTTTCACGGTGATGTATAACACCTGTGAATAAAAATGTTCACTTTTGGCTTAGGTCTAGTTGATCAGGAAACATGACATTTTCCGACACCCTTTTTACACTGGTCTTTTTCGGGTTGGTGCTGGGATGATCACAACAACAGCTGCTGCTGAGGCTGCTGCTGCTGCCGCTGCCGCCTCCGCCGCCGCCACCGCCTCCGCTGCCGCTGCTGCGAGGTGAGGGAGCATGTAAGAGGTGATTGTGTGTCGTTGGGTAAGAGGTCTGTGCTGAGTTCTTTTCGTCGATGCCAGTCCTCACAGAGCTCGGCGTTAGGCAGTAGATTGATAGATAAGTAGACAGACTGCCATTTTTACTCTCCGTGTCTAGATGTGTGTGTGTGTGTGTGTGTGTGTGTGTGTGTGTGTGTGTGTGTGTGTGTGTGTGTGTGTGTGCGCGCGTGTGTGTGTGTGTGTGTGTGTGTGTGTGTGTGTGCGCGCGCGTGTGTGCGTGTGTGCGCGCGCGCGAGTGAAATGAGCGAACCAATGGCTGAATGAGAGCAGAAGGTGTTTTAAAGAGAAAACTGATCAAAAGTGCGACAAAATCGAAATCTTTAAACTTTGGGATACCATGAGACAATACATTTAAAAGGCAGGAGGTCATAGGCAGAAAGGCAGGCAGAGGAGGGTGTTCCAGAGTTATCCAGTTGTGTACATGAAGGACTGTTAGAATATCGATTAATTGTTGCATTAGAGAGTTGAGCAGAAAAGGGTGAGAGCGTGTTGCTGTCTGTAAACCATTGCTGTCCACCATAATGTGGAAGGGATGCTCGCAGGGAGTTCAGAAGACTCAAAAAAAAAAAATGAACGCTGAAATAAAGTAGAACTATTGTCTCAGCTTGTCAAAGAATAAGGCACTGACCGAAGAATTAATAATCAACAGTTTTAGCAGTAGTATTGTAGAAATTATTCCACAGTCTACTAAAATGATGTTAAGCTTCTTCATCTAAATGGGCAGCATTTTTATCTGCATCATAGGTGGAAAGGTTGAATGTCGTGTAGCATACTTGTATTAATAGGATTTCCCATTTAGCACAATTAGGCCTACAGTAATTGGAATAATCTTTCACGTCAATAGTTTATACATTTGTTTTTTACCCCCGCCAAGGAGGTTATGTTTTCACCCCAATCCGTGTGTTTGTTTGTTCGTTGGTTGGTTTGTGAGCAATATTACACAAAAACTACAGGACGTATTTCCACGAAACTTGGTAGAAGAATGGGCCTTGGCCCAGAATAGACTCCATTAAATTCTGGTGCGGATCCGGATAAAGGTGCGGATCCAGGATTTTTTTTTTTTTCTTCACTTTCTTTAACATCGCAAGATAGGGCGTTTTTCGACATTTTCGTAAATTTTTCAGTGAATATTGCATTGATCTTGATGAAAAAATTCAGGCATACGAATGTGTACAGTTTGGCGCGGATCCATATAAAATTCCGGATCTAGCGGATTTAAATATGCTTTTATAGGGGGGAAGTCTTTCCAGCTGCCTTACAGTAACAAATAAGACTTGACTGAATTAAAAGGAACTGCATGTTGGGCCTTGTCGGAGGTATGCGCTCTACTGAGTGCCATTGTAGTTAATTAATGTGTTAGATTTTAACTGTATCCTGTAACATCAGTGCATTCTGGTTCTAAAGAAAGTTACATCTATGCTAACATCTCTGATTAACACACCTGTTTTGTAACCATAAGGGCCATAAATTGAGTACCAATCACTTGTAGATTTGGCTGTGAATAAACCCTAACAGAAATTGTGTGTGTGTGTGTGTGTGTGTGTGTGAGAGAGAGAGAGAGAGAGAGAGAGAGAGAGAGAGAGAGAGAGAGAGGTAGAAAGTGTGAGAGAGAGTGGGAGAGAACATGTTACGACCAAGGAAAGCCATAAAACAGTTCACAAATGGCCGGCGCCCCCTCATAGTAGCAGATCAAGGGCAGGTGACTCATTCCTCCCAGATCCCTGAGCTAGTTCCTGCTGGTGATGGTCGTGTGGGTGGTCGTGTGGTCGTTTGGAGATGTGTCGGTGGTCGTTTTGGTGGTGAGAGTGATTGGTGGTGATGGTGATTGTGTGGGTGGTCGTCTGGCGTTGGTGATGATTTGGATGTTTAGGATGATTAGTGATGGTGGTGGTGTGGATGTGTGGTGTTTGTTAAGATGGTAGGGTGTTTGGAGGTGTGGTGATGGTTGTGGTGATGTTACCTGTTGTTGAGACCTGTAGTAGATGCTGCGGTTGTGTGAATGCGTTGTGGTGGCAGTGGTGGTGATGGTGGTGGTGATTTTGGTAGTGGTGGTAGTTGTGATTATAATAGTTACTGTAGTTGATTGGATGTGGTGGTTGGGGTTGGGGTTGTGTGCGTGGTTGGGATTCTTTAGAAGTGATTGTTATTTTGTGGTTGTAGTAGTTATGGTTGTGAGGATGGTTGGTTAATGGTATTTTTTTGTTTGGTAGTAGTGACTGGTGGTTTAGGAGGTGAGGATGAATGTTTTGTGGAGATGGTTTTGTGGTGGTTATGGATGTTGTTCTATTGTGTGGATGGTGGTTTAGAGGAAGTAGTGGTTGCTGTGGTGGTGGGTGGTTATTGTGCATTTTGTTAGTTGTTTTTCTATGGTAGTGGCAGTTGTTGTTTGGGTAGAGGCAGTCGCTGTGGTTATAGTGGTTGTTGTGGTGGTAGTGGTGGTGGTTGTCTGGGTGGAGGCAGTCATGGTGGTTGTTGTGGTGGTAGTGGTGGTGGTTGTCTGGGTGGAGGCAGTCATGGTGGTTGTTGTGGTGGTAGTGGTGGTGGTTGTCTGGGTGGAGACAATTATGGTGGTTGTTGTGGTGGTAGTGGTGGTGGTTGTTTGGATGGATGTTTTAGTGATCATGGTGATTGTGGCGGTGTTTGGTGGGTGTTGTGACTGAGGTTGTTATGTAATGATGATGATTCTCAGTATTGGTGGCATCTGTTTGGCTGGGAGTACAGACATTAACTGAAGCTTCGTAGTTTTAGAAGTGATGTATGTGCTTTTTACACATGTAGCATATATTGTGCAGTACTTATTAATCGAGTCTCCCCCCCCCGTGCGTGTGTGTGTTTAAATAGATAGATAGATAGGTGTGCTGTGTGTGTGTGTGTGTGTGTGTGTGTGTGTGTGTAAAATATTGCATGATGTGTATGGCAGCCAGATGGTGACGGCCTGGTGTGGTGTGGTGTGCAGATGGTGGTATGGGCAAGATCTCCACAGCTGGGTACCCTAATCGTATCCCCTTCAGTAGTGGATGGATGCTGTGGACATAAATGCAGTTCTCTCCCTGGCATCACCAATTGTTGCCATTGTACCCGAAAAACTGCACCACTTTCTAACATCCAAACTTTCACATAGAGCTTTCAAGAGGAAAAACACCCTTATCAGTTTTTTTACGTCAACGGTGCCTGGCTAATGAAGTGCACCGAGGCATGAGAGAGACAGTGTCCGTAATAATAATTGTCGTGTCAGGGCTGGTGTACGGGACTGGGAAAAATGTACCGCGATTTCGCACTTGGCTTCATGTACCCCGAGATAAGTTATGTAAAACGGTGAGGCAGAAGTGTCAAGTCGCACCCCGACACACACTACTGGGGACGTTGCGAACAGGGCCACCACCACCACCACCACCACCACCACCACCACCACCTGGAGTTTTCTGTAGGGTGCAGTAACTCAACCTCTTCACTATGATCACCTCTCTCTCTCTCTCTCTCTCTCTCTCTCTCTCTCTCTCTTCATACTATTTCATTCAGCTTAGATGAGACTTTTTGAACTGAATGAGTGAGTTATAGCCTTCATCAGTACCATCACTACATGCTTCCTCTAAAGAAAAATAATAGCAACAAGAACAGAATTAAAATGACGTCCTTGAGCTGAAGTTATCAAAGCTCTTGGTACTTTTAAATGGAACTCTTCCTTTAAGACCCTTCGAACTAGGAATCTACACACATAAACACGGCGTAAATCCCTCTGGCACTCGGGGATTTCCTTTGGCTGGATAAAATCGTCTTGGCGGCATCCACAGCGTCATTCTTAAGTCGGACAGCGAATTTAAATGAGGTAACTGATCAGGATTACATCAAAGAGGAGGATTTATGAATGGTCCTTGCATACACTTTGGTCTTACATATTGGTCACTCCTGCGAGACGAGGTATTTTTTGTACCGTATGTAAATTTCCGATAGAGTACAGGAACGAATTAGTAGGCACCGAGAGTCATAGGTTTGAATTCTTGATGCATAACAAGGCTCTCTTACACCTCTTCCTCAACGATATTTTTTCCATACTACACCTTTCTCTTCTGCTGTATCTTATTTCTTCCTCGGTGATATATTTTACATGCTATCCCCGTCTGTTATGTTGTCTCTTATTTATATTTTATTATATATCAACATAAATTACACACATACCATACCAGAGAATATTAATGTACCAAATACATGCTTCTACTCTCGCCCAAAACTCATCTTTCACTCTTGCCACTCGATCCTCTGTTGGAGCATACACACATACAATCGACCATGCTTGTATACCTACTTTCATCCTCACCCATACAATCCTTGCACCCACTGTTCCATACTCTCTTATATTCTCCTTCCACTTCTTGCTTATCATCAGACATACTCCCTCTCTTGCCCTCTCATTCTCACTGACTCCCGCACATATACCTACACCGTATTCCCATTCTCTCATCCTTTCCCCCAGTATCCCTGCTTGTCGTACGAGGCGACTAAAAGGGTTGGTGGTGGGTTAGTGCCCCACCCCGTAAAAAGAACTAACTAAAAAAGCAAATAAAGCGCCTCGGACCCGGACGGACCATACGTTGATGACTAAGGAACGGACAAAGGACATTCTGAGAGTAGGAACGTGGAATGTGAGAGGAGTGAATGATGAAGTGAAAGAGAGAGAGATTGTCCAGGTGCTTGAGGATGCAAAAGTGGATATATGTGGATTGACTGAAACTAAATGGAAAGGTGAAAGGATGAGAGAATGGGAATACGGTGTAGGTATATGTGCGGGAGTCAGTGAGAATGAGAGGGCAAGAGAGGGAGTATGTCTGATGATAAGCAAGAAGTGGAAGGAGAATATAAGAGAGTATGGAACAGTGGGTGCAAGGATTGTATGGGTGAGGATGAAAGTAGGTATACAAGCATGGGCGATTGTATGTGTATATGCTCCAACAGAGGATCGAGTGGCAAGAGTGAAAGATGAGTTTTGGGCGAGAGTAGAAGCATGTATGGACAAGTTTGAGAGGAGCGAGAGAGTGCTGTTGATTGGAGACATGAATGGCAAAGTCGGGAATGTACGAGTGGATGGAGTGGTTGGTCAGTGGGGTGTGCCAGCGGAAGTAGATGGGAATGGTAGTGCTTTGGTGGACATCTGTGCTGGTAAGGGGTTGGCAATAGCCAACACCTACTTTCGTCATAAGATGATCCACCGGTATACATGGAGAGTAATGAGGAGGATGGATGGTGAACTTGTTGAACGAAAGGCAATGATAGACTACGTGTGTGTGGATGAGCGAATGAGAAGACAAGTGTTGGATGCAAGGGTGTGGAGAGGGTGGGGGAATGGAGTCTCGGACCATCACTTAGTGATGGCCAAGGTAGAGCTGCAAAGAAAGTGGTTGAGGAGGCGAAGGGGAAGACAGGAGGAAGCAGCTCCTGTGAGAAGAGTGGAGAAATTGCAAGATAGTGAGAAGAGGACAGAGTATAAGAGCATAGTGGAAGAAAGATTGGGAAGGTATGGAGCTAGAGCAGATGGAAGGGTGGAGGGCGTATGTAAGATATTCACGGAAGAGATAAGCACAGCGTGTGAGGCGGTTTGTGGAGTGAGGAGGAGATGCAAGGGTGTGCAAGGGACAGCATGGTGGAATGATGAGGTGAAACGAGCTGTGGAACAAAAGAAGAAGGCATATGGTGAATGGTTGGCGAGTAGAGGTAGGGGAGAAGATGAGAGAGAGAAGAGAGAAGTATATGTGAGCAGGAGAAGGGAGGTTAAGAGACTGGTGAAGGAGAGTAAGAAGAAAGTGGATGAAGAGTTTGGGAGGAATCTGAGTGTGAAATGGAGGGAGAGTAAGAAATTGTTTTGGAAGGAGGTAAAGAAAGTAAGGCAGTGTGAAAGGGGAAATAGTAGGGGAGTGAAAGATAGGAATAATAGATTGTTGGTGGAGAAGAGAGAGAAATTGAGGAGATGGAAGGAGCACTTTGAGGATTTGTTGAATGTAGAGAGTGAGAGCAGTGTGAGTATAAGTGGTTGGGGAATGGCTGGGAGAAGAAGAGATGAGAGGAGGGAGGAAGAGATCAGTAGGTCGGAAGTAGTGGAAGCGATGAAGAAGATTAAGCTGGGAAAGGCCCCAGGAATTGATGGAGTGTGTGGTGAAATGCTTAGGTATGGGGGTGAGATTGTTGTGGAGTGGATATGGAAGTTGTGTAGATTGGCTTGGGAAGAGGGAAGGGTTCCAGAGGACTGGAAATCAGGTATAATTGTTCCTCTGTACAAAGGAAAAGGGGAGAGAGAAGTATGTGGTAACCATAGGGGTATTTGCCTTCTTAGTGTGACTGGTAAAATATATGGTAGAATACTCATTGATAGGGTTAGGCATATGACAGAGGAGCTAGTTGGAGAAGAACAAGGGGGATTTAGGAAGGGAAAAGGGTGTGTAGATCAGATATTTGTTCTAAGATGTTTAGTGGAGAAGTATCTAGAGAAGGGAAGGAAAGTGTACGCTGCCTTCATGGACTTGGAGAAAGCTTATGACAGAATAGATAGGAAAGGTATGTGGAAGGTATTAAGAATATATGGAGTGGAGGGGAAATTGTTGAGTGCTGTGAAGAGTATGTACGAGGGAGCTAGGGCTACGGTGCGAGTGGATGGTGAGCTGAGTGAGTTCTTTGATCTCAATGTGGGACTGAAACAGGGGTGTGTAATGTCTCCTTGGCTGTTTAATATATATATGGATGGGGTCGTAAAGGAGGTACAAGGTAGGGCAGTGGATGTGGGGGTGGCCTTAATGAATGAGGGTGAGATTTGGAAGCTTCCGGTGTTGCTGTTTGCTGATGATACAGTATTGTTGAGTGAAGATGAATGGGAGTTGCAAGGTTTGGTGAATGAATTTGGGACAGTGTGTAGGAGGAGGAAGCTGAAAGTTAATGTAAACAAAAAGTAAAGTTATGGTGTTTGAGAGGAATGAAGTCACAGAGTGTGCAGTGAGGTTGGATGGTGAGGATATGGAGAATGTGAGTGCATTCAAGTACTTGGGTAGTGTGATGAGTAAGGATGGAACTTTGGGGGATGAAGTACGTGAAAGGGTACAGCAGGGAAGGAAGGTTGTTGGCACACTGAAAGCAGTGATGAGAAATAGGGAGGTGAGTATGGAAGTTAAGAAGTCACTGCATGATGGTATTGTGATCCCTACCCTGACGTATGGAAGCGAGGCGTGGACCTTGCAAGAGGGGAATAAGTCAAGAGTGAGAGCAGTGGAAATGAGTTACTTGAGAGGAGCATGTGGAGTGACATGGAGGGACAGGTTGACGAATGAAGAAGTGAAGGAACGTTGTGGGGTAGATGTGGATGTGGTTGAAAAGATTAGGAGAAATACACTGAGGTGGTTTGGACATGTGGAGAGGATGGAGAATGAAAGACTGACTAAGAGGGTGTATGTAGGTGAGGTGGAGGGAGGGAGAGGGAGGGGTAGACCGAGGATGAGGTGGAGGGATGGAGTTGAGAGGTATATGAGGGAGGGGGGGGTGAGTTGGGGGGAGGGGAGTCAAATGGTGGGTGACAGAGTGACTTGGAGGCGTTTTGTCTGCGGCCACCCTTTGCGGGATTAGGGCGTCGGGCTCTTTGACTGGTGAGCATACGTGCTCTGAAATGACACCTTTTGTTTTTGTCACCCATTATTTCTGTCAGACAGTAGCACAATAACACCTGAATATATTTCCGTAGAGATTTGTCTTCTGACTTAAATGATCCCTTCCTTATTTACGAGTAGCAGTAATGATTTTTTCTTTTTCTTCAAGAGTAAATTTAACGCATGTTCTGGTAATCGATGAGTACAGTCAGACATACAAGATATTTTTACACCTCAGACGGGAGAAAACCACTCCTGAGCTGAATAAAATCGTCTACTGGTTATTAAATTAAGAATACTCACGTGTGAAACAGTCATTGGAGGCTAAATATTTAACTTTAAAGACAGAAGGCCACTAATTAGGTGAATAAAACCACCTGGGAGTAGCGAGAATAAAACGTTAAGATTTTTTCAAAGTGCGGAAAGGGTTAATTAGTTATGAATATTCAGAAATTTCCCTCATTTCACTATTTTTCAGTTTATCGCAGTAATAATTAATCCATGTGCAATGTCCTTTTTCCTCAGCACGCCGTAGATAATAATGTGCCCCCGCCCCCTTTTTTTTGTACATACATAATATTGGCATGGGTTAATGAACTCCCAACGAGAGTCACGAGAGAGTAAAATTCTGTAGTTAAAATCAGGGGGCGTCGTTGCTTAAATAAATGGCTAATAAGAGATAAGTGAAGTGCAGTGAGAGGGGAGCCATGTGCAGGAGAGGGAGGGAGAGAGGGCACTGACGAGCGTAAGGGAATGTCGCTGAGGGAAGGCACGCGAAAAGAGAATGCAGATGGGAAATGCTGCGAGCTTGAGGGGAGAGAGAGAGAGAGAGAGAGAGAGAGAGAGAGAGAGAGAGAGAGAGAGAGGTGAGGTGGGGAGAAGAGACAAACAGACAAAGAGAGAGACAGAGAGAGAACAGAAAGAACGATCTAGCACTCAGCAAGAGCAGAAAGAATATGACTGCAGTGAGAGAGAGAGAGAGAGAGCAGAAGGAAAATGAAATATTGAAGTCGGAAAAAGAGCGATAGAGAATAGGTAGACAGACAAACAGATAGATAGATTGATAGACAGACAGACAGAATGACAGACAGAGACAATGAGATGGCCAAACAGCAGGAGCAGCAGAAAGAATGAAATACTGAACTGGGCAATGCTGCAGTTAGTTTATTTAAAATGGTCTGAAATCACGCCAGAGCCACACAGCCCCGCAGTAATCCAGTTTTAGCCCAAGTAATCCCATGGTGCCAGTAATACCCGGCCTGTAGACTCTGGATTACCGGAGGGGGGAGGGGGAGGGGTGACGAAGGGGGGTTGCGAGGAAGGGAAGGGAAGGAGGACAGGGACAATAGGATGCTGGGGGGAGGGGGATGGGAGGGAGGGAGGAAAAGGTGGATTGAGGAGGGTAGTTTGGGGAATGGAAGGGGGGGTGAGGAGAGGGGGATTGAGGAAGTTGGAAGGAAGAGAGAGGGGGATTGAGGAAGTTGGAAGGAAGAGAGAGGGGGATTGAGGAAGTTGGAAGGAAGAGAGAGGGGGATTTGAGGAACTGAGAGGGAAGAAAGCGATACTGAAGACGGAAGATAGAAGAAGGCAGTTGAAAAGAGCACTGGGAGAAAGTGACATAAAGCTAGGAGTGTTGAGAGAGAGGAGAAGAAATGGGATGGAGAGGGGAATACTGGGGGAAAAGGGGAGGAGGGATTGAGGAGGGAAGGCAGTAAGAGTGAGAAGAATGGGGATTTGTACTGAGGAAGAGGGTAGGAGGAAGGGAAGGGTATGGGAGGAGGAAAGAGGAGGGGAAATGGAAAAGAGAGCTGAGGAAGGGAGGGAATTAGGAACAGAAGGTGGGTCTGTAGGGGAAGGGTAGTGAGAAGGGAGGGAAATGGAGACCAGGACTGAGGGAGATTTAAAAAAGGGGAGGTAAGGGAAATAGAAAGGGGTTGACGGGGAAGAGAGGAAGGAAGGGAAGAGAATAGAGGAGGGGGAGGGGACGGAGGGAAGGGAGAAAGGGGAAGTAGTGATTAGGGTGAGATGAGGAAGGATGGTAGAGAAGACTGGGATGAGATAGGGTAAATGGAGTTAATAGTAAGGATGTGAGGAGAGGAGGATGACTGGAGTAAGGTATAGAGGTGGTGGGAGAGGAGGAGGAGAGAGGAAGTATTGGCCGAAGGAACTGAAGGAAGCAGGAGACAAAGGGATGGAGAGGGGGTATGAGGAAAAGGATTAGAAGGGAAGGTTTGAACAACGAAGGAAGGGGTTAAGAAGGGGGGGGGGTGAAGGGGAAGAGGACACGGACGTGCGAGTGAGGAATTATTAATAACCCAGTAATTATTCCCCTGCAGGTAAAAAGGAATGATGCCTTCCTTGCATTATTGTACAAATAGCTTTATGGCAAATGCCCAGACGAAGTTGCGTCCACTGTGCCACTCTCCAAGCCTTCCCCCATGCTACACGGGGATCTGGTAGCGCTCATGACTTGACTGTCACACTGCCATATTGCAGAACTACTTCCTGTCAGATTTTATTTATTCCCAGAACTGATTCTCTTCGGAACTCGCTTCCCCAGATAAATTTCCCCCCCCAACTTCAAGCTACTGAGATTCTTTATGATCTGAGAACACCTGTAATCAAGCGTATGGATTTTTTTATATAATTTTTTTTCCTGTGTACATCATCTGGGGAAAAAAAAAAAAAAAAAAAAACGAAGGGCCGAGAGGAGAGGGGAGAGACGGACTAAGGGTGAGGGAGAGAAGATGGGATAACTGAGAGGGGAAGGAAGGAGAGGGAAGGGAAATGGAGAGGAGAGGGATAGGACAGAACAGAGAGATTGAGGGTAGGAAAGAGAAGAAACGGGTTAAAGGGAGTGAAGGGGGGAGTGAGAACAGGGGAAGGAGAGAAAGGGGATTAAGAGGGGGAGGGAAAGAGGGGAGAGGAGAAGGGGGAGACAGGAGAGAGAGGAGAATGGAATTAAAGAAAGGGGAAGGGAAGAGGGTAGCGGAGAGTCAAAGGAATGGAGGGGAGAGAAAATAGGAATTCAAGGGAGAAAGGAAGAGAGGGAAGTGGGGGAGGGGAAAGAAAAGGGGGATTAAGGGGAAGGGAGAGGAAGAGGGGAGGGGGAGAGAAAAGGATATTAAGGAGAGGGGAGAGAAAAGAGAGATTAAGGGAAAGGGATATGAAGAGGGAGGAGAGGGAGAGAAGAGAGAAATGGGGATTACGGGAAGTTTAGAGGAGGAGAAGAAAGGGGAAGGGAAGAGGAAAGAGGAAGTGAAGGGGAGAGGATAGAGGAAGTAAGGGGAGGGGAGGGGGTGGGGAGAGAGAAGGGAAAGTAAGGAGTAGGGAGAGCAAAGGAAAGCAAACAGCATCAGACCAGTTGCTCCTTACGTGGCTGTCTGGTGTAGGGAAGATTAAAAGTAATAAAACTATTGCATCAGTGTAAGACAAGGATAGTAAAGCAGGAAGGGAGGGAGAAGGTAGATAAAAGAGGAAGTAAGGGGAAGGGAAGGGAAGAGAGAAAAAAGGCAGTAGGGGGGAGGGGGAAGGGAAAGAGGAAGTAAAGGGAGGGGAGGCGGAAGGAAGAGAAAAGGGGAGGTAAGGGGAGGGGAGGGAGAGAGGAGAGAAAAGATGGATTAAAGGACGGCAAGAGGGAGGGGAGAGAAAGGGGGGGGATTAATGGGAAGGGAAGAGAGAAGGAGGAGAAAAAAAGGGGATTAAGGGGAGAGGAGGGGGGAGGGGACAAGAACTACCCATTGGCCTCAGCTGCTGACGTGAAAAAAAAAAGAAAAAAAAAAAGAAAAAAAGAAAATGGGGTTCGAAAAAATCTGGATGTGGGTCGAAAAAATTGCTTAATTACTGGCTGGATGCTGGTGTGTATTTTTTGTCCACTCGTTAGTTTGTTATTAATTCACTCTCGGCCGTAATTAAATTTTATTGAAGAACCGAATAACGCCGGTGCCATGGTTTTCATTGCAAGAATACCTGGAGTTTATTCATATAGACCTGTGCCTATTTTTTCCCTTTTTATTTTTCTTGCTTTTTTTGTCGTTCTGGAAATAAAGGCCCCCTCCTGAAACTTTGCTGTCGGTGGACATGAAACCCACATGCCTGGCCAATTTAGGTACACGTAGCGAAAACAGAGAGAGAGAGAGAGAAAGAGAGCGAGTAGAGAGAGTGAGTGAGTGAGTTCGCCAGCGTGTCCCCCAATGGAACGACTGAGCTATAAAGCCAGTTAGGGGTGGAGTGAGACAATGGGGTGTGAGGCAGTGAGGCGAGGACTGGCACTGTATTCAAAAAGGATCCTGAGTAATATCTACGGGGAACTAGTCTCCTTAGCAGTGAAATAGTATCGTGAATCACTTTGCCTTGTACTTTCCACACTCTCATCTAATGGTCTTTGGCTGTGAAGTGTCTAGGAGCTGTATAACTGAAGAGAAAATGGAAAAAAAAAAAAATCTCATACACAGATCAAGCACAAGAAAGTTTATGACTGCCTGGACTCTTGTACCTCAGTTCCGGGGTACAGATGGCTGGGTGTGGACATTGTGTAGTCAACTGTACAACTCTCGCTGCACTCCCGCGATGCTTTCAGGCCAGGCATGCAAACTTTTATATCTACATTTATTACGACGAGGGGAAAGGGGATCCTCGTATAGTCGGTTTGTCCTCACCTGACGGAACTGGGTAACACACAGTACTTGAAATTCGATGAGCCTTGATTCTGAGGTGAGGGATAAGTCTCCTTGGTTACTGATCAAATCGACTCACCATTCTGACTGTGTATGTTTGGCTATATAAACTGAAAGGGGTTACGGATCCTCGTCATAACAGAAAAACACACATAATGCAGTGGTGTATATGAGGGGATGAGGAGGGAAGGAATTTTATGCAGTTGAGTACAAGCCTGTGTATCTGTATTAGTATGCAATCACACACCATGAAAGAGGGAAGGGGAGATAAATTAATGTCACGTCACATCCCCCTGCCCCTCCTCACTCAGTATCCTCCCCGATAAAATAAACACCTGAAGAATGATATGTACAGTCGCAGTCAATAGTTCCCTTACGCCGTCTTGAAGCTGTGTCAGAGCCGGGCGAGATCTAAACTAAACGATAATGAAATAAGTTAGCATCGTATTCTAGGTGACACGGGTCCGTATTCCCGTCGATTTGATGAAGCTCCCAAACTCCTTTTTCTGAGCGATTAATTTTGTTTTTAACACCATAATGTCCTCTTCTGTTGTACATAAATCCTTCCAGTATCGCCACACTCTGCATAAATAACGTACAAAAAGATACTGACCACCCATATCCAAATCTAAATCGCTTAAGAAGAGGTATTAGGGAGTTTGCTTAACCGAATACGGCCCATGGGAGGCTACGTGTTGTACCTCTGTCTTGGCGATTTATTTTCTTATTACACCGTACGATTCTCTGGTGTTATTGATGCTTTTCTTGAATCGACATGCTGTAGTTTTCATCAGTGACGTACAAGAGGAGGATAAGGTGCAATCGAGAATATAAATCGCCAAGAAAGAGGTGTTAAGACATCTCCAAAATCACTTAGCATGCTACCCTTACTGTCTCACTACCTTAATTTCCAACCTTCCAGAGTTGTAAAGGAATTATTGATCGAAGCTGGTCATCGAAGTCATATACCAGTGGATAAACGTAACCTCCTCGATCACACAACAGGCAGTGATATAGGTCAGGTGAGGAAAATATATGACTTTTGCCTGTAATAAGGGATAAGCAAATAATACGGGGATTTTAGCAGCTTAGGTATGTTTTTCTGTATCAAAGTTATAATTGCTCTCCATCCGCGGACTTCAGACGTGCCGCCATATTCTTTAATTTATAGAGTAATTAAGAATAAATTTGTATTAGTCCCGCATTTTAAAGAATGAGAAATTTTAACCGTATGTATGTATATAAAACCATACATGATTATCTAAAGGTAGGATAAATACAGCAAAAAAATAAATAAATGAATAAATAAATCGCAGTAATGAACAAATTATTTTTTTATTTAATTATGTAACAGATTATCATTGCAGGTAACATTATATCATCCTTTTTTTTCCACAGTGAGATTAAAATGATAACCCGGCAAACAATGAAAACAAATCATGCATAATTGTTTTCCACCACATCACATTTTCGTGTAATACTTTAGCTGCCGTGATTTTCCATGAACAGAATAAGCTGGAATAGAACTCTTTCTCTCTCTCTCTCTGGTTCAAAACTAATCTTCATTATTTGTAGCAATTTTGGTGACCCAGGTAAACTCGTCTGACGTCACCCGAAATCAGGTGCAAACTAGGGATACCTCACAGTCAAAAGGCTAATATGTCACCCAATTTTGGATAGAGATAAAAACCCTCTCATGATCGAGACAACTCTAGTATTTTATCCCGGCTACCCTTAGATGACAATATTTAGCTGAGTGAGTCATAGGAGCCTCGTAGAGTTAGTACGATCACCATTAACTGTCTCATGATAAGGACAACTCTATTTTTTTTTTTTTTTCATCTTACGCCAGAGGATATTATCCAGCTGAGAATGAGTTAGAGGGGCCTGAGAGAGCTAAAAGGGGATATTAATATCCCAAGTGGCGTTACATAAACTGTTTACACGTGAGGCTAAAATATAATGTGTAAAATGATAGCCAGGTGGGTATGTGTGTCTCGCTATGATAATCGAATGTACCGTCTGTCTGTCTGTTAAATGGCTTCACGTCCTGTTAGAGGTGATAACAACAATAAGATTTCTAGGCCACTACACTATATACATACCCTTTTCGTATACAAGCTGAAGAAAAATTATCGTATATTAGAATTTACAGTCTGTCTGGCCCCGCTTCCTGTGATGAGTAGGCTTGACAAGAATTCCATATATATTGCTCATCACTCAGTAAGAACTATTTTTTCATGATGCACTACTCATTCCCACATATGATGGATAAATGAGTACGGTAATTGTTCTCTCTCTTTAATGGACAACGCTCCAGTTTAGTTACTTATATGGTGATCTGTCTTTGATGATGGTAGTGGCGTACATAAAATAAAGAAACCAAGGTGTAGAGATATTTGCACTTACTCTCCATTAAGTTATACCTCCTTGAAGGGTCTCACTCTCGCTCTAAGTGTTTGGGGCTCTAATTAATGTGTGTGTCTAACGTGATGGTGTAGTGGTTTAAAGCACCAATCGGAGTGAAGGTCATGTCTTGGCGCTTTGGTTCGAAACTCTAAGAAGGATTTTTTGTTCGTGTATTGCCAACAGGGACGCATGCCTGTCACCTGTCTTTAAATCTTAATGTTGTGGATGTTGCTCTGATATGAATAAAATGTCTGACGTGAAAGAAAAGACTTAATGAGTCTGCTGGTATAATGATGATGACGGATGGCTGTGATGGAAGAAATTTAGCAAGAAAGTACAAACACGTTTTCTTTATTGGTATATGATGATGATGATGTTGATGATGATGATGATGAGATGGAGGAGAAGGAGGACGATAATGATGATGGTGATGGGTGGCAGTGATAGAAGAAATTAAGCTAGAAAAAATACAAACACTTCCAGGATGTATGAAAACTGTATTGCTGGAGAAAGGGTTAAATGTCCAGAAGGGTCTCGCTCTCCGTTTTAATTGTTTTTGGCGTGACGAGGACGTGAAGTAGGAGCCTGGCCAGTGTTTCCCCGCCCCTCACCTCCCAGCCTTCAAGAGAGATGGAGAGCAGGATACTAGAGTGCCAGGCCAAGTCTCAAGATGCTTCCTAGTACGGTCATGTAAACACACACAGTCCCCCTCCCCGTCCTCTTCTCCCTTCCTCTCAAAACACACACACACACACACACACACACACACACACACACACACACACACACACACACACACACACACACACACACACACACACACACACACCAAGGCATCAAAGGAGGAATTTTATAGCCCGTGACAACTAGAAAAGTGGTATACGACTCCCACACATCTGGACTATATTGCTTTCTGCAAAGGAAAGGCACAGGTAAAAGTTACCTAGAAGTCATTTATTGTATTGAATTTGTCTAACCAATAAAGTAGGAAGACGTTGCCGAGGAGCTTTCTGGTATTAGGTGTAACAAAACTGAAACAGGAAATATCAGTAGCAGTTTCTTGGTTCCTGTGAAAAATATATCGTACAAGAGTTATTGAATTGTCTGGAAAAAAAAAATACGTAAAATTTATTCTGGAAACTTATAAGGTTATTGAATTGACAGACAAATAAAAGTAGGAGATATTCACCCTCTACCGGAGCGAGGGTGAGTGTGGAGGAAGTCTGGAGGGAGAGAGTGGGAGGGGTGAAGAGGGCCTGAGTGGAGGAAAGGAGGGAATAAGGAGGCACTTGAGCGAGATGGGTCGTGGCAGGTGAGGGGCGGGAAGGTGAGGCTGGACGTGACGGGGTGAGAATAAGGAGAGGAATTTGTAGACCCCGTGGACTGAATTCCAATTTATTATCTGTGAAGTGTTTGGAAATAACACCAGTGCTCCTAGTCTTGTTTTTATCGTTTCCTGTTGACTTAGAATAATTATTAAAAAAGAAAGTGTGTGACAAATAGTGGTTAAATATCCATGGTGAGAATGAGCAGAGGAATTTATAGACTCCGTGTGTTGTGTTGAGAAATTACATTGGTCGATAGTTTTGGTGATTTGAAAGTTAGCAAGTTAGACGAGTGAATGGCTGTCTGGGCCATGTCGTAGGTACTCTGATGTAGTGTTTATCTTCTCCTGGCTTTCCTGACACATTATTCAGTGGGAAATATGGCATTGTAGATGATGATGATGATGATTACTGAGAAAAGAAAATATAAGACACGACGTGGTGATGACTAGGGTTAGAAAAAGGAGATGAATTTATAGACTCCGTGTACTAAATTCCCAACAAGTACGTGTGCTGTGTGTAGAAATACTCGATCGAGAGTCGTAAAGGCTTGACTCAGTAGTGAATGGAATATAGGCCTTAAGTAAGGGTCTTTGTTGTATCACTTCTGAAACACCTGCATTTATTCATTCTGTATATAAGCATTTGTTTAATACAAACGGCAGTGCAAAAGCAGCCAGTTGTATACATACCTCTCGTCACTCGTCACTTTACAACTAATATACTAAAGAATTCCTCATGGTTAAGAATAAAAAATTGCGAATGCCTGTTAAGCTTCAAACTCCAGCAAATCCCAGTGGAGTTTTGAGCCTCAGTGCATCCCTTGCCCAGTATACTTTGTACCCTTTAGATTTATATACGGAAGTTTTCATCCTGACTAAAGAGTGAACAGGTGATGGACGGAGGATGATGGAGTGTGCAAGTTTTCTCCCCACTCATCATTCAGCGGTTCACTCAGACTGAAGTGTTACAAGGGGGATCCATCTCTCGCCTCCACCAACACACACCGCCTCACCAACCTCTATTATTTACTCTACCCACGTTTCTACCAAGTATCTTTACTGAGGGGGCTAGTTTTCTTTGTTTAATTTGCATATGTCAGGGAGAGTAAATTAGCATGGTTGGGAAAGAACGATTGTAATGTCAACTTCTTTTACCGCCTACCTTTATTGTGCGTTTTTTTTTTAATGTGAAAGATTGAGAAAAAGAATGAGTGAGCGGAGGTGTAGCTCATTTTCGCTGGGCTGTAAGGTAGTTCTCTTAGTGAGTGTTTTTCTTTTTCTTGTCTCTGGATTCTACCCACCTTTTTTATAACAGTGAGAATATATATTACCTGTGATAATGAAAAATGGCCATGTTTCACAGCTATCAAGTGGATATATATATGTATGTATGAAAATAGGTTTGTGTACGGAGTGTTATTGGTTAAATATTCATCAACGTCTTTTTTCACCAAACATTAATGCAGAAAACCACCTTTAAATAGGAAACCATGTAAAAACTCCAGTACCCACGTTAAGCAAACATGTAAGAAAAATTATTTCAAAATTGTGAAACCATGGTGTTGAATTTATAGCATCAACTGGAGTTTTTATATTTTTCTGCTCGTATCTTTACTTGAGTTTGTATTCCGAATTTCCATTTCTAAAACATTAAGCAGTTTTCCATTTTCCTTCTGATGCGGTGACTGCGTTAGGGGAGGGACTGGCACAAATGACCCGAAACCGGTCGCCAGGGGGAAATTGTCCATGTCGGTGTTCGCTGAGCCTGTCACACACCCTCATCACTCTACCTGCTGAGAGAGAGAGAGAGAGAGAGAGAAATCATGGTGGAAAATGTATACTGTATATAGCGAGAGACAGGCAGGGTGAATGACCGACTGACTGACTGGCTGGCTGAAAATCATGGAATACAGAAAAGTGTATAAATGTGTGTGTGTGTGTGTGTGTGTGTGTGTGTGTGTGTGTGTGTGTGTGTGTGTGTGTGTGTGCGCGCGCGCGTGTGTGTGTGTGTTTTATTGAGTGTGAGTGAGTGAATTATTGAGTGGGTTGCCTGCTTGCCAGCCTACCTGCTTGGTTGTTTCGTCAGATGCCAGCAGTAACACACACACACACACACACACACACACACACACACACACACACACACACACACACACACACACACACACACACACACACACACACACACACACACACACACACACAGCTATGTACTGCACTTGACACAGTAGCAGCCGTCGTCCCTTCCTCCACACACACAGGCACATCAAAGAGCACCAGCATATACGCTATTCCGATCGCGCGCCCGTAAATATTTCTTTGATCTCCGGTGTCTCGGCTCACACACACAGAAATCGAGGCCGTTTCCAATAAGGGATTTCGCGCTCCACTCCCCTCAATGGCTGAACTTGGCCCCTGGGTGGTAAAGTTCCAGACGCTCTACTCTTCTTCCCCTCCATCCCACCCTCCTTTTTCTCTCAGCCCTTTATCCCCGATCCCGCGAGTAGTTTTGCTCCTGTTGTCTTGGGGAGCCGATGGTACGGTCAGCTTCAAAAGTCCTGTCACCTCCCTGCCTCTCTCTCTTTGGATTTTGAAAACAACCTGGTGAACCCTCAGCAATGGGCACTGATGACACTGATCTGTGAACAAAATTTCTCGTTGTCTATTGCTACGGATTCACCACACTGATTTTGGAAGCCCGTGTAGAGAAGCAGGCGACAGGACTTTTGTTACCAGCTCATGGTTACACGTGCAACTTTCAAATGGAAGAACCGGAATCCGATTCTCGTGCCGGTCAGACTAGTGAAAAAGAGTTGTATATCCCCTTGCAAAGCGTCACCCACCAGTACAGTTGGCGATTTCGATGTAAGACGGCTACTGCGAGTCGTATTCTTGGGGGAGATTTGGTCATAGGGAAAAAAAAAATCATTACTATCCCAGACTCCCTGCAGCACACACTATCTCAGACCCCCTCCTGTACACACCACCACAGAGGCCCTCCAGTACACACCACCACAGACACCCTCCGGTATACACCATCACAGACATCCTCCAGTACACACCATCACAGACATCCTCCAGTACACACCATCACAGACATCCTCCAGTACACACCATCTCAGACATCCTCCAGTACACACCACCACAGACACCCTCCAGTACACACCACCACAGACACCCTCCAGTACACACCACCACAGACACCCTCCGGTACACACCATCACAGACATTCTCCAGTACACACCATCACAGACATCCTCCAGTACACACCATCACAGACACCCTCCAGTACACACCACCACAGATACACTCCAGTACACACCATCACAGACATCTTCCAGTACATGCCATTACTGACCTTCTCCAATACACACCATCACAGACACTTTCCGGTACACACCATCACAGACATGTTCACGTACATACTATCACAGACATGTTCACGTACATACTATCACAGACACCTTCCGCTACACACCATCACAGACTCCCCTTCCTCCAATCCACACCATTCCTGCAACAACATCTATTTATTTGTGATTACGTGTAACCATGGAATCAAGAAATTTCCTTTTGCCACTCGTTGTATGCCACATTATCCTAAATAGTTTTCTTTTCAGATATGCTCGCAAATGAATACTGAAAACAATGAAGCTTCCTTTGAAATATTAGCTGGGACCTTGAGAAGTAGGAAGGGTGATAAAAGGAAGGATGGAGGAGAGGTTTGGATGGATTTAATTAGGTTCGAGTTGGATAGGTTAGTTTAGGCTATTAAAAGTTAAGGTACGTTAAGGTAGGTTTTGGCAAGATTAGATGAAGTTTGATAACTCGGGAGCGGTCAGTTCTCGATAAAGATATTGGTTAGAATCGAACACACACACACACACACACACACACACACACACACACACACACACACTCAAAAACAAACAAGCAAACAAACACGTGCACACAAAATGGTGCTATGAAAGAAAAATCGATAGTCTTAAAAATGACCAACACACACACACACACACACACACACACACACACACACACACACACACACACACACACACACACACACACACACACACACACACACACACACACCAAAACCTTAAGGCACCCTGAATTCTTTTAACAGGACCCTGGTCTTCTTACTAGGACTACTGGATTTTAACTAGGCGGAGATTTTCATCAATTTGCAGCTTATTACTCGTAGCTCAGTGACAGAATTTGTCAGTACTATAGCTGAACATCTTTTCCATAGAACATCGTGACCAGTACCATGTTTTATTGTTAATCTCATATTACAGCTCAGCAGTCAAGATGGAGAGATGAATTTTACGCCCATTTAAAGTGAACAGAGTATAGGACATTATGACACTGAGTATATAGATTTTATGACACCACCAGGACTCTGTGAGATCCAGAAACTAGTGCTGCCCCTGCTGCCACCACGACCCTGTTACACTGGGAAGCTAGTGCCAACCCTTTGACACCACTATGGCCCTGTCATTCGAAAGCTAGTATCACCCGTGCCCCCACTCCGGCCGTGTGACCCCCCAAAACGAGTGCCACCCCTGCCACCACCGTGACCCTTTGACATCACTGTGACCTTATGACTCGGAAACTAGTGCCATCTCTGCCACCACCCCGTCCCTTTGACACCAGCATGACCTTGTGACATCCAGGAGCTTCAGTAGTGCTGCCCCTGCCACCACTGCCTCCCCACCTGGGCCTCACCACAAGAGCTGGAGGACTGTTGGGCGGTGAGAGGTCAGGCCGGTCGGGTTAATGAGGTAGAGCTTATTCACACCACAAGCCTCAGTTGACGCCACAAGGGTCATTAGTGTGATGCTAATGAGGTTTCCCCTCCACATATCTCCTCCTCCCTCCTCATCCTTGCTTCTCCCCTATCATCCCTTTTCTCCCTCATCCTTCCTCTTCCGTTCCTCATCCCTTATTCCCCCCTATCCCTTCTCCACCACTCTCAGCTCTCCCCTCCCCCCCACACCACACACACACACACACACACACACACTGGATCATAGGCGGCTTTTGAGGAATTCGTGAAATGACCCTTCCTTTGAAATTTGTTATGTAGGCACTCGCTGACATTTTTTTACATCAGTGCGTAGGTTCTTTATTGTATGCCTCATCAAGTAATCTAGTGAAGAATTTATGCCCATCATCATCATCACCATCATTAACATACTCTATTTCCCACTAATGAATAGGGTGAGTGCATATTTTATTCACACTTAGTTCTAATTAATGGGTTATTTTAAGGATATGTGGCCTTCCTCATGTGTGGGCATGAAAGTAAAATTCCGCCATTCGAATAGTCATGGCATCATGAAACAAAACACACTTGCTAGTTGCGTATGCAGTCGGTGTGTGTGTGTGTGTGTGTGTGTGTGTGTGTGTGTGTGTGTGTTTTCCTGGAATCGTATAGGCAACGTAAATGACCTTTTTTATGGTGTCCCTGCCAGTAGCCTAGTCTAGGGCCCCAACTCCTCGCAAGTGGTAATACGGGAGTGGATATTACCCTGTGCCGTGACCTGCATGGAGTGTGTGCAGGTCAGGGTAGGAAGAGACAGCAGGAAACTGAGGATCAAGAGAGGGTACAAAGAGGAGAAAGGAAATTACACGAAAATGCTAGTCTAGCCTGTCAGGACTAGGACCATATTCATTGTACCCCTTCATCCATACTGACACATTTATCACACCTAAATTAACAAACACTTTCACCTCCTGCATGGAATATATTTTAGGAGGTTGAGGAGGCTCCTACCACCTCCTCTTCGTAAGTTTAATTTTACAAATCCACACAATGTCAGTAAATGGAAAGTATGAATAGCATCCTAGAGAGTGTTTACGAAATATGCTAACTAAATCGCTTTGGAAGAACTGAGTATAAGTGTCCTAAGCCTAGAATACAGCTGTAATTATTCAGCTTTCACAATTGCCACAACATTGTCACTAATTGCTAGCAGTTCCATGATTATCACTTCAGTACGATGATTTCTTCCTTACAGTATTCTAAATTGCTATCACCGAACATCTCGTACTGAAATGGCTAGAAGCTGTCTCTCGTCACCCTTATAACACGATGATTTCTCTCGTTTTGTATTCTTACAGCCTCCAGACGACTTTATTTTGTTCAGGGGAGATTCTTGTAGTAAAAGGATTAGAAGCAGTCTACAGGGTGATTCAAAAGCTAGTTTACAAAGGGAAGTATTGTATCATAGGCAGCCACTGACACCTTTCCTAAAACGCTTTGGGAACGTGGTACAGCCCTTAGCAAAAGGTCATAAAAATTCCCCTGCCAGCATTGTCTCCTGCCTCCCATAATTCTCTTAAACTTTAGAGAGCATCCTTCCATCCCATACTCCCTTGTTGTGTACTTCATGTTTACTGTTACATAAAGGCATTTCATATAACACTTTCCATCGCCTCAGCCTGTACTGTATTGTCTGTGAACTTTAACTCATGGTTTTGTGTCGCTGGGAGGAACGTCTACACAAGTGCTTTGCCGTTGACGATGACCATACTGGATGTGTGCTGTGATAATTCCACTGGTCATTACAGAATACAGTGTTTCTCCACATTACGTGACTTTTGATCTTTTGAATTTCCTTTTATTGTATTAACGACCGCCACGAGAAGCTAAGGATACAAGATAATTGTTTTGAATGCAGTAATAAAAATAATGATGATTGTGAAGAGATCTGGTTCTATCACTTGACTAACCCTTTCATGATCGGGAAGACGTCTAGCTCACGCCAGATGATTTCATTCAGATGAAAGTGAGTCATAGGAGCCTGGGAGTGTTGATGAAGTGATTTCTTACTATAAGCGCAATAATAATGATGAGTGCTTTGATAACAGTGAAGGTGACCTACTTAGAGTTTCTTTGAGTGGTGTCAGCCGAATCAAGAGACAGACAGACAGAGAGACAGACGAAGTGACTATCTTTTTTCTATTTTGTTGCCATCTTTCATGTTTCTTCAGTACAGCCCACCTTTTCTGCCGTGGAAAAATTACTGATTACGGACCTGTATTACCAGTCTTCTTATGTTACTCATATGAGCCCTTCTGCATGGTTAAAGATTTTCCTCAGATGATTACCATAAGCCAGAATATATTCCTAAGTGCCCTAGAATCACAATGGTCTTAGGTATAAAAAAAAAGAAAAAACATGAAAAAGAGCATAGATCCCACTAGGTCTGTCAACACTCACACGGTCGGGATAACTCTTGCATTCCACTCCATTTAACACCAGGTGATTTTATTGGGCTGAAAATGGGTCATAGGAACCTGAGAAAGTTCAAGACCGAGTGGAGAATATGATTTAATACGAGTTCCTCTAATTTCCTTGTATGTGTATCGTTATTCACACTTCTTACAGTTTTGTATTTTTCATTTGCGCTTGTTTTCCTCGCTTTTCATTCCGTCAGTTCACTCCTTCGCAGTCATGTAATTTCTCTCCTCGCGTAAGCCACAGCTCTGTCCATTCTTCACCATTCCGTATCATTCTTTCATTCCGCTTCCCGTGTCTTGTGGATTGGTATTTACCTTTTCATTCCTTCCACTCTCGTCTCATTTTCTCTTCTCCCGTTTCTTCTGTATCCCAACCTTCCATTTGTTATTCACTTCGCCAGATCTTTCTTTCACGGTGCCCTCCCAGCTTACTATCTTTTCTTTATTCTTATCCCCTCTACTCCTTTTTACTTCTCATATATCTTTTTCCTCTTTATTTTTCGATATCTTTTCCTCTCCATGTTCCACTTTTCTTTATTCTGAACTCTTTGAAGGGCTGAACAAATCTAGTATTCTGTACCTGCTAACGCCAGACGATTTTATTCAGCAAAGAAATAGTCACAGGGGCTTGAGAGTCCTAGTACCGTCACCATGAACTCCCCTAATGGTCGGAACAAGTCTAGTATTCTGTTCCAGCTAAAGGCAGACGATTTTATTCAGCTGAGAGCGAATCGTAGGAGCCTTAGAGAGTTACAACATATAATTTGCACAGTTCGAGCCCATTCTTCCCTTACCACCCATCTACTTTTTTTTTTTTCTTATCCTTTCACTTTCTCTCTTGCTTTGTCTCATTCCAAAATCCTCCTTCCCCTCATTCACTAAAAATAAATCTTTCATTCACACCCGCTTCGTTCCTTTTATTCACTTTCATTCTTTCTCCCCATTACATTACTTTTTTTTTTAAATTCCAAAATTCATCTTTCCGCGGTTATTATTATACTCCATTCACTCATTCGTTTCTTTTTCAAAAGCCTTCTTTCATTCGAAGTAGTTTCGTCCCCTTCATTCACTCTTATCCTCTTTCCTCGTTCTATTTTTGTCGCCATTCCTAATTCCCTCCTTGTTCCCTACGTCCTCTGTTTATCCTTTCCATTTCTTATTCTCTCCTTCATTATCTTTATACCACCGTTCTTCACGTTTCCAAATTATTCTTTTTTCATTCCAGTACCCCCCCTCACCCACCTTCACCCCTTCCTTCTCCCTCCCCTAAGCCCTCCCTCCTCACCTTCATCAATCCTCCCTCCTCACCCCCCCTCCCCTCACCCCACTGTCTGGCTCCAGCCCTCCTTGACTCTTTCATCACCTCCAGTCCTTCTGTGCTCTTAGCTAGACTCATTCAGAATTAACGTCGCCCTCTCCACATTCTCCCGGACTCCCCCCCCCCATTCTCTCTCTCTCTCTCTCTCTCTCTCTCTCTCTCTCTCTCTCTCTCTCAGCCTCATCCCCTTTCCTCCCCCCCATCCTCACTCTTCCCCCTCCCCTCCCTCTCCCGAGCTTCCTTCACTCCCTCCCCAGCTCCTTCCCACCTCTTCCCTCTTCCTCACTCCCTTTCCACACTGTCCAAAACCCTTTCCCCTCTAAACCTCATCCCCTTTTCTTCCCTGTCCACATCCTCTCACTATGTTCCCTTCTTTCTCTCGTAACCTTCTCTACCTTCTCCCTGTGCCTTTCTCTTCCTCGTCTCCCCCCCCCTTTCCTCTTTATCCACACACTCTCCCCCTTTATCCCTCTCCTCTTCTTTGGCCTTTATTCTTCCCCCTCCTCTTCCTCCTCCTCTCTTTGTATTCCTTTTCAGTGTCCTCTCTCATCATTGTCGTCATCCTCCTCTGTTTCATTTTTTTCCACATTTCCTTTCGTTTTCGTCGTTGCTTCTTTTCATCATGATCATGATCATCATCATGATCATCATCATTATCATCATCATGATCATCATCATTATCATCATCATCATCATCATCATCATCATCATCATCGTCATCTATTCTTTCTCGCGTTTCCTTACCCTCTTGTTGTTACCCCTTTTCATTTAGTTTCCTCCTCCTCCTCCTCCTCCTCCATTAGTTCTTCTCCCCTCCTTTTTCTCCGCCTCCTCCTCCATGTCGTATTGTCATGCTCCTCTCTTTGTTTGCCTCTTCTCACCTCCTTCTAATTTTCCTCCGTTCCCCTCCTCTCATCTCACCCTGCAATACTCATTACTCTTTTTTTTTTCCACCTTTTCTCCTTCTCCCTTTTTATCATTTATAATCATTTTTTTCTCTCTGTTCTCGTTTTTTTTTCTTTCCCTTCCTCCTCCTTCTCCTCCTCCTCCTCCTCCTCCTCCTCCTCCTCCTCCTCATCATCATCATCATCATCATCATCATCATCATCATCATCCTTATTCTCATCCTCACCCTCTTCTTCCTGCTTTTCTTTCCGTCATATTTTGTTTCAAGAGCCAGATTTTCTTTACCTACTTAAAATCCTCCCCCTCCACCTCCTCCTCCATTACGGTGACGATGCATTCCTCCGTGACACTCAGAGCAACAGCAGTCTCAGTCATCAGCATTATCAGCATCAGCATCATCAGCATCTTCCCTCTTCTATATCGTTATTATCTCCACTTCATAATCGTTGTACTGCTCCTTCCCCTCCCTGTTCATTAATCATGTGCTACCATCTCATCTTTCCCTTCTGTGTGCCCTCCTCCTCGTCCTCGTCCTCCTCCTCGTCCTCCTCCTCGTCGTCCTCCTCCTCGTCCTCCTCCTCCTCCTTCATCATCACAGTCACCATGACCCTCCGTCGCCTGCACTCAGGGAGCCTCCTCTTTTCTTTCGTCGTCGTCCACGTCGTCATCCTTTTCATCACTGTCTCCTTAATTTTTCTTCAGTTTCGCCATTCATTCCTCTTCCTGGCCCTTCTTATCTTTCATTCCTTCCATCATATCTTATACTTCCAGTCTGATGTATCCCTCCTCTCCTCCTCCTCCTCCTCCTCCTCCTCCTTCTCCTCCTCCTTCTCCTCCTCCTTCTCCTTCTCCTCCTCCTCCTCCTCCTCCTCCTCCTCCTTCTCCTCCTGGCTCTCCCACTTCACTTTCTATTCTCTCTCTCCTCCTCTTGCTGCTCCTCGCCCTCCCACTTCACCTTCTGTTCTCTCTTTCCTCCTCCTGCTCCTCCTCCATCACGGTCACCAAGGCCCTCCGTCACCAGCACTCAGAGCAACAGCAACTTCATTCATTAGCCTCCTCTCGCCGGCATTGTCAGGCCTAAATTAGGAGGGCGGGATAAGTTGGCAGTGGTGGGGTGAGCTGCTGCCGTGCCGGAGGAGAGAGTTTGGCCAGGATTTGCAAGGGAGATGAGGAGACAATTGTGTTTATTAAGGGCGGGAGAAGTTGGGAGTGGATCTGGCTTGAATTAGTAGAGGGCACAAGTTTTTTATGTAAAGATGATGCTCGTCGTAGGATTGTGTTATTTCTTTCAGTTATGTGGGTACTGTGAAGGTTAATTTACTCGTTTATATGCACGTGTTGGTGGATGAAAACATTATTATTGGAGGATAGAAAAAGAAAGTGATTTGGTTTCTGAAATTGAGGGCTGAAGGTTTTTATTTATGTGATGGCTGCCGTCCTAGATAGGTGTTTTTCATTCCCTGTTATGAAGGAGCTAGGAAGTCTTGACAGATATATTTATTGACAGATACAATTGAAACTAATGTAGCTTCACAGACTACCAGAATTATTAAATATTTGAAGCTGAGATTGGATTTGGCTTGAAAAAGGAGAGGACACAAATTTTTTTTATGTGTGTATTAGATGGTTGTTGTTGTAGCTGAGTATTAGCCATTCTGCTGTTCATTCCAGATAGCAAATGGGAATATTAACTGATATATATATTTTTTACGAGTACGTTTGTAAGGGTGCTTGTCGTCATAGGCTGGTGTTATTCATTCCAGATATGTAGGAACTGGGTAGGCTGAATGGTATTTATTGGTATATGAAAACAAATTGGTGTAACTTTAGAAACCGATGGCTTAAGTTTTTTTATGTAAAGGTGGTTGGAGTCGCTGCATAGTATCAGTCATTCCATTTATGCAGGGAATGTGAAGGTTGATTTATAAGAGTATATATATTCGCACCTATAAACATACTTATCAGGAGAAGGAAACAGAAAGTGATGTAGCTTCAGAAACTAGAGGTAGAAGGTTTTTACGTATTTAAGGATGATTGTCGTCGTAGGTAAGTATTATTCATTCTCTTATTCATTTAGTCATGTAAGAAGGCCAACTCAGTGTGTGTGTGTGTGTGTGTGTGTGTGTGTGTGTGTGTGTGTGTGTGTGTGTGTGTGTGTGTGTGAAAAGACAGTGTTGTAGATTCACTTACTTAGGTCGGAATTACAGTATTTTTCTATGTAAAGATGGTTGTCGTTTTATGTACGGTAGGTATTTATTCCACATACGTAGGAACTAGGAAGGCTAACCCATGTAGTTATTGGTACAACAGAAACTTGTGTAATTCTAGAAACTTTGCCAAAATGATTACGTGTTTGAATACCGCAGGTCGCAAATTACCATACCATCTTAATTGCATGCATAAAGTTTCTCTGGAGCTTAATATGACTTTAGCGAGTCTGTGCTGTAAGCCTTACATACTGGATTCCAACACTATGGCCTTTTTGAGTGAATGTATGTGAAAAGTATAGAATTGCAATAAATGACACCTTATCTTACCACATTCTATGTAAACAGTAAATAATTTGTGGTATGATTGTCACGAAATTATCTCTGTCCCTGTTATTTATTTCATCGAATGTTACCTGTGTTTTCATATATTTTTTACATTCCTCTTTTCGCTTTAACCTGTTCTAAATTGTTATTTTTCTCTGTTGAATGTTGATTTGTTAAAAGAGATTGAGTAAAGCATGACGCTAGTTACGAAAAGCGCTGTAGAAAAGATATAGCTTTTGTTTCCGACTTTGAGCTATGGGAAATAAAAGTTACGAATGGACGAAAATCTCTGCCAAGTTAAGATGGACGCACTATACTACAAATGTCCCAGACATTCACTTCATCGAATGTTCTCTTTGTTTTAGGCTGTACTGTAATGTGTTCATAGCAACGCCTTCGTATACCTCATAGTTATCATTTCAAGGGCAGTTATATTATCTACTTCGTCGTTTGTTGTTTACCGGCGTATAGAAAGTGGTTAAATCTCATAATCTCTACAACATAACGCCGTGTATAGGTTGACCACCGCCAGACGATATTATTCAACTTACGATAGTCCTCCTCATTGTGAAGGGGTTAGAGTCGCCATTGACCCCTCAGGTACCACGACGCTTGACTAATATTATTCTTTCTACTACTAGACAACTTTGCTCAAGGGAAACCTTTCGTCGTGAAGGGGACATAAAGTATTAGTTAATTCTTTCAGTACATTTTTTTTCTTGTCACCGCCACACGATTTTACTCTGGTTAGGGGAGCACCTTCGTTGTGAAGGGGTAACCAGCGTACTGTATAGTTACTGCCTTGAACCCTTCGAGTCCAACGACGTCAGTATTAGTTTATTCTTCATGCTTTCAGATAATTAAAGTCAGCTTAGTAAAGGTGTCTTATTGAAGGAATTAATGAAGGTTGTATCTAATCTCTTTTTCGAGGAATCTAGGATAAACCTGAAAAAAATCATTTGCAGACGGAAAGAATAGAATTAAGTATATAAAATCAGACTTAAAAGGTTAATTCATATAAGTGATGTGTAAGGAAGACCGAGGATGAAATGAAAGGATAAAGTGGAGAGACATTTGTGAGAGGGTGATGTGAGCTGGAGATCGGGCAGCTTGATGGCGGATAATAGGGTATCTTGGTGGCCAACTGGCCATTCGTTTGTGGCCACCCCATCCGGGATTAAGGTGTCTGACTATACAGCAGATAGACAGAAGCCCATATGTACGTTCCCTACAGCTAATGACCGCGATTGTTTTGTATCCCCATCATTCATGAACCAGGGAATGTTTGTCTGCCGTCCCCCCACCTGCGAGAGTCGGGGACGAGGTAAAAATGACGCCAACCCGCATTAATTTACGGCCAGATTAGCATGAATATATAGTGCCGGCGAGAAAATGAGGCGCGGGAGGGGAGGGGGGGAAGGGGGTTAGGATGTCGTGGGGAATGTGCCAAGCGACAACATCTGGCCCGAGGGGTGTGGAGTGATGATGATGATGATGATGTGGGGATAGAGAGTGATGATTGTTGGTGATAAGAGGTGTGGAGTAATGATGATGATATGGAGGTGTGGGGTGATGATGATGTGGGGGTGCGGTGGTGATGGTTGTGGTGGTGTTTTGATTGAAAAGTAATATGATTTTTTTTTTTTTATGTATTCGTGTTTGGGAGGTTAGACTGTACAGTTCGTTCCTTAAGGCCCGGTAGTTCTCCCGTCAAAAAGGAGTGGTGTCGGGTAGTGATGATGGTGTGGTGTGGTGATATTGGTGTTGGTATGGTGAAAGTGGTGGTGTGAGGTGATGATATCTGGCAAAACAGAGTAAGAAAATATGGTTCGAGGAAAAGATAAAGATGGTGGTGTTGGGTGGTGATGATAGTGGTGACAGTCATGGTGTGATGATACTGGCGGTGTCAGATAAAGATTGTGAGAGATAAAGATGGTGATGTGGGGTAGTGATGATAGTTTGGTTTGGTGACTGGTGATATGGAGACAGTCGTTGATGTTAGCTGGAGAGTGGTAAAGAAAGTGTTGCGTAAAGAAGAGACGAGGGTGGTATGAGGCAGCTGTGATATTGTGGTGGTATGGTAGCACTAGGGTGATGGCAACTAGTAAGTGGTAAAAAAAAAAAAAAAAGTGCTGCGTAAAGAAGAGTAAAGGAAAGATAAAAATGGTGATAGTGGCGGTGTGCAATGTCGTTATCTGAAGAGAGACAAAGAAGAATATGTGGCTCAAGGAAAAGATAAGAATGCTGACGTTGAGAAATAATAGGAGTGACAGTGATGGTGTGGGTAAGAAGTAAAGAAATAAAGTTGGGGTGTGAGGAAGAGATGAGGCTGGTGGTGTGGAGTAAGAGGGCTGGGGGTAATGAGGTGTGAAAGTGGCAGGAAATGGTTATTAGTTAAAATGATGATGACAGTGAGGGGTGATGAGGTGAGGGGGGAGAAGGAGCAGAGGGAAGATGGGGGTTAAGGGGTAAATTAGTTTTGAGGTGGGAGGGGAGAGGAGTAGTGTTGGTGCCTTACTCTCTCGGCTTTTGGAAGCTACTTAGTTCCTTCTTAAATTCCAGCCAGCATTAAACGATTTTTTTTCAGCTGAGAATAAATCATACAAGCCTGAGAGTGTTATTCCTGATACCATTAACAGTCTTATGATCAGGACATCACCAGTACTCTATGAGAGTCAACACCAGACGTTTTTATTCAGCTGAGAGTGAGTCATGGGAGCCTGCGAGTATTAATGCATAAAAACAAGGAATATTAACGAGGCATGTGCAAAAAAAAAAAAAATAAAAAAAAAAAAAATAATGAGGAAGGAGGTGTCAGGGGGCCTCTTCCTCCTTAGGGAATGCGATCCTTGATGTGAGAAGTGTAAATGAAGTTGAGATTGTTGTTGTTGTTGTTACTTAACTCCGGTCTGCCTTGCCGAGCAGGCTCATCGACCACAGGTAGGAACTTCATCTGTGGGGCCACCTTATAGGTACAGTACAATACACCGCGTAGGGATTCGGCGCCCCATGGTGGTAGACGGCGCCTCACCAGGGTTGGGCCAGGGCCCTTCCCCATGGCAAGGTGTAGGGAAAGAGGAGGCTCAGCTCCTGGATGGACGGCGCAGCTGTTCCACCCAAGGTTCTCAGCGCCACCACGTGTAGGCTTTCGTTCTTTACTTCAATTTTTTTTTTTTTTCAGAGTTTATAAAAAAGCAGAGAGTAGAGAATAATTGAAAGAAAATCACTTCATCTTTAATGTCACTGTCATGGGTAGGTTCGAAGCGGAATGGCTGCCAGACAAAAATATATACACAAATACTTCACTGCAGAGGACACATAGCGCTTTGAAATCTGCTCTGATTCAAGCCTTGACTTTTTCAGGTAGTGCTGGTAAAGACAAATGACGATTTTTCTCTTATTATAACTCTCCAGATGATTTTATTCAGCATTACCAGATTCTCTAGAACGAAACTAAATGTAATCATACGAATGAGTCCCACACATAATTATCTCATTGAGATCTGGAGGTTTCCTTATGAGTGGATAAAATGGTCTATCGGTAGCCAAAATGAATTGATAAAGATAAGCAGCGTCTCAGTTTGATGTACTGAAAGCAATAATAACATGCAGTTTGGCACAGACGGAAACATATGCAACTAACCATGGCACATGACTGTCGACACAAGACCCAGCAGGCCACTTCCCTACCCAGGCTGGTTTGAACACGACCACTTGTAAGCAGATCCGATCAGCAGCAGCCGCCTGCCTCGTGATTCCCGACCACATTAACACACCCTCACGGACACACCACGTTGCCTTTGTCCCTGTTCACCCAACGACACAGTTGAGGACCTGGATGTAGTTGTCGTCGTTGCTTAACCCCAGTCTGTCTGGCCGCGCAGACCCGTCGACCACAAGTATACAACTACTTCTGTGGAGCCGTTCTGCAGGTACAGTACAATAAGTATTGTACACGTGCAAGGAACCGGCACCCCCTTGTAGTATACAGCAGTTCACTAGGGCCAGACCTGGGTCCTTCCCACAGCAAGGTGCAGGAAATTATGAGGAGGTTCAACTCCTAGATGAACACCACAGTTGCTACGCTCCGCCAGCACGTAAAAGCTCCTCGTCAGGCCTAGGGGGACCTATTGCAGGTCGTATTCCAGGGTATGATTGGGACTTGGCAAAAACAGATTGTCTGCCTTAGCGATCCTCTTGCAGTCGATAGTCATTAACTCAGAACTTTCTTGTACGTTACGACACTGCTCTTTAAAAGTTAAAGTCATAAGGAGGTTAAGGTGAGGGTAAGACGAACATAATCCACAGACGGCGAAACAGATAATAGTAGGCAGAGCTTGGATGCAGATTTAGTTATTGGATTATTGATAACAGACGTTATAATTCTTTCTCACAAACCTGCCCCAAATTTTTGACCTTCTGCAGCTTATTTCACACAGCACAGTGGCAGAAAAAAAAAAGTTACAATTTTATATTCTTTCCATAACACTTCTTCGTAACTAGCATGATATTTAGTGTTACGGTAATCAGCTGTTGTAACTGAGGATTCGCCGTGAAGAGATGGCAGTTTTAGGCCAAGATGGAGTGAAAGGAGTATAAAATGTGAGCGTACACCCCACAAACTCAGTGGCAATTATGGGACGCGACCTCATTTTAGAACGACCTCTGAATGTTAGGCCAGTACCATACCGACCGAGCCACTGAGTCTCCCTGACCGTGCTATGTTTTCCCAGCGACGGCCCCCCGGATGTAAGAAGATCCGTCTGTCATATCAAGGAACAATTACACATTCCTAGCCGGCTATTTACGGCCTATAAACCCCTCGTAACTCACCCCGCCGTCTACAGTTTCACACGGCCCCCGCCCCCGCCCGCTACCCAAGTTCTCATAGAGGATCTGAACTAATTTTTGGGTTAAATAATATTGTCTGGACAGTTTAAAATTATCGTGCATATTTTTTATATTGACCTCATTTATGACTCTATTATTCACTATAATTTGGTGGTAAAGTGTGTGGTATATCGACTAGTAAAAAGTATAAATAAACGGTTTTAGATAAAACAGCGTGTTCACTGCAATATATATATATATATATATATATATATATATATATATATATATATATATATATATACATACTGTACATATACATTTTTTTATGTTCGTGGTATCCCCTGACGATTGTATTCGTTTAGGAGAGTTATTTCGAACTTGAGGTATTAGACAGCCTTCATTAACCCTTACAATAAAAGAAGGTTTGCTTAAGTTGAAAAAAAAAAAAAAAAAAAAAAAAAAAAAAAGCCATGGCATTGAATTGGTTAGAAGCAAGTAAATCGTCCATGAGTATCAACAAATAAAAATATGTCATGGGAGTAAAGTAATAAGGCCCAGGAAAATTTATGAATAGGACTCCCTGGCCTCCTGTTGCTTTTGTCCTCCCTTTCTGTGCTACCCACTGACCCCGGCACTTGGGTAACGTGACGCGGAATAATTAGCCTTTTTACCGTAATGTGAACTTTGATAAATATTGGGTATTTAGTATCAGCTGCTGAGGAAATGCTTCAGCCACGTCGTTACCCAGTCTATAAAACAGAATCTCTCTGTGTTCTTCCTACTTCTAGATTATTTTATTTGGCTTAGGGAAGACCTTTCGAACCGTAAGGATTAGATATTGCCTTCGTTAACCCCTGTATTAATTGAGATCCAAAGTAGAATGAAGTCATCTGAAGACATCATGAATAAATAAGAGAGATTATAGAGATTTCGAACTTTAAGGGCTAGATTTTAAACCTAATTAAACCTCACATTATTAGACAGGCATCCAAAGTTAAATGAAATCTTCTGAAGGTAACATGAATAATATAAGAAAGACATCAGCGTACCGCGAAGATTAAAAATATTGCTTCAGACACATATCACGTTGCTTTTTTTTTTTTTTTTTTTTTTTCGAGTTGAATGAAACCAGAGGGGCATCGTCGTACTGAAAAGATTAAAAGTAATTCTTCAGATCCATAGATCACGGTGTTATGACTTTTTTGGGAGTATGTTTGAGTTTCTCCCTCACGTCTCGGTGCTCCATCAAGGTGAGGCTCCAGACACCAGCTGTCCTGCAGCTGACTGAGGCTGGGCGACGTAACAGGGAGCTAAACAGGAACATTATGAATCAGAAGTAGTTTAATAGTGTTTGGTGTGGCAGTGTGTGATTTTATAGTGTGTCGTGTGGTAGTATGAGATTTTATAGTGTGTGGTGTGGCAGTATATGATATGATTGTGTGTAGTGTGGCAGTGTGTGATTTTCCTGCGCGTGTTTTGGTAGTGTGATGTGTCTGTGAGATTTTATTGTGTGTGTGGTGTGGCATTGTGTTTATATAGGGTGTGGTTTTATAATGTGTGTGTGTGTGTGTGTGTGGTGTGGCAGTGTGTGATTTTATAGTTTGTGGTGTGGCAGTGTGGCATTTTCTAGTTTGTGGTGTGGCCTTGTGTGATTTTTTAAGGTGTGGTGTAGCAGTGTGTGATTTTTATAGGTTGTGGTGTGATAGTGTGTGATTTTTTTATACTGTGTGGTTTAGCACTGTGTGATTCTGTAGCGTGTGTTGTGGCAGTGTGTTATTTTATTGTGTGTGATTGGCATTATGTGATTCTGTAGTGTGTGGTGTGGCAGTGCGCTACTGATGTAATACAGTTAACGTATTTCACTGAGAGTAGAATCACAGTGTAACAATCTTCTTGCTTGCACTTAGTAACTTTACTGGATAAATTGTCAAGGACGTTGGTAGAGAGATCCTTTCACGTTGTCACGCAGATGGAGCAGACACCGGTGGCATTTGCCATGGTGGCAACACCCACACCAGAAAGTTCCAGGCATACCAACATCTCGCACACACAAGGGCTTCACAGATGAGGACTTACGTCATAAAGAACTTACGATCACTTCCCTGTTATAATTAGGATTTGATTTCGAAAGAACTGAAAAAAAAGAAGAGAGGATAATATATTGATGTATCCCACTCTTCATGTAAAAATATATCTCAGTAATAAGAGGAGAGTCATCGTAAATTCTTTTATGAATCTTAAAGGAGACTCATACACTGCACTAATGACACAAGTTCAAACCTGAAACAACACTTACACATCTTCCAGATTTGCATACATGCTCACATCTACATGTACATAAACAGAACACACTTACTACGTCACACTACACGCCACCAAAAGCCCAGACACACGTACACATGTAAAGAAGAAACATAAATACATCAGCATACTAATGAATCACCTCACACACGTTAAAAAGGAACTCTACCCACACCTGCGTTGCGAGGACACACACACACACACACACACACACACACACACACACACACACACACACACACACACACACACACACACACACACACACACACCAGACTAACGCGTCCATTTTTCGAGTATGAGAAAAATTAGAAATATGCAAAACAGGTGAAGCCAGCAGTACTCAATGGCTTCCACATTCTCCACTCTCAATTCTCAGCTCATTCCCTTTTTCCTTCTCCATCGCTGTCGTCATTTTTTACTCGTATATTATGCCCTTTCTCCCTTCCTCCTCTCTTTCCGTATTCCTCGCATACCAGCCACACACACACACACACACACACACACACACACACACACACACACACACACACACACACACACACACACACACACACACACACACACACACACACACACACACACACACACACACACACACTCTCTCTCTCTCTCTCTCTCTCTCTCTCTCTCTCTCTAATCCTTCCGCATCTTTACCCTTCACACTCTCCATTCTCCGACCCTCAGCTACCTTCTCACCAATTTCTCTTTTCCCTTTTCCCTGTTAGGCGCATTCCTCCTCCTCCCTCGCCACCTCCTACGTCTCTGTCCGTGAGCTCTTTTTCTCCCCATCACTCCCCTTTACTCCATTTCCGTCCCTCCTTTCATTTGTATGCACCATTTCCCTCCTAACGCTGCCTCATTTGTGTCTGCCTGCTTATTTTTCTCTTTACACTCTTTTACATTTACCGTAACTTCGAATAGCAAGTAGGTGAAAACTGTTACTGCTGGTACTGCTTACTTACTGCTTACTGCTACTACTATTATTGCAACTATTACTATTATATGCTACCTACTGCTGCTATTGTAGGTACTGCTGACTGACACTACTAATGCTTATTAACTGATGGAATGACTACGAAGAGAAGAATTAAACGAAGAACCCTTTACGTTACTTACTTTGTAACTACGCTATGGTGAAGTTAAAAATACAGAAACGTTACTAGGTCCTCGAATATTCTATAACAAATACATCTAATAATAACTGTACATATATTTTACAACACCTGCAACAGTGTTAACAGTACATATATTTTACTACACCTTCAATAATCCTGACAATTTTACTATACCTACGGTAAATGTTAACAATACATATACCGGTATTTTACTGCACGTGCAATAATGCTAACAATTTTACTCCACGTGCAGTAATGCTGACAGATTTACTATCCGTGCAATAATGCTAACAGTTTTACTACACCTGCAATAATGCTAATAATTTTACTAAACCTGCAATAATGCTACCAATTTTACTACACCCGCAATAATGCTAATAATTTACTACACTTGTAATATTGCCGACGGTTTTACTACACCTGCAATAATGATAACAGTTTTACTACTCCTGCAGTAATGCTAATTATTTTACTACACTTGCAATAATGCCAACTGTTTTACCACACCTGCGATAATGTTTACAGTACATATATTTTACTACACCTGCAACTACAGCTACTTAAGCATTTTCTTTCCCCTAAAAAAGGTAACTTATCACAGGTGCAATTATTAAGGCGCCAACCGCCACCACTCCCACAGACTCATCTATCATCTCCATTTTTGCTAAGCCCTTTGTATTGCCATGGGTCACTATTATTTTTCCCACTACTTAGTCACGCACGCACCATTATACGCGAGTCAAAGGAAATGTCACTCACTTCTCACTTATATTTACGCCTTGACTTCATCCCCTCATTTTTGGTTCACTAATACCCTTCTCTACCTCATTCATGGGTAAACCATTATGAGTCAGAGGAAGCTTCTTACTTATATTTATTTCATGACTTCATCCTCGCATATATTTCCCCCCACCTGCATTTATTTCGGCTCCCAGCCTCATTCTTCACTCCTTATCTTTCGGGCTTCTCACGTGCCTCCTCCTCCTCTTCCTTCCTTTCCCCTCCTTTCCCATTTCCGTCTTTCATGTCCGACCTCCTTTTCTTCCTTCCTTTCCCCTCCTTTCCCATTTCCGTCTTTCATGTCCGTCCTTTCCCTTCCTTTCCCATTTCCGACTTTCCCGTCCACCCTTTCATCGTCTTTGCCATTTTCTCTTTCACGTTTGTTCTTTCCCTTAAGCTCTCACCTCACATTTCTCGTTCATATCTTCACTGCTTGTTATATGCCACCTACAGTAAAACACTGGAAATATTCACCTACAGTAAAACACTGGAAATATTCAGGGACGCAGTGCACCATCCTTCGCAATTTTGATGTGCTATTCGACTGAAATAGCCGCAAAGAATACGCAGATAATTGTATAAGTTTACATACATCACTGATTCATTAAGCAGTGTAATGCTGTAAGAATGAAATAGCCCACAGAAAATACAGGAGTAGCTGCATACCTGAAAGTCCCCATATATTGAGTTCCTTCCTTCCTCTAACTAATTTGGCAAAGAGAAGATAGTGATCGTTGTGTTTAAATATATCGTGCTCATTACCAGTTCTTTCCTTCCTGCGACAGACATAGCCAGAAAGAATATGAAAAATTGCCTCATAAGTCTCTCCATCTCGTTCCCTTGCAAAACTAATGTACTCACAAAGAATATACAGGGAGTTATATACTGTAATTTCCATATATCGATGTTTTGATTTGCTCTGAGTCTGAAATAGCTCACAGGGAACACCCGAATATTTTGCTCTCCATATATCGCGTCCTTGTTTCCTTCCCACCCCTGACTGGTGTGCGCAAAAGGAATACGTACAGTATACTGTATATTGGCATTATACACACAGTTGCGTGTCTCAATATATGGATGCTCTGAGATATTGTAAGACTGATATACCTACGAGGAATACACGAGTAGTTTTTATACGTCACCGTACATCACGTTCCTCCCTATCCCGTTGCTTCCTTCCTGTCACAAGTTCTGATAGGTTCGTTGTGGGTCCGTAGGGATGAACCGGGGAAGATCGGTAGGGTCCATGGGGATGGAGGGAGAGAGGTTAGCGGGAAGGGAGAGTGCAAGGGAAATGAGAGATGAAGGGGTAAAGAAGAGAAAGATCTAGTGAGAAGGGAGGATATATATATATATATATATATATATATATATATATATAGGTATGTATAGATAGATAAATGTGTGTGTGTGTGTGTGTGTGTGTCTGTGTGTGCGTGTGCGCGCTTTCCTTACTACCTCCAGACAGAACTCACAGTAAAGAGTTGGAAGGGAGCTAGAGTACAAGGAGGAGAGTCAGGAGAGGCTGAGGCGTTAGAAAAACCAAAGATTTAGTGAGGTGGGAGGAGGTGTACATATACATCTCTCTCTAAATGCAGTATATCTCTAGGAAATATGTCAACGACCTTGTTTTGTACGGTAATTTAATTTTTTCCACGCCTAGATTATCTTATTTAGCTTCAGGGAAACTTTCGTACTTGAATGGGTTAGAATTATTTTTCATTAACTTCTTTTCTTCATTTACCTCTTGACTATGATTACTTTGCATATTACACTCATGCTACAGGCAGATGATTTTATTAAGCTGTATCAATTAGTTTTAGAGATGAGATACAGGGATGGGGTGGAGGGCCATAAAAGAGAGAAGGGTGTGAGTTGGAGATGGGGCAGCCTGATGGCGGAGGGTATAGAGACATGGAAGTGAATCGTGCTTGCCCACCCTTTGCAGGATGAAGGCGTCTGGCTATAGGTAGGTAGACAGATAAATCGTTCGAGAGGTAGAAGCTTGTCGCAGCGATGCAGGTAAAAACAATTCTGTTAACTTTATTTGTCTTGTTTGTAGTTTATTCTTACTACGGCAAGACGATTTTATTCAGCTTAACCATTCAGTCCAATGAAGTATTCTTGATATTACGTAGGCCACCACCAGACGATTTTGTTCAAGTTACGAAGTTCATTTAGTAGTGAAAGGGTTAACGAAGGCAATATTTAACCTCACCAGTTCGAAAAGTCACTTCCGTGCTGAATAAAATCGCTTGACGGTAGGCAGAAGAGAAAACGAAGTACGTCATTGGAGTGAATGGCGTAGGGGAGAACTGTCGTAGTGAAGGGTTTAGACTCCCCATCAACCCCTTCAATGCGATTCAGTTCGATAACCCTTTATATTTTTCTTAGTGTTGGAGAGGGACGCCTTCAAGTGATGGTACCGATATGAATGAGTGGTGAAGCTGCCCGGTGATACAGACGCCCCTATACCCCTGCCTGTCGCCCAGCAGGAGGATGGTGGACTGCAGAAGAAAGGAAATTTGACTTGCAGTCCAACGGGCTCACGTTCAGATGAGCTTGGAGTTACAGCTGCTACTACTACCACATTATTATTCGTGCTACCTTCACGATTTTATTCAGCTTATGGGAGACCTCTTGTGATGTAGAGGTAAAACTGAATTAAATATTATAATGGTGGTATCAAAATTTATTAGGCCTCGATTCAACGTGTGATGACTGGGACCAAGTGACGATAATGCCCACTCAAAATTTCGAGATAAGCAGTTTTAATAATTGCCCGATTTTCCATCTTTTTTCCGTTGTTTGATTGATTGATTGATTAATTGTTACACCATCATCATCATCATCGTCATCATTATCATCATCTTTATTTCTGATGAAGTGAGTTTGAGTGTATGCTAAGGCGGGTAATATAACTCTGAAAGTATGCGTTTTATGTACCAGCAAGATGAAGTGAATATGAGAAAGTTGTGCTAATCTGTAACAGAATGGCTAGAAAGTATATCAATAACAGGAGAGGGAGAGAAATTTGGTTGGTGTTTGGCAGTTTGCTAAGAAGGGTGACGGAAGTATGAGGAATTGTGCTTTGTGTAACAGCAAAATGAATCAGTTCTGTAGAAAGTTATGCCTGTGTGTAAGAAAATGGCTGTGAAATATACCATTATTAAGAGAGGAAGGAAAAATTTAGATGGCGTTTGATACTATGCTAAAGGAAGGCAATATAAATCTGAAAATGTGTGCTTTGTGTATCAGCAAGATGAAGCATTTCTGGAAAAGTTGTGGTTATGTGTGCGAGAGTGGCTGTGAAGTATGTCATTAAGGGGAGGGGAAGGGAAGGTTGTGTGTCAGGGAAAGAGATGAGAAGGCAGGGGAACGGGTGTTGGAGGAAATGGAGGTGATGAGTGTCAGACCTCACCCTCATCCGTCACTGTTGCCGCCCCTCCCCCCTCGACGCCTCCGTAACACGCGAGTCTATCCGCAAGAGACCCTGTAGTAACACTGGTCCGTATTATCATCTCTTAAGAAGATTTGGTAACACCTCTTCCAGTACAGTGTTCCTTCATGTGTTAGGTAAATATATTCTTGGATGTTACATATGCTGTCTGCGTCGTACAGTTATCGGTCAAGGAGGCTCAGTAGTATCTCTTCCTTACTGTTTTATTCCTCGCTGTTATGTAAATATATTCCTGTGTTACTTATGCTTATGTTACTTGTGCAGTCTGTTTTGTATTCTTATCGGTTAAGGGGGCTCTGTAGTATCTTTTTTCTTACTATTTATTCTTGCATATGGTGCGTCAGTATGTTCTTGTATGTTATTTATGTGGTCTTTGTCGATATAAAAATAGAAGCAGATACATAACAAGGCTTAATATTCAAAATAAATCGTTAAAGAAGAAGTGCTAGAAAGCCTCCCTATCTGACAAATTCGGTCCTTGGTGTCCACGGTACACCCACATCCTAGGTATTCCCTGAAGTGTTTATATATATATATATATATATATATATATATATATATATATATATATATATATATATATATATATATATTATGGTATTTTACAGCTGATTTGTTTGGAGGCTTTTTGATCTTGTAAATCTATGAGGCATTTACCCATGAACTACGACAGCCTAGCCTCGACTCCCTACACCTTCATTTTTTGATAGGTTTATGGGTCTCCTTCTTACCTAGTCCTTTTCCATTCAGTTGAAAGCAAAATCATACCAACGAGGCTGTAGAGATGAAAGGAACAGAGGTAAAAGATACATAACCTCAAATAAGAGTGAATGCGTGCATATTTCATTGTGCTGTCCGTATATAGTTCTACTTTTCTGCTTTACTTTCATACTTTCATCCCGTCCACATAATATTTGAAATGTGCAAGAGGACTGGAATGATGTTAACGAAAGTGTAACTCTGTTTTGATAATTACGTCACAAAGATTTTCCTTTAATACTTTTTATCATTCAATGATTAACAATAACTAAGCATTTCGCTCTTTCTACCACTTGACTCCTTTTATATAGCTTGGGGTAGACCTCGTGTAATGAAGGAATTAGAACACTCTCCCATGCTCCCTCAGTACGGCAAAGTCTTTTTTACTCCTGCTGCCAACTGACAGCATAATTTTACGTGGGGGAATGCTCTCACTGTGAATAAGTTAATGGAGGGCAGTTACATTCTCGTACCTCACAAAAAACTCTGGTGTGAAAATATGCACAGGTGAAGTTTGTGTCAAGGTAAAAGATGAACCCAAGACAAATGGTGTGAGGGGAGACGTGTGGGTGACGGGTTTCTCATCAACGCTGTGTTTACCTCTAATAATACGTAGCGCGCTGTGTCCTTAACTGAATAAAATCATGTGGCCTTAACAAGAAGAGACTGATGCTCGTATAGGTGAAATGGGATTCCTCGTAGCGTCTGTTCCTTAGCGATTTAGTTTGCATATTACACCTTAATCTTCTGTTGTATATTATTTTTATCTATCATAATCGGCGTATTTGAATCAGGAACATATAGAAAGATACTGAGGTGTAATGTGCATAATAAATCACTAAGAGGGATATGTTACGAAATCTCCAAAGCCATTTAAAATACAACTTCCCAAAATGCGTCATCGTGCTGAAGGACAACCAGTATGTGTGGGGGGCGGGTTTCTCATCACGGCTCTGTTTACCTGTGATAATACCTAATGGGGTGTGTCGTTACCTGAAGAAAATCGTCTGGTGGTGCGAAGAATGTAGACGTAGTGAAGAAGAGTAAGACGTACGAAGAATAAGACGTAACCGTAATACGTCTTTTATGCTTCCTACCCGCGGACGAGTTGTCATGGAAAAAAATTGAGGCTCGATGATGATGATAATGATGATGATGATGATAATGATGATGATAATGATGATGCTAATGATGGTTTTGTAAAGGGCGAACACAGGAATATTGGTGTGAGGGAGGGTTTTTCGTGACTACTGTATTTACGTGTGATAATTCTAAACTCTGCATTATTACTGGAAGAAAATCGTCTGGCGGTAAAAACAGAAGAATAAACAAGACCTCACCATTCTCTCTCTCTCTCTCTCTCTCTCTCATGCTGATGAAATTAACCCCTACCATGGAATGATATCTTCTTCATTTTATTCTTGTTACCTCCAAGCGATATGTTAGGACAGAAGATGAAACTCAAAAATATGATGTGAAAATGAGATATGTGCTGAGCTGGGATGTGTAAGAGGCGAGTTTTTCACCATTGCTGTTTTTGTGTATAGTACGCCTAACGCTGTGTCTCGTCGGCGAAATAAAATCGTACGGCGATAACAAGACAAGAATTTAAAAAAAAACCGTGATGTAACAAAGCGGCTCCACTGCCTGGTCATACAAGCGTCCTACAGCTCTCTCTCTCTCTCTCTCTCTCTCTCTCTCTGTCCTCTGAAATAAGATTGGTAGACTGCATCAGAAGGAGGGCAGCTTCAGTCTACAGTTAACGTGTTCACATTCAGATGAGCCTATGGGGTTGCAACGACGACTACTGTTATACCATAGTTTTGCTGATTTCCGATTGAGTGGTTTAACTTCAGAAAGACCTTTTTGTACTGAAGAGGTTCCAGTAATACAGTAATACTCGAATTAAAAACATCTTACCAAGAGAGTAATATGGATGTTGTTTGTAACTCTCATAACGATGGCATTTTCTAGTGAAGGTGAATAAAATCGCCTGGTGGTTATAAAACTGAATATCGAATACTTCATCACTTAAGATGTTGTTTGTATTAGTAATATTGGTAGTAGTACTAGTAGTGGCAGTAGCAACAGTTATAGTATAGAAGTCGTTGTTGTAGTATTTTTTGTAGTAGTAGCAGGCTTATGTGGACGTGAACCCGGTGGACTGTAGATTGAAGCTGCCCTTTTCTTGTACTCACCATCCTTCTTTCATGGGATAGCGAGGAGACTGAGGGACGTTTGTATAACCAGGCAGCTCCACCGCCCGTTTATATCGATGCTAGGACGTGAAGGCATCCTGATTAAGCACCCACGTTGTCTCTAACCCCCGCACTATGGAAGGTCCGGTACTCCTGAGCTGAATGAAATAATCTAGTGGTAACAAGAGTAGGAAAGAGATGTCATGACTATTTCTAATCGTTCACTGTGAGAGGCCCCACTAACTGAATATAAGCACAGCAAAAATAATATAAAGCACAAACTGAATATTATCACAGGAAAAATAATATAAATCACTGAATAATTATAAGCACAGCAGAAATCATATAAAGACCCAACTGAATGTAATAACGAAAGAAATATAAAGCATCGTATTGAAGATTCAATTTTCACCTAATCCCGGAGTTCATGCAGGGATATCACGGCAAAAACACTGTCATATGCACTCATTGCTTCTCCCGCTCTACGACCCGATTTCCAGCGGGCTTGGGAGACCTTTCAACACCTCTTCCTGAGCGATGTATTTTTACATATTACACTTTGATATTACTGACGTTATACACCTTTTCCATAGCGATTTATTTTTGCGTATTAACTTTGATGGTATTTTTTTTTTAATAATCTCAACACTGACATTGACTGCATAAGTATAATAAAATGGAATATTAACGAAGAAAAAAAAAATGGTAAGGAAGAAATATTAGAGGACCATAACTGACAAGAGTAACGCCTCAAACCTCCCTTCCCCAATCCATCTTTCCACCTCATTCCTCGCTTATCACCGAAGAGTACAATTTCACACCTTAAATTTCCTGCTATTGCTCTTACTGGCTTTCCTGCTAATTTCTCTCTCTCTCTCTCTCTCTCTCTCTCTCTCTCGACGAAATAGTTTAAAATCCTGTAAACTCCGGAGCATCAGACTTGTGTACACCTCTCAGAAGTTTCCCCTTGAAGTTTCCTTGATGTTGATGAAACGTGAACAGCTTCCTGCCCTGTTTTATGGCGGCCAGATACAGACGCGGAATGAGGAGTGGAAGACCCAGAAAGAGTTGGAAAGGTGAAAGTTAGTGTGTGTGTGTGTGTGTGTGTGTGTGTGTGTGTGTGTGTGTGTGTGGAGGGGGTTCTTGGAATGACTGTGTAAGGAGTGGGTTAGAATGGATTTATTTTATTTATTTTTATCATCTGTTTTTATTTATTTATCTCTTCATTTATTCATTTGTTTATTTCATCTTGGATACCTGGGATGAACTTTGGGATTATCTCGCTAAGCCAGAAATTATATATTCATTTTCCTTGATGTGTCCTGACGATAGAATTGAGAACAACTTGAGTGGCAAAACATTAACCCTTAGCCCCTTCTTCACAGTGATTTTTATTTCTTTATTTTTTCCCTGTGTTTGGACGATTTTATTGAGCTGATGAGATTTTGATGCTGAATGGGTTAACCCTTTCACTACGAGAAGTCTTACCGTAGTTGAATAAATTAATCTGGAAGGAGCAAAACTAGAATATAATATACGTCCTAAGACTGAAGGGGTTAACGTCTTAGAGAAGGTAAAAGGAGGGAGGCTAAGACTTTCCAGCTTCTGCCACTTATTTTCAACTCCACAACAAAGCGCCTTCTTGTTAACTATCCTTCCCCTCACGCCCTCCATCTCCCCCTCATTTCCTTACGCCCTCATTTCCTCCTCTTTTGCTGACGCCCTCCATCTGCTCACTTCCTCACACCCTTCACCTTTTCATTGCTCACGCCATCCATCTCCTCCTCATTTCCTCACGCCCTCCGCCTCATTTCCTCACGCCTTCCACCTTTTCATTTGCTCACGCCCTCCATCTCCTCCTCCTTTCCTCACGCCCTCCACCTCCTCTTCATTTCCTCACGCTCTCCATCTCCTCCTCATTTGCTCACGCCTTCCATCTCCTTATTCCCTCACACCCTCCATCTTCTCCTCCCCCCTTCACATCCTTCGACTCTTCTTCCCCTCTCCCCCTCCATCTCCCCTTCTTCCCCTCGCTGATGGAGGCTATAGTGAGGCGTATATTAAAAAAAAAGATGGAGGTATATGTATGTGTATATATAATAAAAGTTATCTGGAGAGGGGAGGAGAGAGGAGGCCCAGGAGTCTGATCTAAATACTATCGGTAACAATCCTAATTCTCTCCTCTTGCGCTGGTTGGTAGTGGCTGTATTGAGGCATAGTTGGGAAAAAATAAAGGGGGAGGGAGGTTAAAAAAAAGGAAAGTAAGACAAATGGGAGGGATAATTTGAAGGCCTAAACTGACTTTTGATCGACGGGCCATCCTTTTAGGTGCACGAGAAAACAGCATTCATCCCTCCCTTGCTCGCTGAGGGCTGCTGTGGTGAGCTGTAACTAAGATTAAATAAAAAAAAATAAAGATTACCAACATTACAAGGTGAACGCAGGAACACACGCACGCACGCACGCACGCACGCACGCACGCACGCACGCACGCACGCACACACACACACACACACACACACACACACACACACACACACACACACACACACACACACACACACACACACACACACACACACACACACACACACACACACACACACACACACACACACACACACACACAAAGCATCTGTAACTCAAAGCAGTAATTGTCCCAAGCCCTCCTCTCGAAAGCTGGTAGTCTGTATGGCGTCGTGTTGCCATACTTCACTAAATACATGCGTTTGTATGGTTTGACCTTTGAGCCACCAGAATTCTTTGACATGGCATAAATCTATAAAAAATACGAGAAATATATGTGGGTGTCGTAGCTCTAGGAACCCTTGTACCAGCTTTGAAGTGAATTGGTGAAAATAAAAACATGAAGGAATGGCACCAAATTGAAATGTCAGAGGGAAAAAATAAAGAAAGCAAAACGGAATAAATGCAGTATGGTGAAGTGGAGACCATATTATAAAAATTGAGAGGAGGAACAGGAAGCCTTTGGAGTTTGATCTACGAGCGGTCTTTTTCGTGTGCACAAGATACTATCTGTAGTTATTTTCCTGCCCCTCCTCTGCCTCTGGTTGATGGAGGAGACGTAGTTAAAACAGAAACAAAAAATACAGGTTTTAAAAATTTGGTAGGAGCAACAGGGGGTTCTAAGCTTTCAGTGTACCGCCCATCACTTTCCCATAACTGCCTTCCTCTCCCACCCTCTCCTGTGCCTAGTGGAAGTTATGGCGAGACTTGTTAAAACAGAAATATCGAAAGAAAATAAGAAAATCGGTATGAGTAGCAGGGAAACTTAAGCCATTGATCTACGACCCAACATTTTCGGATGCATTAAAAAGCACTTCCCCATAACTGTCTCCCTATTACGCCTTCTCTTACTCTTTGTCAGTTTGATCGAGGCAATGGTGAGGCGTACTGAAAGAAGAAATAAAGCAAATAATACGACAGAGAGGACAGTAATGGGGATGCCAGGCCCTTCCATCTACTGCTCAGCATTTTCGGGTCCCCAACAAAGAATTGCTATACCATCCTTCCCGTTTTCCCCTGTCTGATGGAGGTTGTGATGACGTGTAGTTAAAACAAATAGAAGAATGAGAAGGAACCGTTGTACTTGGGCTTTTGATCTACAGCCCGACTTTTTCAGAAACACAGCCTAACACCTTGATTGACTATCCTTCCAATATTCCTCTCGTTGTTGGAGGCCGTGGTTAGGCTTAGTTAAGGGGCAACAACGGAGTAGGTGAACGGTATAAGGCAAACATGTACTTTATTTTTTATTTACTATGGACCATCGTTTTCCGGTGCAAAACAAAACACTCTCCTTTTCCCATGACTTCCGTCCTTTCCTGCCCTCTCTTCCTCTTCTTCATTAGTTTGATGGAGGCTGTGGTGAGACGTTCTTAAAATAGAAGAGAAAATAAAGAAAATAAGAGTGGGAACGGGGATACGTAAGCCTTCAATCTGTGGCTTATCATTTTCGGGTGCACAACAAAGTGCCTTGACTAACTATCCTTCTCCTCTTCCTTTTCCCCTGGCTGATACTGGCTGTGGTGAGGCGTAGTTAGGAGGGAAAAAAAAAAAAAAGGTGGGAGGAGTAATGGACAGACATGGACTTTCGATCTACCTCCCACCATTTTCTGGCTCACAACAAAACACTTTCCCGCAGCCAGCGTTCCTTTGCGTGGCCTCCTCCCGCGGTGGATCTCTCAAAATATATCCACTCCATCACGCCACATCCTGGGCAAGGGTGCTCCTCCCGTCATCGTTTATCATGGGTTATCAGGGGGCGTCAGGAGCAGTAACCCCTCCCACACACCTCTCATCCCCCCCTCTCATATCCCCCCAGCTCCCACTCCTCTCCCCATACACCTCTCAGCCACCTTCTCCCTCTCTCAGCTACTCTCCCCTCCCTCTGCTGCTTATCGCACCTTGTCCCCTCCCTTCCTTTCTTACCCTCTCTTCCCCCACAGATCTCCTCCCTTCCCCACTTATCCCACTCTACTTTCTCTCTCTGTTACTCTCCTCACCCCTTCCTTCCCTCTGCTGCTATCGTATCTTCTCTTTCCCCCCAGCTTCCTCTGCTGTTCTTCCCTTTCCACACCTCAGCCCTCTCACCCACACCTCCCCGCTGGCATTCGCCTCTCTGCCACTCTCCTTTCCCCTCCCTTCCCTAAACCATATCACACTTCTTTCCCGCCTACCCTACCCACTCACCTACGAGTACCTCTGTTACCCTCCCTTCCCCTCCTCCCTCCTCTCCTTTACGAGTACATTCTTTTTCCTCCGTTCCTTCCTTCCCTCCCATCCTTCCCCCTCTCCTCCCTTCCCTCCTTTCCTCTCTTCTTTCCTCTCCTTTCCTCTCTTCTTTCCTCTCCTTTCCTCTCCTCCCTCCTCACCTCTCCTGATTGTGTGTATGAAGCTAGTCAGGGTTCTGTAGGTGAGGGTGAGGGTAAAAAGAAGAGAAGCACAGGGTATGTAGCTGAATTTGGTGATGATGACGATGATGATGGTTAAGACGATAGTAGTGATGATGATGATGATGATGTTGATAATGATGATGAAGGTGATGAAGATGATGATGGTGGTGATGCTTAGTATGGACAAAGTCTTGCTCATGTGGAGTGAGAATAAGTCAGGCTTGGTATGAATGACGCGCACACAAATGAAGGCGACATTGAGAGGAGTGTGAAGGAAGAGAAGTGGGTTTCTAGAAGGAACTGGGTTTGGTACAGGAGGGAAGTTTAGCTTAGGTAAGTTAAATAGGCTGAAAGTACTGTAGGTGAATTTGATGTATATGAAATGCAAGTGGGCGAAAGTGAGAGTAAGAGGAGTGTAATGAGAGTGAGTTGGTTATCTAGAAGGACATGGGTTGGTCATATGAGTGAGGTTTAATTTGGTGATGTTTGGTTAAAGCAGGATGAAAATGGGCAAAGTTTGGTGTACATGACGCACAACATTGGTGAGATCTGATGGACAAGAAACAGGAAATAGTTGAGATATGGTGTCTGAGACGAAAAGAATTTATATTAAGTGCACTTGAGGCATGAACTAACAAAATTTGGGTACAGTGAAGCTTAAATAGGTGATGTGAAGTTGGACGAGATTTGGAGGGATGATAGGCAATCAGGATGCGAAAATAACACTTTGATAATTATAAGGTGGTCAGATTAAGGTTGTTGTGGCTAAGGTGGACGATGATTACCCTCTTTATGTTTATCTATCTATCTGCTTATCTGCGTTGGTCTGCCTGTTGATCTGTTACCTGGTGCTGAGTCATATTAGACATGGTCTCGGCAACTATATCACCATGCAGGTCCATTTACCGACTACCTCTGCTCACGAAACACACGACTGTCGCTCATACTTTCTACTACCCTGTCCTTTATTTTAGTTATTGCCTTGGCTCTTTTTCTTCTCCTATCGTCCCCACTTTCATTCACTCACCTCATAGTCTGTTCTCACCTAACGGAACTGGGCCACTCCCACAACTTAAATACAAATCTGTGGTTGCATGAAGTTCGAGGAGACTTAGTTATTAGGTAGGAATGAGTCTCCTTGGTTACAGACGCGCCATAGTCAGTCCTACATTTTCATTTCGCTTCATGTGGCGGTACCACTTCAGATTATCTCTCTTAGTTTCCAGCCATATCTATATATCCTTTCTCCGTATTCCTCTTGTAAATATTCAGTCGTTCTCCTGTGTGGTCACTCCAAATGCTTCTAAAGTAACTTGTAACTGTCCTCACTCTTCATGTGTGTTTCACGCCTCGTCCAAGCTTCACTGCCATACGACAGAGCTAGTATGCTAATACGTAGCCCTTTCTTTATTCCCACACTCACATTTCTTAGTGTTTCTGCTTTTAACATCCTTGCAAATTTCCTCCTTGCTATATGCTTTTAGTGAGTTGACACAGCACTTCCTGACTACTTCAGCACACTCATTCTCTATTTCCATATTACAGATCAGAATAACTACGGAGATGTCTAATATATTTAACAAACATATACTACTTCTAAGCTCCATTTTAACTGTTTCTAATACGGCCGTATTTGGAGTTGTGGTGGCTCTGAACCGTTGTAAACATTCTTGAGAAAAAAATCTTTAATATTACATTTTTTTTTTTTTTTAATGTGGCTTGACAATATATATCCTTTCTTTCCCTTGGCTGCCCTAAAGCAGTCTGCGTTTATCGTACTAGAACATCGTTATGAAATGACTGCTTAACCTCTAGTGGAGGCCCCTTGACAGTTACTCAGCCTGCCTTTCCCATTAACTTCCCCCTTCCCCGTTTCTAAATACGTGCAGAAATGTACAGAACTTAATTACTGGAAACATAAATCGCGTTCGGTAAATACCAGCATCCTATATAAAGCCCGACGCTCAAATCCAGTACTGGGGACCGGATACCAAAAACTACAGGATAGAGTTATAGTGGGTAACAGGCGAGGGGTTCGATCGTGGACGTGGTGTGTGTGTGTGTGTGTGTGTGTGTGTGTGTGTGTGTGTGATGACGGGTTGATGGCATGCCCCTCGACCCACCACACAGCCTCTGATTAATTGACCTGATGCGTCACGGGGCAGTTAGGGTTGGGAGCCGTGTGTGATGAATCATTTGGGGCAGGTGGTGTGTGTGTGTGTGTGTGTGTGTGTGTGTGTGAGTGTGTTTAGATTTTAGGTATATACAGTATATTGTATTAGATGAATATGGAGTTTCTTAGATTTATATTCACGAGACCAGACCTACCCATATCCTTTTAAAATTCACCCTCCAACTCTGGCAAATCAGTGTGTGAACGATTATTAAGTGAAACATTATTCTAAATTCTGATGAAGGCCTAAGCTCCTTTCGATCACAGCTTACGTCTCAGAGTATTACTGCTATTAACAAACATTCAAATCACTGCTTATATCTTTGAGTATTATTTTCATCAAACATTAAAGTCACTGCTCACATTTCAGAGTATTAATGTACACACACACACACACACACACACACACACACACACACACACACACACACACACACACACACACACACACACACTGATCCTTCCCAACAGCATTATTAATTGGCTTGTGCTAACCTTTTCGACGTCCAGTTTTACACATACTGTCACCACCAGACATTTTGATCAGCTCAGGGGAGACTTTTTACGGTAAAATTGTTCGAAGCAATTTTCAGTAAACACTTAGTACGATATTTTTTTCAATCAGCCGCTGAAAATTTTATTCTTAACTCATTCACTCCAGTGACGTGGTGCTGGAGAAGGATTTCGTCATTTGGTAACACCAATATAACTAAGTGGTGAAACTGCCTAGTTATACAAACGTCCCTCAGCTCCCTCCCTATCCCCAAAGGGTGATGGTGGACTGCAGGAGAGGAGCAACTTCAGTATGCATCCATTGGGTTTATGTTCAGATGAACCTGGGGCTACAACAGCAACAACAACAACAACAACAACAACAGCAACTGCTACTGCTACTGCTGCTACTACTGCTGCTACTACTACTACTACTACTACGACGACGACGACGACGACGACGTTGTTTTCTGTTTTATTTACAGTAAGCTGCCTTCAAATGACTTCAGTTCAGCTTTGGATTTTTTTTTAACTGAAAAGGTCAGAATTCAGATATAGCTTTCATTTACCCCTTCACTCTAAGTAACCTCCCAAAACTGAATAATATCTTTGGAACGTAACAGGAAGAAATCGGTGAAACACGTCACCAGACGAGGAGTTAATCCCTTTTGTCTGACAACGCATTTTGTATTTATTCCTTCTGTCCTCATCCGATTTTCTTCAGCGTAGGAGAGCTTTTTAAACTGGAAAAGTTAGATGCACCCTTCGTAAACCTCTTCATAGTTATACTCTGTTCACTTTAACTTAGCCTAAAATTGCCATCTCTCCATCTTGAAGGTTGAATTGTAACAAGAAATTAACATCAGAACATCGTGCTAGTCACGAAGCAGTGTTTTGGAAAGGATGTAGAGCCATAATGTTGTACGAGCAATAAACTGCAAAAAGACGAAAATCTGGGCCAAGTAAAAGTGAATGAATCATAGTATTCATTATACTGTAGAATTAAATGTAATGGCCGTATGATAATGAATCAAGTGAAAAGAAAAATAGTCATCTATCTGAAGAGGTAAAGAGGAAGTTTCTCATAGTGAAAGGGAGAACAGGGGTCATCGATCCAAAAGTGAGGGCTGTGTGGGTGTACTTGTGTGGCCAGCTGGAGCAACACTGTGACGTGATTATGTATATTTACACATGATGCTACACACACACACACACACACACACACACACACACACACACACACACACACACACACACACACACACACACACACACACACACACACACACACACACACACACACACACACACACACACACGGACGGACGGAATTATGAAGTCCATTATCACATGAAATGTTGTATAGTGTATGTGCGAGTATGGTAATAAGTGTTTTGCATTTGACTCAATCACCTACAAAGAGCTGTTGATGACAATATATTTCGGTAATTAAAAGTCATTAAGTGCCGTGATGTACATTTTGACACGGCACGCATGCGCTGTCTCGTGTCCCTGTTTATTAACCTACAAATTTTAAACATTATTGCGCTCCCGACAGCAGCACCGAAACCCCCACATGTCATATATTTTTGCTTGACTGTCATTCTGTGGGTTTCGTGTGGTTCGTATACTTTGACACGTGAACCACCCTGCCATTCCTGTTGCTTTTGTTCTTGTGACTCCACTCAACAGGACGTGAACCCGGTGGACTGCAGAGAGTTGCCCTATTCCTGCAGTCCACCATCATCCTTTCTGGGGGTAGGGAGGAAGCTGAGTCATGTGAACCAAGTGACGCTGTTGCGGGCCATTGTGATACCTGTATTTTGACATAAGTACCCGTATTGACATAAGTAGGCTAAAGGACTGATGATGATGATGATGATGTGCTTTGAGAGAGAGAGAGAGAGAGAGCAGCAGCAGCAGCAGCAGCAAAGATTAAAATTAATTATTAACAATCTCTTCCACAGGCTAGCTAACCAGCCAACTAATCAACTCATCAACGGGTGAGTGTTTGTCAAATCACAATACCCGCGAGTCAGAGGATTATTACAACTGTGTTAAATATTCCCCATATTTTGTCTGTTTCCTCTGTTACCCCGCTCAGTATTATTATTTGATCTTTCCATTCTGAGAGCATGGGCGTGAAGGCCGGATGAGAATTTATGTTGGCATCATTTTTTTTTTTTTTTTTTTTTTTTAAATACTGAAATGAATTTGCGTTTTTAAGATACGATCATTGTTTATCCCTCTCTGTATTACGGTACTTTTAACAGGGCCGTAAGGACTCGATGGTAACGTATTTGTCTCGTGATCTGCGTGTGCTTCGAGTTAATGATTCGAAATACAAACTGTGCTGGACACTAACAGTGGGTGGTGATAATATGACTGTTCATATGCTTGCATGTGTTAGCACCCTGCCGGTTCATACCAGTACGGTATGCTTACTCTAACACACAACCTCTAGCCATTACAGCATTTTGACCTTCACGTTCATAATTCCCCCTACAGAAATAAATAGCCATTACAACATATTGACTTTCACACTGATCACACTTCCCACAGACATCCATTCTCCAAGTCAGTGTCAGTGTGAACAAGAGGTAATCCTGACCACCATTCTCTCTCCGAGGAGACGGTCCAGCCTGCAGTGAACCTAGGGAAAAAAAAAAAATCAAAACCCCTTATCCTCCCCTTCCTCTTCTTCCTCTGTTTCTTCTTCTTCATATTCTTCATCTTCTTCATCTGCTACTTCTTCTTCGTCTTTGCTCCCTCATTCTTTCTCATCAGTGCGCACATTCAGGGTTAACAATGGTTCCTGGTCACTGGTTTTTCTCTCTCCCTCAGCCAATAACATCCACACACCCTGGTAACAAGTCCTCTTCTGGTCACGTCCACCTCAGTGCAAAGTTCTGAAGGAACTGAAAAATATTCCCGAAATTAAATTCTTTCCTCTAGAGAGAGAGAGAGAGAGAGAGAGAGAGAGAGAGAGAGAGAGAGAGAGAGAGAAAGAGGATATAAGAGGAGGAAAGGAAGGCGAATCCTACAGAGAGAGAGAGGGGGGGGGAGGGTTATAACAGGAGGAAAGGAAGTCGAGTACTACTGAGGAGACAGACAGACAGGCAGACAGACAGACAGACAGACAGAGGTTTAACAGGAGGAAAGGAAGTCGAGTCCTACTGAGAAAAGAGAGAGAGAAGGAGAGAGAGAAATGGAAGAAAGGAAGGAAAGACAGCGGAATCCTCCTTCCCACTTGGTATTCTTGGATCATCACGGCGCGAGTTATGGCGAAGTTTTTTTTCCTTCCCTCTTGTCTTTAGGAAAAACAATGTAGAAAAGATTTGTCGTGTCCAGCATACTAGATAGGCCTGGAGGGAGGAGAAGAGGCGGCCTGGTGGAGAAAAGTGATGGAGTAAGTTAGAGGAAGACAGACGAACAGATGTAACTAATCCAATGTTTCAAGTAACAGGCAGCGTGATGGAGAGAAGGTACGAAAGGAAGATGGAGGAATAATATAACTGGTCCTTTGGTAAGCAGATAATTTTGCTGGGAGTGAAGTTATAGGAATGAGCTTTTAGACTGTGTGATTCCCAACCTTCATAAAATCGTGGCAAACTGTACCTTCAGAGCGTAAAACTTTTCATGGCCAATCCGTCTTCCCTGTACAGTATTTATTTAAAAGTTAACTTAATATAGTGCCAAGGTTTATTATCATTCATTATTATTATTATTATTATTATTATTATTATTATTAATAGTAGTAGTAGTAGTAATAATAATAATAATAATAATAATAATAATAAATAATAATGATAATTATAACAATATAATAATAATAATAATAATAATAATAATAATATTATTATTATTATTATTATTATTATTATTATTATTATTATGCAGTAATTATTTTGCAGCCAGAAACCCGAAAAAAAAACATTAAACTTAGCCTCATACTTTTGATATCCCTCCTAGGTAATGTATAGACGAATATAGACGAGTAGCAGAGCGGTTCAAGTTACAGTGATAAAGGATAATAGTAAATACTGTTTGGCGACGAGTCATACCCTTGGACGAAGAAGGGGCAATCATGTACTAAAAATGATTACTTACTGGTCACAGGAACAAAATAGTTAAGATTTCCTGGGGTTGGAAGGGTTAGCAGTAAAGAAACCATCGGAGCTGTTGAGTGTTGAAGTGAGTGGAAGCTGACAAGGACCGGCATGTAGTGGTGACGCTGACATTAATCTGAACTACAAGAGGAACGTGCCTGCTTTATTCCGCATGTCCAGCGTCTCCTTAGATGACAGAGATTATTAAACATGATCATTTATTTCGCCAAAATATTATTGCAATATATAAAGCGATGGTATATTTCGTTATGAAACCATTACATGTAACAGCATATTTTTTTTTTTTAGAAGAGATGATATAACTTTTGCTCGGTGGATAAGCTTAAAGAGACTCAAATGTTATCTAATTATGTCTGAACAGTCTGATTGTGCAAGTATTGGCAGGTAACTATTAGATCATGCTGTAGAATAGCAAGGGCTTGATTATTTGCTTAGAGAAAACATTGCGGCCTTTGGTATGTCTGTGTCTGGTTGATGGCTTAATTAGGAGCCCTTTCAATACACACGTGACAGTTAATCAGTTTTAATTGTTGCCTTGTAGGCCGAACAGTTTCGATGGTCAAAGCAATAAAAGTACATTCTATTCGAGAGCAGTACAGTACAACTTTAAAGGGAGCAGGGCAGCGCAGTACAAACTCAGTGTTGGCGTAGTTAGTGGCAGAGCAAGCACCGGCCATGAGCACAAATATTTAAACCCGCTTTATCAAACAGTCCTGCCCCGCCGTCACTGCTCCACATCAGGACAGCTAAAGTGAATAAACACCAGACTTAACATGGGGGAGGGGGTCCTGGTAGGGTCCCCTCTGCTCTCGGCATGATGAATTGGAGGGGCAGGTCTGGGCGGGATGCTGCCTTGTCAACTCAGTAGGGAGGAGGAGGCGGAGGAGGGGAAGGGTAAAAGGAAGGGAGGGGAGACGACTGAAGAGTGGGACAGTAGGATAGGGAATCTGAGAGAAGGTGGAGGGAACAGTGGAAAAGGAAGGGAATGGAGACGACAGACGAGAGGGACAGTAGGATAGGGAATCTGGGAGAAGGAGAAGGGTGAGGAGAGAGCTTGGGGGAGGAAAAGGAAGGGAGAGGAAGAAAAGAGATGGAGGAAAAAAAGGGAAGGGGATAAGAGAAGAGAAAGAGAGGGTAGAGAAGGAAAGGGAGATGAGGAGGATGGAGTGGAAAGAAGAAAAAGGAAGAGGAGGGAAGAAAGAGAGGAGGAAGAGACAAGAGAGAGAAAGAAAAAGAAGAGAAAGGAGGAGGAAGGAGTTGGAAGGTGGAAAGAGAAAGGACAGGCAAGAAGAGGGGGTGGGAAGAAATAAACACACACACACACACACACACACACACACACACACACACACACACACACACACACACACACACACACACACACACAGGAAGGAGGGGAGAGATTGGTGAACAGTGATAGATGAAGAGAGAGAAGTAGAAAGTGTGGAGAAGGAGAAGGAAAGTGAAAATACTTTGCTGAGTACTGTAGGGGGAGTTGTGGGGATGTGAACGAAGGGTGGTGCGGGGAAGGAAATACAGATGGTGTGGGGAAAAATGGGGTTTTGATGAAAATATGAGGAAAAATGAAAGAAGAGGACTGTTTTGAAAGGTGTAAGGGGAGCTGAAGGGAGGAATAAATAAGAAGAAATGTTAGGAGAGCTGAGATAACGTGGTATGTGAGGAACAGTTATATAGAGTTGTGAAATATGTTGGGAGTTTTTGCGGGATGAGATTGTGAAAGAGGTAAGAGGAGATCAAGAAAGGGAAATGTAAGGAGAAATGAGAGAAGTTGAAGGTGAGGAAAAAATTGTGGAGATAACGAGATAGCTGAGGAAAAATGAGGATATGGATATGTGAGAGATGCTGAGAGACATTGCAGGATCGGATTGTGAAAGCGGTACGAAGAGATAGTAGGAGATGAAGAGAGGGGAATGTAAGGAGAAATGCAAGAAGGTGAATGTGATGAGAACTGAGAGAGATTAAGATGTTAGGTGAGGAAAAATGTGGATAGAGGTATGGAAAGGATATTGAGAGATGTTGCAGGAGGGGAGTGAAAAAGATTGAGGGAAGTTTAAATATACGAAGGGTAAAAAGAAATAAAATAAGGTGAATGTGAGGAAAGTAAAGGGTGGATGTGAGGCAAATAACAGATGAATGTGAAGATAATCTAGACTTAAAACAAGATAGATGTAAAAAATTAATAAAGACGTGGAAGATATTACAGGAGAGAATAGGGAAGATGTAAGTACTAGAGTTGGATGGAGAGTCAGGTGGTGTGGAGGAGTAGGAAGGGATGAATGCCTCAGAGACAACAGAAAATATGAGCGTCTGAGAGGGCGATGGTGATAACAGATGACAGTGAGGAAGGGGAGGCGACAAGGAGACGACTTTGAAAGACTAAAAAATGGAGAAGGAATGGAGGGGGAGCATCTTCTTGAAAGGGGGAAGAGAAAACACGTCGGCGAACGAAGGAGTAAAAGATGGTAAGAAAAGAGTGAGAGAGAAAAGTGACGCTGAAAAATATAGTCACATTACGGGAAGATGAAGAAAAGGAAAAAAATCTGGGTACGGAAGAGAATGAGTCTTACGAAGGCTACGAGCACTTAAAAGAGAGGAAACGGTGCGGGACATTAGGTGAAGCGTACTAAGATAACCTTTAATGTATACTGTTAATCAACCTGACGACATCATTAGCTGTGAAAGAACAAAAAAGGGGGAAAGGAGAAGTGATGATGAGGGTAATAAGAGGAGAGAAGGAGTGAGAGAGGAACAGAGGTAAGAAATGTGAGGGAAGGTAGTGCTGCCGTGAAATGAAATGGAGGGGAGGAAGATGGGAATATGACGCCTTACATTTACTCCTACACATTTTACCAGCGACTTCTTTAAAGGTGCTAGAGAGGGACACCTTTACGTGGTGGCACCGAAATAACCGGCATGGTTATAAAATTGCCCCTCAACTCCCTCCCTATCCCTCACAAGGAGGATGGTGGACTGCAGAAGAACAACTATAGCCTGCAGACCACCTTATTCACGTTCAGATGAGTCTGGGGCCACAACAGCAACAACAACGACATGCATCAGAACTGCAGTATATACCTATGAGCCGTTAAATATGAGTGAATTACCGGTATATATAAATGACAAACTAAGTGATGAAATATAGGTAAGCACACGTATAATAAAATGGGAGATTAATGCGACTTACAGTAGTATAGAATTGGCCGATGCCTGTTATGCTCTTAATATTATGTGTATGGACTGTAAATGTAGCGTACTGTACTCGTTTTAATGGAATTTAGGCCGGTCAGATAAATCTCCCAGGTATGCTTCCGTTTTCAAAGCGGTTTAACTAAAGAGCAAGAACAGAATTTGTAGCAACTGACTTTCAGACCCTTCAGTACGGTGATCTGCTTCTTATTTTGCTCGTGCTTTATAGTCAGGAGGTACAGAAACGGTCTCATTTACCCTTTCAGTACGACAACGTCTTTATTATGTTTTGGTACCTGTTTTTCGACTTAGCAGCGACCCCTTGTAATTTAGGGGTTGATTCAGAACCATACTCTCTTGACTATAACTTGGCCTAAACCTGCCATCTCCATCTTGAGTGCTGAGTTGTAACAATAGATTAACACCAGAATATAATGAAAGTCAGGAGAATCAGTGGAAAGTGTTGAGCTGTAGTATTGTCTTTTTCTGCCATTGAGCTACGTCAAATAAACTATAAAGGGACGAAAATCTGGGCCGAGATAACATGAAAGAACTCTAGGTATTATCACTCCAGCCAGACCTTAGCATAACACATATGGGTAAATCTTCTACCGTGTTTCATTCCATCTAACAGCCGACAGAGGGAGAACAGCGCAGTGGCTCCTGTTTTTTTTTTTTTTTTTTTTTTTTTTTTTTTTTTTTTTTCCAGTGAGAAATCGATCATTACAAATGATTATGCCCTCAGCCTAATACACAAGTGTTTAGGATAGTATCTGAATGACTGGGGTATAATGAAAGTCGTCGTTGTCGTCATCGTCATCATCGTCATGATCATAACAATCGCCTCTCCTACTACTTTACAGGGCAGAATCCAAAAACAGAAACGGAAAAGCGCTGAAGTAAGAGCATTATCAACAGAAAACTCTCTGGAATGAGCCGTCACACAGTAAATAATGTAGGAATGTACCCAGCAGTAGACGAAAACGCCAGCCACTAAGATATAATGTTCTAGTATTTTGTACGCCCACAGTCTAAGTATTTTTTTTTTAAACCTTTCACAAAGGTGTTTAAAGCTAATGAGAAACAGCTAAGATACACGTGCACCCCTTCAGACTAAGGTTGGAATTTTCAGGTGTTGAAGCATCTCTTGGAGCGGCCTTGTCTGTCAGCCACTTCCTAAGGTTTTTTTTTTTTTTGGGGGGGGGAACGAGGTGCTTCACTCCTGTAGGCTTTAGCGACGCCCCATACTACAGCCATGATGTTTTTGTTAGTTTTATATATATATATATATATATATATATATATATATATATATATATATATATATATATATATATATATATATATATAGTACCGGTACGTCATCAGATTGAAGATACTAATAAAAGTTTAAAATGAAGAGTTCATCAATAGAGTTAGTAGTTAGGAGTTATAATCAAGAGAGTTAATAAATGAAAGAAATAATAATCGAATTAGTCAGCTGAGTTAATATTAAATAAACAAAAAATCAGTAACTGAGAGAGGTGGTAATCGAGAGTCTTAATATTTAATCAATAGTTAAAAAGCAAGGAAGTTAATACTGTAATCAGGAGTATTGGAGTCTCATAATTTCGAACCTGAAGGTGTAAATGAAATATTGTGTCCAGCTGTACCCAACCTTCCCTTCAGTACTCTGATATACCCTGCCCTGGTGGTGGTGGTAGTGGAGGAGAACTCGGCGAATAGAGGACTAGGGAACGAAAAATTCATCCTGGCCAAAGGTTTCTGAAGGGCCGGAGTTGTCGGGTCTCTCTCGTCCCCAACATCCCAAGTTCGCCAGACGCGCGGGTTGGCCGAGAGGTAAAAGTTTATCATCATCAACATCATCATCATCATCATCATCATCATTATCCAGTAATAATCCTCTCTTAACATTAATAAAAGGGTTGGGAGAGATCCAGGAGCAGGTATAGGGAAGTGTAATACCTTCGACAGCCTGGATTTTTAAAGGAAACATTCGCTCTACCCAGATCTGAATAGAATTTCCAACCTCTTTGTTTGGCCACTTGTAACGCTGTGCAGACCGCTTACATACATGCTCAGTATTACTTTTCCAGACATGGTTTCCTTTCATTATATTTTACAAGCATGTTCCCTGATCATTAGTTAGCCCAGCATGTGAATTTTAGTACAACAGGAAGCACAGAAATTAATCCACTCTTTTTCTGAATATGATGCCTTTAGTTACCTTATTCGTAATACCTCCCTCTCTCTACTGTAAGTGTGAGAAGCAGTCTCCTTGAACCGTGTTGGTATGGCCATGTATTATTTATTTATGCCTTTGCCTTGATTTTAGTATTAGTGACTATGAACCAAACTCTACTCCGGCAGCATTTAATCTCAGGCCTTTGGGTTCTTAGTTCGGTTGCTGTTATGGCAGCCTTTCTTCGTTAGCGCTTTCTGTCATACCAAAAGGATTGCGGTCTCCGTTAACCCTTTTAGTTCGATGACTTTTTTGCCACCTCCAGTCGGTTGCTTGCGTCTATCAGCCTGTCCATCTATCTGTCTATCTATCTGTCTAACTGTCTATCGGTTTGTCTGTCTGTCTGCCTGTCTATCTGTCTGTCTGTCTCAGTCCTGGAAGGGATGGCCACAAACGAATCACCTCCAGTCACCGTCCTCCGGCATAAACCTGCCCTCTCTTCAGTTCTCAAAACCCCTCCCTATATCCTTTGAACCCCATCCCTCCAGATCATTCTCGGTCTCTCCACCTCACTCACATACACTCCTTTACTTATCTTCTTGTTCCCCGGTATTTCCACATGGCCAAACCGTCGCAAGGTTCTTCTCATAATGGTTTGACTAGGAAAAAATATCGTAGTGAAGGAAATCATCTGGGGCATTCTTGCAACTTATAGAACTTTGAAAGAAAAATATATAGAAATGGTAGCTTGTCCAGTTGCAGTTACGGTTGTTCCTCCTCAAGAAGGTGCCAGGTGAGGTATATGTAGATTGTCTTAACCAAAATTAGGAAGTGTTCGTGTCTTAACTATTAGCACACATAGTTTTGCTCTTCATATTTTTCACATGACTAATAACTAACAGTATTTTCATTGTCAAGTCTTTTTGTTGCCGATGTGGGTGAAGGTTAACGTTTATTTAAGCGTTGGATTCCTTTACATTCAGTGGGATAAAAACGTATTGGATTTCCCTTCTGATTAAATTTCTGTAGGAACGTTCATATTTGTTGCATTTTTATTATGAAAAGTCCCCCCAGAGCTGAATGTAATCGCTTGCTGACAGGATGTTTAAAATATCGCAGTGTGGAAATGGCAAATGGAAATTGTATCGAATCCTTTCACCACGAGATACCTCCCCAGAGCTGAACTGAGTAGTTTGAAGGGAGGGGGCGAAGTAAAAAAAAAGTCATAGTACTGAAAGGATTAAGATTATTTCAAACCTCTTTATAACATAGCCTCCTCTAAGGTAAATAAAATCGTCTGTAGGTAGGAGGAATTACGTATAAGAAGACATCATCACTTTATAAAGATTAGTGACCGTTCGTTAAATGACGTGTTCCTAAAGCTGAACAAAGAATTGTTTGATGGTAATAAAAACAGAATATAAAGCAAAAGACACCGATAAGCAGAAAGAGATTAGCTCAACTGATGAAATACCACATGCAAAAATCTCATGAAATTTCTTGTTTTTTGGCCTGAAGCCGTTTCTATAAAGGATCCAAACCTATTTGGAGGATATACAAGTCTCCATAACAGAGTACTTTTATCACAGGTCGTTTTCTTTATACTTATTTTCACTTTGATATTCACTCTGGTTGTATTGAGTAAGGTAGGTGTATGAGTGAAGACAAATGTATATACAAGCATTCTTTTACATAACCTGAGCTGAGGAATGTTTATAGATACGACTCCTGAACGTGTATTGAAAGCGAACGACGGCAGTAAAGAATAAAACCACAATATTGCATCCTATATTAAAAAACTGGGAGGCCCTGTATGGAGCGATAAGGTAATGCAATAACATAAATAAAAAAAAAAAATACATGCTAATAAAAGTACATACCAAAAGTCGCGTGTGTGTGTGTGTGTGTATGTTCGTGTGTGTGTGTGTGTGTGTGTGTGTGTGTGTGTGTGTGTGTGTGTGTGATATTAATAGAGGGGAATTCAGAGAAGAGAGATGGGGGAAATAGGGAACGCTGTGCAAAAATAACTTATAAATACGTTGTCAGTAATGGTTGAAAAATGGGCCGGCATATTGAAACCGCACGAGAGAGAGAGAGAGAGAGAGAGAGAGAGAGGCTGACAACTCATTATCCGTCCCGTACCCATCTGCAAGAGGAAAATTAAGACGTCAAGGGAGCTAAATATCAGTGGAAAGAGAGAGAGAGAGAGAGAGAGAGAGAGAGAATGAAACCGCACGAGCGAACTATTCAGTGGGAAATTACTCGATGGATAAAGTTTTAATTTGGCGGGGAAAAGCGAGCAGCGGCGTATAATAAAAAAGGCGGGCCGTACTGACACCCACATCAACCAAAAACGCAAGCTTCGCGATTCGACAAAAGAAGAGCTGAATGCGCCATATTGCAAAATTTCCTGGTACGCAGTGATAAATTATACAAGGAAATATTAAAAAAAGAAAAACCACATATATTTCTTAATCTTAGAGGAATGTGTAGGGAAGAGTAAAATTTTTTTAGACATTGAGGAAGAGTTATGGATCCGACAAAAGAATGCGCAGAATTATTCATTGTCTGTGTGAACTAAGATAAATTATTCATGAGTATATACAGAATCTACATACATTTCGTGACCCAAAGGAAGTATTGTTGGAAGAGCAAGATCAAAGAAGTTCCATGAGACCTGCAGAGATGTGGTGAATGCGCCAGATTTTAAAATTTCGGGGTACAGTGTGAAAAAGTGTACATTAAAATATACAGAAGTTACCTATGTTTGGTGATCCGAAATGAATATGGAAGGAAGCGCAGATCATTGAGATGCAGAGTAACAGGAGCAATACGAATCCAGTAAAGAAGTGCTGCATGCGGCAACTGTACATTTTCGGGGTAAACTCTTATACAATGTGCATGAACACCGACAGTGACGATTATATATTTCGTGCCTCTAAACAAATTGTAAGGAAACCAAGATTAGCTATGTAGAAATAAGGGAGTGGAAAATCACACACACACACACACACACACACACACACACACACACACACACACACACACACACACACACACAAATGGCGGATGTGCTGGATTGTATTTGTGTGTGTGTGTAGCCTAACTATGAAAACAAAAAAATGTGACATTATAGAAGCTACATTAAATTCGTAACCCTGGCTTAATATATATGTTAGAGACAATTATTTTGGTAAATGAACTGCCGAAGGAGTGGTTTTTGAACAACACAAAACTTGACTGAATGTTCGTATAGTTCTTCATAAGTTATACATGAAAATATACAGAACTACATTATATAGCAAGAATCTGGATCATACGAGTACAAGAAAGAGCAAGATCGAGAGGCAGAAGACATTAATGAAACCGGCAAAGTAAGTGCCTAAAGCGCAAAATTATAGCGTTGATGTAAACTATGATGAAACTCTGATAGAAATACACGGAAGTTACATATGCTTCGTGGCCTTGGGAGAATGTTTAAGCAAGAGCAAGGTATCAAGACTATTTTTACATGCTGAGGAAGAAAACCTTGACCACTCAGACAAAGGACGGTCCGAAAGCGTTTGTTATGCATTCCCGTGGTAAGCTGAAGTAAGATGCACATAAAACGCTTAGTATTGAAGCTGCTGGTGGGTATATTTCAAGACCCTGGAGGAATTTGAAAGGAAGAGGAGCTCTGCGAATCCGACGAAAGTGCTGAGTGCATGAGTGCATGGAGGATACTTCGTCGATTTCGACATTTACTCAGTAATATAAGGCAAAATATACGGATATGTTCGGCAATTAAGCTGCCAATTCATGGCCGTAAAGTAATATTTAAAGAGGCTTTATGAATCTGAAGAAAAAGGGGGGGGGGAGGATGGGTACGAGTACATGCGGGTTGCCTACACATTCCCAAGGTAAATGCTAATAAAAGATACGATACAGAAATGTAAAAGCGTTGAAGCTACTGCTCTCTATATTTATAAACCTGGTGGAATATATAGGGAAGAGAAGCTGTAAAATTACAAACGTATTTCTACTGAACAGTACTGAACTGAAGGAATCTGTGATAGAATATACTGAATAATGTACGGTAGCCACTGGTGTGTGTGTGTGTGTGTGTATATATATATATATATATATATATATATATATATATATATATATATATATATATATATATATATATATATAACCCGGCATATGCGATGAAGAGAAGCTTTATGAATTCAGTAAAATAAAAAAAAGGTTATATGGGCCCGGATTACCCTCACATTGCCAACCTAAAGTATTGTAATATACACAGAAAAATATACTGAAACAATCGATGTATGCCATTGACGGTCCTGGAAGTAGAGGAGAAAGTGCCCAATGTTCGTGAAATACTTCGACAATTTTTGGTAAATATTCCACAATGTTGGACATTGAAGCAATTGCTTGATGCATTTCATGACCCAGGAGGCGTACGGAAGAAGAGAATATTTACGAATCATTCACTTCATGTACGGAAAATGTGGTTTTAGCGCAAGGATAGTAAACTTTATTCAATTTCTGAGGCTTACTTTGATGAAATATACATTGGAATATTTAGTGATTACTGGTCTACGATTCATGGGCGTAAAGGAATATGTAAGGAAGAGAAGCTACACGAGTTGAAATGCACAAGTTTGATGCAAGCTGTAATAAGGTAAACACACACAAAAAAATAATAATACAAACACTGCCTGTCTATACAATTCACTACCGTAGAGGAATACTGATTGTAAGAAACAGAAGCTTGGTTATACACAACACTAATGTACTAAATATGGGGAGGTGGAAAATGACAAAATATACGTAAAACTATACAGAAGCCAGTGGTCTATACAGCTCACGACCGTAGGGGAATATGAAAGGACGAGAGAGGAGCATAGGAGCATCCACTACATATATATATCCGTGGTCCCGCCTGCGAATAAGTCAGAGCGGAGACGAGTTATGACTTCCCCTGGCGTGTTGTACTGGAGGGAAGCGTCTTGTGCCGAAATATACGCCGGGTTGTATATGAGGTGATACATAACAGGGGTGTATAGTGGCGGTATTACAACTGAGAGAGAGAGAGGGAGGTGGGGGGTACAGCGGGCAGGGCAACATGAGTGGTGTATACAGTGTCCGTATAACAGGTGTGTGTGTGTGTGTGTGTGTGTGTGTGAAGTTTAGCGGGACAGGGTGTAAGGTGCTGTGGATATTGTTTGTGTGTATGTGTATGTATGTATGCATGTTGTATGCATGTTTACGTGTGTGAGTGCGTGTGTGCGTACTAGGCATAGCGGGGTAGAGTGTATGGTGTTGTGGATATTGTGTGTGAGGTATGGTGAGTGAAATATGGTGTGCTATTGGTGGGGAATACACTTTCGTTGCTCATATGTTATATACGGGTTCTGAATACATGGTGGCTTGCCCTATTCTGTCTTTATTTCCCTATTCTGTTTTATTTATCTGTCTGTTTGGCCATACGTCACTGTTTATTCATTTGTCCGTCTGTTCATTTATCTGTGTATCTATCAGTGTGTATTTGTCTACCAGTTTCTGTTTGTTTACTTATTAATCTCATAATTCATTTGGCCCTCTCTTCCTGTGTATCTGGCGGTATATGATTCTTAATATATCTTTTTTATTAATCTGTATATCAGTATTTATTCATTTGCCTGTGTTTTGATCTGTCTGTGTATCTGTCAAGGTGTATCTCTCAGTGTATATCTGTCTTTCTCTTTACCGTTTGTCAGTCTGTTTATTTGTTTGTTTTTTCTGTCTATCATTGTGCAGATGCATCCCTGTCTGTCTGCTTGTATCTTTTGCCTGATGATCAGTCCCACATATAATCCGGGACAACCATGACAAATGTCTTCTTCTGCCCCTAAGGGCCGTATTTATCAAGGATTTTAACCACTTTGCAAGGTAATAACCTCCATTGTAGTTTATTATTAAAAATTCATTTTTTTCATAATTATCACTTCAATATTCATTATAGTTTTCGTTGTGGAATGTTTGGTAACTGTATGAGTAGACAGAAGTGTCTAGTGATCAGTTTTATATACAACTTAAGCTGAAAAGTGTGGAACCCATACCGTCAATCGCTCATGTATATTCACCTGCGATCTTTTTTTTTTTTTTATATAACTGTATTTTGCTATATGGTCTTACTAAATTATTTTCTTTGTAAACTCGGCTATACTGTAGAATTTGATAGGGATATATATATATATATATATATATATATATATATATATATATATATATATATATATGCAGGCTGCGTTGACTAACTCCCAGCCGAATGAAATCATCTGGACTTACTGAAATAGCATACCAGGGTTTTAGCGACGATAAAAGTCTTAATGGTACCGGTATTAAAACTTAGGCTGCTCTGATTCATTCACCTGTGTACTCGTACAGTTGTCTGCTATTACCTGGAATAGAATTTTAGGGTTTTCCCGACCATGAGAGGATTCATAATATATGGTAGGAGGGGAGATGATGGCCAAGGGGCTAGGGAGTGTAATGCTAATCGAAATGCCATGGGTTGAATCCCAACAGAGCCAAGGTATAGTTGGAAGATTGGAATTTCGTTATAACAGTCTTCAATGATCTTACACAACCCTTTTCCCCTTTTGTCTTCCCCGCCTAATTCCATCAGACCAATCCTGAATTAGCCTTAGAGTGATGCAGTATAAAAGGTTCTGTGCCGGACCTCAGCGAACGGGCTTTATAGTTTGGACCCAGTTGAATACATAAATATAGGTGAGAGAGAGAGAGAGAGAGAGAGAGAGAGAGAGAGAGAGAGAGAGAGAGAGAGAGAGAGAGAGAGCGCACCGCTTAATGGCCATAACATCAACACGGCGTTAAGTGGTGGAAACTGTGCCAGCTCCTCGTATGGCTGAGGGGTAGTGGTGGTGCATGGGTTACCAAGTACAGCTCGCAATAGGAAGAGCCTGAGTTTGATTCTAGGGCCGGTCAGAGCTTGAGATAAAGTTAGTTGTCCCTTGTTCACCCAGCAGTGCATTTGGGGACCTGGATCGACTGTCGTGGGTTGTAATTAATTGTCTGCCTTAATCCTTTACTACGAGGACGTACTTATATTTTATTTTTGCAATTTCCACACAGTTTTAATCACCTGAAAATAGATTTTTAGAAGTAGAGAGGTTAGATGGGAGGCTTCGTAGCACCCAGTCTTTATCGATTTAGTTTGCATACTACACCTTCTCATTCTGGTGTATATACTATTTGTGTGGTTTAAATTCGGACATAACTTATTGGTAGCATACAATGATCAGGTGTAATGTGCGGAATAAATCTCCAAGGAAGGGGTGTTACAAAGCCTCCAAAGCCATTAATCCTAATCCTAATCCTAAACCCTCTTCCTGGTCATTAGGCTGAGCACTGAGCTTCGTCACTGCGTTGCTAAAGCGATTTCGTTGAGCTGCGTATACTGGATGGGTCGGCGTTAAAAGAGCGTTATTTATGACCTGTTTATTCATGGAAGAAAAACAGAAACACCGACGACCCGACGTGAAATATTACATGGATTAAAACATCATCGCGACTGTTTCTCTCTCTCTCTCTCTCTCTCTCTCTCTCTCTCTCTCATGAAATACTCGGTGTCGCCTGGCGCAGTTAAATAAAAAGGCATAAGTTACTCAGGCTTTTATGGCGTACTCCCAACAGATTAAATTCTTGTGGCGCTAAATGGAGTAAAATACTAGAGTTATCCTGGCCATGAGAGGGTTAACGCCTTTATTACGATGATGTATTAAGGAGTTTATTCTCGTTGCCTCCAGTCGATTTGATTCACCATATTATAGATTTTTTTTTACGGGGGCGAGGGGAGAGTGAGAAATAACCTTCCTTTTTCCTCATCACAACAAGCCGAGTAAATCATGTGGAAGCAGCAAGAGTAAAAATAGATAAAGTAAATAAATAAATAAATAAATAAATAAACGTTGTCTGGGGAAAAGGGTTAACTGCTTTACGCTCATGATGCGCTTTTCATTTTACTGAGGCGGCCACCAAAAGATTTAATAATTATCTATGGAGCCTATAATTATCTGGGAGGCCTATAATTCTCTGGGGAGCCGATAATTATTTGGGGAGCCTATAATTATCTGTGGAGCCTATAATTATCTGTGGAGCCTATAATTATCTGGGGAGCCTATAATTATCTCACCCGTCCAATTTGAAACATCTCTCTTACTCTGAATAAAATCGTCCGGAGGTAGCAAGAATGATCTAAAAAGGTCGTCCTTGGGCTGAACGGGTTGATTTTGGTTTGAGAGTAGAAAGATAAGGAAGTTCGACCCAAGTAAAATTTATTAATCCCATTAGTTTTATAAATTCTTAAAATTGTTCATACTACCACCAGGCGATTTCACTTAGGAGAGATTTTTCGTGCTCAAGACACCTCCCAGAAGTTTAATACTAGAGGTAGTAAGAGTAAATTAGTAAAGCATCAGACTGAAGAAGGTAACGATTAAGTGAAGAATATGGATGGTTGTTGAAAGTTATTAAGTGACTAGCAAGGAAAGGTGGAAATTAAGAGACAGGAAGAAGTACAAGTAGATGGTGATGTTGAATTTCAGGGAATGGAAGAAGTGTCGGTGCTAAAACTCCATATTTGCGCAAGGGATAATCGCCAACACATGCTGTACAGGTGTGGCTGGCAAGGAAAGCACCCAAACATTCACCCACACTACGACACAAAACCGCCGACTTACAATCTAGGTCCCTATTTTCGATTCCATATAACAAACAGACAGAAGTATGGAAACCCTCTTCGTAGGTCCCGTAGCCGGAGTGGGATTCGAATTCGGTATCTCTCGAGTGTAGGCCGTGTGCTTCCCCGTACACTTCCGTCACTGTTCGTTAACGCCTTCAGTCCAATTTTCACATTTAATTCTTGCTATTTTCGGATGATACAAAACTGAATTTGTTAATATTGCTAACGTCTCCGGTTCGAAAAGTTTCTCCAAAGCTCAATATAATCATCTGAAAATAGCAATATGAATATGCAGAAAAAAGGCATTGGATTGAACGGGTTAATTTCGACATACCGTTTGAAAACCGTATTAATATGCCAAGGTACTACAGGTGAAAAAATATGGAAATTCTTTTTTTAGGTTAGTCCATTCGACGCAGTGACGGATTTTCACTTTTATCTTTAATACTACTGTACGATTGTATTAAACTTGCAGGAGGCGTTTGGGAGTTGAGGAAGAAATGGAGACTGTATCTAACCATTATTGTTTTAGGAGTCTCTTCTAAGATAAATAAAATCGTCCGGTGGCAGCACTAGCAAAATATACGTCATCGGACAGAAGAGGCTTAATAGTCTGCTAAATATCTCTACTAGTTGTTTTCTGATTAAGCATTTAGCTATTCGGAATCGCCTGGCGCAGTTACGTAAAAAGAGCAGTAATTTCGTGACAGGAGGAGGAAAATAATGAAGAAAAACGACCTAACAGAGGTAAAATATTATATGATAAAGGCACTCATGGTGAAAAATGTAGCCAGTCTGTCTTAGTTTACACAGTTCGCGAAAAATATACGCCAAGGGGACGCTTCAGTAAATAACCCATGGCACATCACACTCACTGGGGTCTCTTCTTAACTAGACAAAATCGTTTTGGCGGTAGCAATAGTAAATCGACAACTTAATGAAGGGGGCTTAGTAAAACAGCAGTAATTTCGTGACAAGAGAAGAGAATCCTCCTCCTATTCATCATCATTATCATCATCCTTATCTCTTTTTTCCTCCCTAAGGTTCAGGATGAGGTGAACTATGGTCCAGAAATCGAGGAAAGAAAATAGATGATAGGGAACTAAAAGCATTCCTAGTGAAATGGGACTGACACTTAATTCAAAAGTAGAGAACAAGACTGGAATACGACTGAACTGCTAAGGAATATATCAAAAATTGCGATAAGAGTGAAAAATACAGCCAGTCTTTCTTAGTTTACACCGTTTTCGAAAAATATATGCCAAGGGGACACCGCAGTAAATAATCCGGCGGCACATCACCACCGGCCTCAGCTTCCCTCCCGCCAGGTCATTAATAACGGAGGCGGCAGCGACAACTAATATATTGGCGTGCCCTCCGGAGTCATTACGGCCGTCATGGGTGCACAGTTTTGTCCTGATATTAAGTAGTGTTGATTTACGAGAGGTGAGAGAGGAGACAAATGCGAGGGTGTCGGGGGAGATTATAAAGCCATTAGTGTGAAGGGGTGGAAGGGAGAGGGGCGTGGGGAGGTGTGGTTCAGGACGCCATGACTCGCCTGATTAAGAGCTCTCCACCCAGGCTGGAGTGACTGCGACAAGCACATTACAGCCGCTTAGGGTGGTTATGGCTCAGGTGTTCCCGTCAATACTGCCATTATTAACCCATTTAGTATGATTAAATCTTCGCACTGTGCCTGCCTCATGAATTGTTTGTGAGTTATGTTTTGTTTTGCTATAAGTACAACACAAACTGTAACTCACAAGTAGTCCACTTTGCCCACACTACAATGCATTCTTCCACACCACTACACACTTACGTCCCACATGCATCACACTGTCACAACATAGACAGTCCTTCAACATAACTTTAACAGAGGACCTCTGGGAGAAACCAGTAGCAGTCTCCAATTTCCTGCGGTCCACTGGCTCACAAATATATGAGCTTGGGGTTGCAGCAGTTACCATAACAACCTGCTTCGTAAGACGACTGGCATATGAGAGCAGTGTGTTCTCATTCCTCTTGTTCTTATTCTTGATCTTGATTGAAACGTCCGCTGTTTCCCGTAACATCCTAACCACAACCCCCATCTTCACTGAATGTCATACCTCCGCCCTGCTCCACCATCTTCCACTATCCTACCCCATCCTGTCCACCTCTTTCTGCCCTCCCCACCCTTTTAGCTGCATTCGCCTCCCCACCCCGCCCCAGTACCGAATTTCTAGGAGAAATCTGTGACTTTCTGCTGATACTGCCCTTCACAGGATGGCCTCTTTTTGCCCTATCCCACTACTCACAACCTTTCCAGCCCGTACTGCCCACTCCATTACCATATTCAGCTCATTTGTAAAAGATCCAATCAAGAATATTATAACACCGATGGGACTGATTTTTTTTTTAGCACATCTTCCTATGCCTTACCTTAATCGATTGGTGTTGACCTAAACTGATCCGATGAACTCAAAATGACTCAGTAGAACCTAAAAGGACGTGGGAAAATACAATTTGACTGAAATAGCGCCGATATAATTAACTGCGTGAGTCTGAACATGCACTGAATGGAACCTAAAGATGAGAAGAGATCTAAGCTCACCTGGATGGACCTGGGGTTGCGTGGATGTACCTGACTGATATTATTTGACTCAATTTAAATGCACTTGAATTGATGTGACTGGACGTGAATGGATATGCAGAGTGTGAATGGGCCTGAGTGAATGTAATTGAGACTAAATAGACCTAATTGGCACTGTTTTGACCTGACTGGGTTGGAAAGAACATGAAGTCCCTGAATGGAGCTATACTATTCCGGATCGATTTGAATAGACCTGAAGTGACCTGAACTGAGCTGACCTGGCAGTGCCTGAATGAACCTAACAGTTGTTGTTTTGGTTGTATATTAACTGTATCTGTCTGGCCGAGCAGACCCGTCGTCCTCAGGTAAACAACTGTATCTGTGGAGCCGTCCTACAAGTACAGTGCAGTAATAGTGCCTGATGTAAGTGAATGGGACGTAATTGACTTGACTACCTGAATGAATTTAACGGTACCTGCAGTGAGGGAGTGGATCGGCTGTGACTTGACTGAGCCAGCATGAATGTAAAGGATCTGACTGGGCCCCAAGTGACCTAAAATGACCACTGGACAAATTTGTTGGTGATTCGGTCATGCAGAAAAATAATAGGCTATTTCAACTACTGTTTTTCTGGCCGCTATGGCTCCACGACAAAAGTATACGTGACCGGTGAACGTGCTTTTATATTTTCTGCTTGTAAGCTTCTAACAGTTTTGTATAGTTTGGGGAGACGTCGTAATGAAGGGGATGAGAGTAACCTTCGGGAAAACACCACTGTGTGTAATGACCACAAGCGTCAAGGAGCTTCTGGGCCACATATCATATTTTCCTTTATTATTTTCACTGCTGCCCCATCCTTCATACCCTGCTGGCGTCGGGCTAATGAGTGCTGTGGTTTTTACCGAAGGCGTCCCTTGCCGACCGTTACACCGCACAATCTATCACTTCGATGACAGCCGTGTATGTGGATCGCGATGTGCTACCGAGATGGCCCAAGTTAATCATCATCATCATCGTCATCCTTTTTCTCTTCTAAAATTGAGGTGATGTAGGTAGGTTGCGGAAGTACGTAAACATGGTAGAAAGGGCTCAGAAAGGTCATACCTGCGCCAATGCCATTGCCATTAAAAAGGATCAGGATCCGTAGACACAGGATCCGGATCCTCCCCAAAATTTAATTAATTCTTTCTTGGTCCATGGCCCACCTTTCCACAAAACATCATTGAAATTCTTTGAGAACATTTAGAGACATTGTGCGGGATACTCCGGATCCAGATCTGGAACCCGCCCAAAACTTAATCATTTATTCCTTGGCCCATGGCCCACCCTTCTACAAAATTTCATCAAAATCCGTTCATAACTTCTGAGTAATCCCGGATCTGGATCCGTGGATATAGAATCCGGATCCCGATCCGGACCCGCCCAAAAATTTAATTAATTCTTTCTTGGTCCATGGCGCACCTTTCCACAAAATTTCGTTGAAATTCATTGAGAACTTTTGGAGATACTGTGCGGGATACTCTGGATCCGGAACCGGCCCAAAATTTAATCATTTATTCAGTTGCCCATGGCCCACCACAAAATTTCATCAAAATCCGTTCATAACTTTTTGAGTAATGCTGCTAACAGACTGACAGACAAACAAACCAACGCAGGGTAAAACATAATCTCCATGGTGGAGGTAAAAATACAATTATACACAAGCTTCGCTTTCTTGCTGTCTAAATGACCAAATCATTGTGTTAACAGGACATCATCGCAGCAAAAGTATCATCGAAAGAAAAGTAACTCTGCATGTAAGGGCAAGCCAATAATCTTATACCAGTACCTGTTAAAAAAAAAAAAAATCTATTGAACCGTTGCCATATCAATAACTGGGGAACTTAATTACACTTAGATCAAACACGTACAATTAAATATGGGTTCGTCAGATTACAGATTCGTCTTTTGAAGAAAAACATGAGATGCGACTAATCTCCTAAGTATATCCTTATATTTATTGCACCCTTCAGGCCCCACCACCAGGAGACACAACACAGCAGCAGTAACACCATCCACAGCGACCCACAGCCACACAGTCTTGCCTCCATAAATTGCAGGGAAGAGAATACGTCAAGAAAATACCTCCCCCGTAAATTGCGAGGAGGACAGTGCGTTAAGAAAGAAGTAGTGGAGGTGGATGAAGTGTAGATGCATCGCGGGTCCTCTTCAGATCCCTAAGAGTCACAACAAAAACAACAGCCTCTAGTTCGATCCACATCATCCCTCTTTAATTTGTGGGGGAGAGAATGCGTCAAGAAAATACATTCCCCGTAAATCCTCCTCAAGTCTCTCTACCACCGCAACAACAGTCTCTAGTTTGAAACACACACACACACACACACACACACACACACACACACACACACACACACACACACACACACACACACACACAAGAAGACAGTGATTAAAGAAAGTGTCCTTGGAAATGAAGTTACAATGTGGGGTCCTCTCAAACCCCAGTGAAAGGAGGTAAACAACAATAACATCAACATCAACCCCCCAGTTCCACGCATATCCATATACTGTACTAAGCCCCATAAATTGTGAGGAAAAGAGTACCTAAAATAGTAAAATGGTGGTTGTTTAAAGAAACTGATACTAAACAACGTAACAGCCAAGGTTTAAGGAAGTCGTGGTGGTGTATCATGGGTCCCCTTAAACCCCAGTGTAAAGAAATACATAACACTAACAACGAAAGCCCAAAATTCAGCCTTCATTCACACATTCCGTCGTCGTAAATTACATGGAAGCGTATTCAGGACACTCTATGCAACTTCACCAAAGCAAATAATGTAATGAGTTACAGAACGGCAGGTGGAGGAACGCAACTTTTGAAGACAACAGTACATCTGGGAATACTAGAGAGCTAGTATATGCACTGAAAAGAAAATAATAGAAAAAAGAGTATACAGTATTTGGACGTGGAAATCCAAGTTGAAATACATAACAACAAACACCAAAACCCCCCCAGTGCGACCCACATCTACACATTCCACCCCACATTGCGAGGAAGAAAGTGGTTAAAGAAAGTAGTGGTGGAGGTGGGGGTGGGTGGAGGTGGAGGTGTGCCAGGGAGAGAGAGCGAGTGTGAGGCGGCAGTATATCACCAGACTTACTCCCTCCGCTGCTCATGCATCAACACTTATTTTTTGCCATACTTTTTCCCCCCTCCCTCCGTCCCTTCTCCTTCATCTCCTCCCGTCATCCTTTTTCTGTCTCCCACTTCCTTCGCTTCTGCACCTCTTCTTCTCGCTTCCTTATGCTTTCGTTCGTCCACTTTTTTGCCCATTTCATTTATTCTTCCTCATCTTTGTCAGTTTTTATTTCTCCCTTCCCATTTGCTTCAGTCCTTTGCTTCATCATTTTTCTCTGTTCCTTCCCTTCCTTCTTCCCGTCCTTTCCATTTGCTTTTATTGCTCCTCCCCTTTATCCAGTCCTCTCATTTCTTCGCCTTATCTCCTCTCTCGTCATCCTTTTTCTGTCTTCTTGTTTCTTTGCTTCCTAACATCTTCCCGTCTTTCGGTCAACTTTCTCTCTTCCTTCTACTGCCTCTTATCTTTGCCCATTTTTTTTTTTTTTTGTTCCCATCTTCTCATTTTGTCCTTTCTCTTTCTCCCTCTTCCTTTCCTTCCCTTATCCCGTGCTTTTTTATTTTCCTCTTCTTCCTCTCTCCTCTCTCTTATCTTTGCCCAATTTTTTCAACTTTCCCTTCTCCTCCTTCTCTATTCGTCTTTTTTGTGTCTCCCTCTTCTGTACCTTTTCTACGTTTTCCCGTTTTCCTTCTTTTTTCCCTCATTCTCTTGCCTCTTACCTCACTCCATCTCCTCTCCCCCCCCCCCCTTTTTTTTTCTCTCTCGTCTTCTGTCTTTCCTCATCTCCCTGTCCCATACATCCCACAGCCCTCCGTATCATCTCTCCTCATCCTCCTGTCACTTACCTTCCTCTCTCTCCTTTTCTGTTCCTTCCATCTCCTCGCGCGTACTGTTTCCATGTCTTTCCTTCTTCCCATATTCCGTCTCTTCGCAACTCTCCTTCTTATCCATTACCTCTCAGCTTCTTCTTTCCTCCCTTTTCCTCCATTTCCTCTCTTCTCTTCATCATCCCGCATAACTTTCTTCGTCTTTCTCCTCCTCCATTCCATCTGTCTTGCTCTCCCTCCAACGTACTGTGTCTGTTTTTTCCTTCTCTTTCCCTTCTGCACCACCATCTGTCTCTATCTTCTCTTTTACCTTTCTTCTCTCAGATCTCTTTCGTTCCCTCTCCCCTCTCCTTCCTCCATATATCTTACCTCTTCCCCCCTCCTCGGCTGCAGTTCCATTCTTCTCTTCTCCCTCCTCCTCCTCCTCCTCCTCCTCCTCCTCCTCCTCCTCCTCCTCTTTTCCCCCCCTCCTCCTCCTCCTCCTCCTTCTCCTTCTCCTCCTCCTCCTCTTCCTTCCCTTCCTCCTTCCCCTCCTCCTCCTCCTCCTCCTCCTCCTCATCATCATCATCATCATCATCATCATCATCATCATCATCATCATCCACCCATTTCTCTCCTTCTTCTCCCGTTTTCACAGTATGGGGTGTATGCTCTTAGATTCAGGTTCCGTAGCACCTTTTTATTAACCTCTTCAGTAGGATAAGGAACGTAGCATGTTACTCTTGCTGCTTCGAATCATCTTCATTTACATAAAGAGAGACATTCATTAGTGCAGGGATTAATGGAGATCGTTTTTGCCACGAGAGGCCTTTTCTGATCTAAGTGAAGTTGTCTGGAGGTAACAAGAGGATAATTAGAAAAAAAAAAAAAGAAATTGCAATAAGGTGATGCTGGTCGTGAGGAGGTGATCAAGTGGTTGAAGAACTGTACAGGGTGTGCCGGGAAGAAAGGGCGTAACTTCTGGAGATGATAGATGAAGGAATTTTAAGTAGAAAGTGCTATATCAGCTTGGCTCATAATCTCCACCATTACGAAACTATAGTCACTGATGATTTTATTGGTGAATTATGAGGGATATCATTTTCGTTCATAAGGTAACTGTAGCTCCATAGCGGTTGTGAATGAGACTCATTTTGATATAGTACCGATATATTTTGCTTAGAATTCCCTTATCTGTATAGTATTTTTTGCTTAGAATTCCCTCATTTATATAGCATTCTTTTGCTTAGAATTCCCTCATCTGTATAGTATTTTTATGCTTAGAATTCCTTCATTTATGTAGTATTTTTTGCTTAGAATTCCCTCATGTATTAGTATTCTTTGCTTGGAATTCCCTCATGTGTATAGCATTTTTTTGCATGGAGCTTGTTCTATCCTCCCGGGGCATCCTGTATGCTGTCCGAAAGGTGAATTCAATCCTTGACAGGGTCAGGGAAAAGTTTTATATAAATTTCGTAAAAATAAACAAACAAAAACCTCTGCCCATTTTCCGGAAGACCCACCCGTACGTCATAAAAACACCCCATTAATAGCCAGCCATTACACCAGTTCATAGAGAGACAGCCCTAGTATGCACTTAATATGGATGTGGGTGTTAGCGCCGAAGTGGTGGCATGTGAACATTTCTGGCATGAAGGAGGACTGCTGGGCCTTAGGGGAATGTAATGCCCGGAGTTGGACACAGTTATATAGACAGATAAATAAGTAGATAGATAGATCGTTAGATAGCTAAAAAGATAGACAGATAGATATAGATAGGGAGATAGATGGGGAGTGGTGTTTTGGAACCTTCTATGCCCGCGAACATTAGGATGATTATTCTAGACTGATGCCTGTTTTTTCTTTTGTTCCCTCTACTCTTTTTCCTCCATATACTTCTTCCCCTTGTCCTGCACCTCCTCCCTCCCTCCCTCCCTCCCTCCTCCCCCATCTTTTTCTTCCACTCTCTTACTCCCTCCTTTTTCACCTTTTATCTCTTCCATTTGTCCTTTTTCTTTCCATCTTTTTAACCCCTCTCTGCTCCTCCTCTCCTGACTCTTACCTGTGTCTCACGCATCCCATCTTCTCCCTTCCATCTTTCCTCCTATGTCTTTCCTCCCTCTCTCCCTCCCTCGCACCTCCCCAGGGGCGTGTACCAAAGTCACCGTGATGGAGACGATGCATCAGAGAGGGACGTAAATCTTGCCGAGCGGTGTGTTTCTCTCAGTCCCCGGGCCGCGCTTTTCATTACGGGCCCTCCCAGGGATATAGGGCCCTTGTCTCCACACAAAGCAGTCGTCGGCCACAGAGCTAAGAGCACTTTTTGGTCGCCGGCCGAAGAGCTACAATACACTTTTTGATCGCCACGGATAGCAATAGGACACTGGTCGCCACGAAGAGCAAGGACTCATTTTAGTCTCCCACCAAAAGGCTGAAGAAATTTTTGGTCACACGGAAAGTTGAAACACTGGTAACCAGGCAAATCAGTCACAAGCCGAAGAACAGAAGCGGTTTCTGGTCACCGTAGAGAAGATGGACACTTTTCGGTCACCACAGAGAACAACGACAGTTTACTGTCGTCGTGTAGTGCAAGGACTCTTTAACTGCCACAGAGAGCTAGGACATTTCGGCTGCCACAGAATGCTAGGATAATTTGGTGACCACGGAAAGGTAGGACACTTTCACAGAGCTCTAAAACAGCTTTTGGGCTTTTGAGCAAAGGAATCGCTAGCAAAGATCTAAAGCAAGTATTTGGCCGCCACGGAGTGTTATTGGTTTTTGATAAGCAGTCGCCTGCCAAAAAGCCAAAGGAATTTTTTGTCGCCACTGAGTCTGAAAGCTGTTTTAGTCGCCGTAATGAAGGCTATGAACTTGATCTGTTGTTATGATTGTTGCAGAGAGATTAAAGAAACAGCTAGAACGTACTGTGGTTTGGTTAGGCTACAACAACGAGATATACTACTTATTGATCACTGAGCTAAAAACTGTGATACTTTCTGGTAGCCGTAGAAAGAACACAGTAAGCCTGTGACAGAGATTGAGAACAAAAATTTATCGCAGCAGAGGGAACACATTCTGGTTGTCAGAAACAGTTATAGCACTTTTTGGTCACTGCAAAGACCGCAAGAACTGGAACACCTTGATCTGCATGGAACCAGAACACTTTTAGCTCCCGACATCACACACACACACACACACACACACACACACACACACACACACACACACACACACACACACACACACACACACACACACACACACACACACACACACACACACACACACACACACACACACACACACACACACACACACACACACACACACACACACACACACACACACACACACACACACACACACACACACACACACACACACACACACACACACACACACACACACACACACACACACACACACACACACACACACACACACACACACACACACACACACACACACACACACACACACACACACACACACACACACACACACACACACACACACACACACACACACACACACACACACACACACACACACACACTTCCACTCCCCTCGTGTGTCTTCCCCATAACTAATCGTCCATCATGGGTGACATCTGTATTTCCTGGCTGTTTTCTTCTTCGCCGCCATTTCTCTCATCTTTTAACAGTTTCACAGCGCGGTAACACTCCCCAGCTGAAGTATATAGTCTTCCGCTAGAAAAAAATAGAGTATTAAAGTAGCAGGAAGAAAATGTAAAAGTAGCACGAATAAGATGTTAAAGTAATAACAGAAAAGACTGTCATCTGAGCATCTTGAATGATAACCTCTAGCAAAAAATTATATGGTGCTAGTAGAAAATAAAGAAAAAGGTGCATGGAAAGGATGCAGGGTCACGATGTTGTCTTATTGTGCCATTCAGATGCAGGAAATAGGCTGCGAAGAGACGACAATATACGCCAGGTTCATGTGAAAGAAGTGTAGGCGTGGTCTCCCTCAAGCTTAATAAAACCTTCTGCCGGAATAGCAAGAAAGAATTAAAGACATGAACGTACTTAAAGGAGTAATAAATATTAAACATTGACTCCCATACTACGCGCTTTTGTTCTTAATTCCTTGATTACAAATTCGTCTTTTACTTAAGTATTTGGGACATAATTTTTTTCTGTGTCTGTAGATTTATTTCGGATTTTTGCTTATCATAAATATGCTCTGCCGAATTTTCGTTATTGTGCAGCATCGGAGGAGATGAAAATAAAATTGTTTGATCTGTTTTATCCTTTGCTTGGCTCACCCTTAGGGATATGAATGAATGAGAGAGAGAGAGAGACGAGGAGAAGCGCAAAAGAAGTAAGAGCGAAAGCAAGAACTGGAGAGGGAGCCAGAGAAGGGAGGAAGGGAGAAAGGAAATGTTGAGAAAAAGGAAAGATATATTGATAAGACATGTAGCATAGGTGCATGTTTCGGAAGTGTGTGTGTGTGTGTGTGTGTGTGTGTGTGTGTGTGTGTGTGTGTGTGTGTGTGTGTGTGTGTGTGTGTGTGTGTGTACATGAGACGTGTTTGTATGCATGAGAGATGTGTATGAAGTATGTGCATGAAGTTGTATGTACGTGTGTTGTATGTGTCTGTACAATGGCTGTGCTTTTTTTCATACGATGTGTATGCTTGTGTATGTGCATGTACATGAGAAGTGTTTGTATGCATGAAATTTGCATAAGAAGTATGTGCATAGAACTGTGTGTGTGTGTGTGTGTGTGTGTGTGTGTGTGTGTGTGTGTGTGTGTGTGTGCATGAGGTGTGGGGATGGGGGAAGCGGGTTGGTATTTGATCTCAGGGCCGGCATCTCATCAAGGCGCCTCGCTGATCAAAGTGAGGATTACCAGGTTATTCACTCAGCTAACCTGCAGTGAGAGAGAGAGAGAGAGAGAGAGAGAGAGAGAGAGAGGCATAAAATACCAGGTAATAGTTAGCTTTTAGGCCAGCTTGACACTTCACTCCCAACATAGTCGACAGAGGCATAACGATACACACTTAAAACAGCTGTAGAACGTTGACAGAGGTATTTTCTCCACTTTCTATCATTTTCTCCCATTTAGACTACGTCTTTCATAATCCCTACACTACATTTATTTTATTTTTTTCATAAAGAACTTTTTCAGCCTCCTGAATGGGTCGATATAGCCTTCATTAACCTCTTTGCTACAAAAGATCTCTGCGAAACTTAAAAAACTAGAACGAAGGAAGGGCCTCTCTGTAATAAATGCATAACCGCTTAGTGTTTTTATATCTAGTTTTCTTTACCCCCCCAATTTTTTTCTTTGATCTGACACTAGCATTTCAACCTTTCTTGATTATCTGTATAATGACGTCTTTTTTTTTTTCTTGGACTTTTATTTAGCCCAAACACCTACAACGGCCAAAGGATTTAGAAAAACTGTGTTGGTGAAGTAATATAAGTCATTCAGTGTTTGTCCGTACATAGCCGCCATGTGATTGCCAAGAGCTTGAGGTTTCTGCATTTATTCCTGCGTAAGAATTGATTTAAAATATGGGCAAACCTTAAACCAGAGCTTCATTACGGAGTGAAGGAAAGAGGATAGAGGGAAAGGACGAGAGGAAGGATTGGAGGGAGATAGAAGATGAATAATACAGGGGAGTGAAGAGGAAGCTGTTAATCTGGTGCTGTTAGGAGACTTATGTTTGTTGCATAGGTTGGACAGGATAAGAGGTGCAGAGATTCCTGAAAGATGCGGGGTATGGATGTTGATTAATCACGGGGTTGAAGAGTGTGAAGTGAGATGGATTGGTCACGTGGAACATAAAGAGAACTGATGTGAACAGAGTGATGGAAAGGATGTATGGTTGGTTGAAAAAACTGTTTCCACGTACAAAATTGTGGGTATTGCGATAATACAACAGTTTCGGACCTGCTAAAGTCCTCTTCCGTTTCAACAGCTCACGCTTCTTCGATACCAAAGCAGATATTATACAGTATGGTTGAGTTTGAGGGTAATAAGAGGTGTAGACGGCCGAGAAGAAGGCAGAAGTAACTGCGTGTGAGAATAAACGAGACATGAAAGTTGAAGGAAATTAAATGGTGAGGGATAGAAATGATTGGGTTAGCAATGTATAGAGGTAAACGAGGCTTGCACCCATTTTTCGACATGTCAGTCAATGGAATGGTCTCAACCTCACAAGCATCTAGTCTGGTTTTACCTTGGCCTCTTTCAATTTTTCCGTACCACCGCCAGACAATTTTATTCACCCTCAAGAGACCTTGGGAATAGAGAGTTTAATAAAAGTATGTCCTATGAGTATTTTGTCAGATTCCTTCCTTAGCCCCACTAATCAAACATAATTTTGTACGTGTTTTACCTTTGGTTAAAAAAAAAAAAATTCTCTCACAACTAGAAGCCCTTTTCGAGGTAAAAAAAAAAAAGTATATAATCGTTGCAATATATATATATATATATATATATATATATATATATATATATATATATATATATATATATATATATATATATATTTATAAGGTGGCGTCATTGTGTTCAAAAGACGAATGGAAACTGTTTGGAACTCATTTACTACAAAAGTTGCCTGGTTATAGCAAGAACACCATTTAAAAGACGTCATCGTACTGAAGGGTTAATAAAAATAGCCATCTGTACCGTACACACATTGAGTGGGCCTGTCAATAAAACGAACCATTTGTGTGTGTATTATCCTTGCCTCTACCTACCCTGTACCTCAATCTACGCATTCACTCACTTACCTAGCTACTTACTGTACTCACATGCCGGCCTGCCTGCCTATTCTCACTCTCCTTCCTGTCTACCCACCTACTTAAATAGTTACCTACCTTCCTACCTGTCTGACCGCCCACACACTTTCCTACACGTACCTTCCTATATCTGCCTACCTACCTACCTACGTACCTGCTCAACTACCCAGTCCCAGTTACATACCTGCCTGCCTACCTACCAAGCCTCGTACTCACTCACCCACCTACCCACCCATCCAGCCTCTCATCACCATGCCTCTTCTGCCGGTAATTTCCCCATGTTAACACTCTGCCTTCTGTGTACCCTCCCCCGCCAGTGCACCAAAGGCTCTTTTAATAAGCTTTTGATATCTCCAGGCCATATTTGTTCGGGACTCGGCCGTGGAGAGACGAGTGTTTGGTGCTGTGTGTGTGTGAGAGAGAGAGAGAGAGAGAGAGAGAGAGAGAGAGAGAGAGAGAGAGAGAGGAGGGTGAACAAGGAGTGTGCTTATACATGCTGCGGACTGTATATTTGCATGTGCGTATACAGGTATGTGTATATATGCATGTATTTATGTGTGTATGTATGTATGAAACCAGTCTACCAGAAGCAGAACACACTATCCTCCTCCTCCTCCTCCTCGTCACGCCATAACCCGTTCAGCCTCACAGTGATTAGCAAACCATCATCCCCTCTCATTCATAATTATCTCGCTCACTTTCCTCCTGTTTCCCTCCTTTCTCCCTCCATCTCTCCAAATGCTATGTACCTCCTCCCTCTTTCTTTCTTTCCCTCCCTCACCCCTCACTCTTTTCCTCCCTAACTCACTGCCCCTTCCCCCTCCCTACTTTCTCTCTCGTTGTCCCCTTTTTTTTTTTTTTCACCATTTAGTCGCAGTCTCTTCCCTTTCCTCTTTCATTTCCAGTCTCTCTTCCTCCTTCTTCCTCTCTCACTGACTTTCCTTCACTAACTTTCCTCCCCGCCTTTTTCATTCCCAGTCTTACCACCTCTTTCTTTAACGATCTCCCCTTCTCTCAGTCCTCTCACTATCTCTTCTCTCAGCCTCTTTCCCTCCCACTATCTCTTCTCTCATCCTGTTTCCTTCCCACCACTTTTATTCTTCCTTCTTTCATTTCCTCCTACTGCTACTTTCCCTTTCCCTCTCTCTCTCATACTGCCTCTTTTATCTCCGTGTTTCTTTCCTAATTCCTTACCTCTCCTTCCCTCCCCCCCCTCTCTCTCTCTCTCTAACTTTCCGTTTTCTTCTCTCTCTCCCTCTCGTGCTGTCTTTCTTTCTCCTCTCCGCTTCCCACATGTGGTTTCTCTCCCCTCTCTCTCCCTTCCCACATCGCGCACAACTTTGATCATCAGAGCTCAGTATTATTAGCCGATACACACACACACACACACACACACACACACACACACACACACACACACACACACACACACACACACACACACACACACACACACACACACACACACACACACACACACACACACACACACACACACACACACACACACACACACACACACACACACACACACACACACACACACACACACACACACACACACACACACGTTTATATAAATGCAGTCATAATCAAGCACTCAGGCATGAACTGTCTCACACACTCACGTTTTAGTTTTGCAATATGCAGAGCAGCGGAGCATCTCTGCACCAATTTGTGTTTGTGTGAGTGTTTGTGAAATGTTGTCCTGTAATTTGTTCACGTCATCCCGAATTCTGTTAAGGATTGTTGATGGATTGGCGAATTGCTGGTATCGTGTGGAATGATTGGCTTTTCAGAAATATTTTAGAGACAGAAGGGTATATTGCAGCTTAAATCTCCTTCACTTAATAACCCTGCCGAGTTATTGATTTATTGTGTGGTGCATGAAGGTGAAATGTAGTTTATTTTATAATTATTACTGACAATCACGACAGTTACTAACGGTGATGACAGCTAAAAACTACTGCAGTGAAAACTGTCTTTTGTGACATCTTACATCAAGGTATCCTAGCACGATCTGCATGCATGAAATATCAAAATTACAGTCGGATAATTAAAACTGATAGGGCGAGGGTGTACTGTACAGTATACAGTCTCCCACTTTTTGAAGTCAGTATGGAATTATTGAGAGCGTTAGTTGTTAGCCTGCATGCTATGTCACAGAGCGCATTCAGCAGCGAGGCAGAAAGGCCAAACGAAACATACTGTCGTCATAGGGTTAACAAAGCATTCATGTTTGGGTCTCCCCCCCCCCTTTCTTTTTGGTATCACATTTATTTTAAATAAGCATTAGTGCAACCAAAAAGCAGAGTGTCATGATTATGGTATAGTTGTTACTCAACCATGCAGTGCATAAAAATATGCCATTAAAAAATACAGGGATGGAGTTAAACAGTATATCCTTTTAGTACCTTGACCTTGGTCCAGTGGTTTTTGAAACGCTTCCATCCCTACATCATCATATATTTCATATTTTATTACTTGTTAACATAACGCCCACAACTTGCTAACTTCACCCCAAACTTAATATATATCGTGGATATCTCTCGACGTTTGGGCAAGATTAGTTCATTTTTCCATTTGTCATATTTTTGTCCCGTCATCTCTTGTTACCATTTGAATTTAAGTGGTGGGTTGTTGGTCGTATTCTAGGTGGCAGAGGAGGCTTCGTAACATCTCTTATTCAGCCATTTAATTTGCATATGACAGCGTAACATGCTCTTGTATGTTGTTTATATCATTTTATTGTAGACTTAGTTTGCACCACTAACATACGAGAATTTAACAAGGCGTAATATCCAGAATAAGGCACTAAGGAAGAGGTGTTACGAAATCTCCAACGCTAATTAGAAATCGTCCGTTAAGTTACTGTTAGTACATTCTCATGGCGTCAGGAATAGCGTCTGGCGGTAGATATAAAATACACTAGAGGCCCCCAAAGGGGAAATTACACCAGCCGCAAGCTGACAGATATCTAGCGCTGCTCGGAATGTGACCTTGACCTACTTTCACCAATTTCGATCTCGTCCGAGATTACATCCCTACTACGCACCTGTAAAATTTTGTGATATCTTGAGCAGTTGCGAAGTTATCGTGCCAACAGACACACAGACAGACAGACAGTCAAACTGATAACAATACTAGCATCGCCATTGCGGCTGGTAAAAATTCATCCTCGTACTGAAGGGCTAAATCCGCGGAATCTGAAAGCGATTGCACGGAATTTGGGCGTCACAGGTGATCAGATTACCAGTGCATTATTTCTCTTTAATCTTTTAGCCAGCGGTGTTTCTCTAACGCAGCGTTTCTTAGCCTGGGGTGCTGAAATCAATTTTAGGGGGTGCTGGAGAATGCTGCATTATTGTTTTTTTTTTTTTTTCTTATTGGTGTTGCTTAGTACTGGCATCCTTGATTTTTTTTTTTTTTTTTTTTTTTTTGAGAATGTATAAAATAAACTGTTAGGCAGTACTTTATCTTGCTTTAACCCTGCAGTAGTGTAGCGACTGTAGTCCCAGTAACTAGATGTAATGGGGTGCTGGCTGGACTGAGACCTTATTACAGGGGGTGCTGAGGTCGGAAAAGGTTAAGAAACGCTGCTCTAATGGGATGTAAACCCAGTGAACGTATTATTCCTTTAATCTTAACTCTTCAGTTCAGTAGCGCAGTTTTTGCATTGCTATCACCAGAGAGGGTTTTGTGAAGCTGGTGGGAGACTCCGTTGCATAAGGGGTTAATAGGGTTTGTGTCTTGTACATTTTCCACCAGACGTCTCGACAGATCTGAAGGAGATTATTTAGCGGTAGCAAGGATTAAATATAAAATACGTCATCGTACCGAACGGGTATACCACCACACTTCCGACCACCCAGTTCGAAGACATTTCTGATTTTCCCTGTATAGAAATACGACTCACTTTCTAGGTTATCAACAGCGCTGAAACACATCAGCTGTCGGTGTGGTATCCTCAGGTGGTGGTACTCTGACAGATTGATGTTGGTGTGGCGCCAACACGGACCTGGGAATATGAACATTTATCTGCCCTCATTCACGTTGCTTTGGGATGATGTCATTTCTTGGAATATTCTTGCTGTCCCCAAACTCTTTTATTCATCTTAAGTCCAGATGATCTTATTTAGCTTAGGGAAGACTTTTCGAACTGGAGGGGTTAGCTTTAGCTTTCACAGACCCCAAATTTAATTGAGGTCATTCAAGAGAAGAAGAATCGTATGAAAATAACAAGAATAACGTAAAAGATATCAAGGTATTAAACAGAACTGTCTGGAGATAGTAAGAATAACGTAAAGACGCCAAGGTACTAAAGAGGATGCTGTGGATTGCCTCTCCCACACACCATGCCTAGGAATGGAACTGTACAGGTCAGGTGAACCCGCAAAACACAGTAAGAATGTCTTAGCAGTTTCTTATGCATAACCTCCTTGAATAGATATTACCTACTTGACATTTTCACTGCGGCAAACATTAGACCATTTTACTTTGTTCAAGAGAAACGTGCGGCACCAAAATTTTTAAAAGTTATCAATAACGTTTTGGCCGAGAAGAATGAACTATCTAATATACTATAGCACTAGCCGTGTGTGTGTGTGTGTGTGTGTGTGTGTGTGTGTGTGTGTGTGTGTGTGTGTGTGTGTGTGTGTGTGTGTGTGTTTTGGGCAGCCGAAACTACACGTTCAAATCGCACCAAAATGGCACAGAAATCACAAAATATTTGCTGATGTGAAAAAACTTGGTCCCATCACGATTGAAAAACTTTACTATATTTAATGAGCAATCACATTTTGACCAAAAAAACGCCGCTCCTGGCGCCCGGCATAGGATCTCCGTAGAATTTTTTGCGTTCAGACAACTTTGGTTCCATTCCCGAAGCTGCAGATAACACGATCAACTGGTTAGCCATAAAAAATCCAAGTGACAACGTTACACTAGAACAACACAAACGCGAGAGCCCTCCGCAGGAGCAAGTGCGAGGGGCCCGAAGGGCCCACGAGCACTTGTGTAGCCTATTGTATTCCAAATGATTTTGTTTAGCTCACAGGAGTTGAGGTTTCCCTCAGTTTAAAATATCATTTGTATGGGAAACTTTGTGATATATCGGAACACATCACCAGCGTATAACGAGGATTTACTGTAAATTGTATATTCAGTTTTACGCAATCTTTGAGCAACTAATAAGCAATAATACTTGATGAGTCATTTCTTTCTCTTCAGTACTGGTACTTTGCCAGTCTCTCAGACACTGACTACCGCATTCTCAACATATTCAAACCGAGGACGTCGTTTTTATTTTTGTTCTTGCTGCTACCAGACGATCTTACTCTTAGAAAAGCACCCAGTTAGAGAAGGGGTTACTGAAAACCGTGTCTAACCTTCCCTAGTTCGAAATGTCAATACTAGGTTGAATAAAACCGGGCGAATTTAATTTTACAAAGTTGTATTAAAAGGATTTTCAGTGATGGCGAGGGTATAAGCAGTTTCTGACAGTCACGTGTGAAACTTATAATGAGAATAAAGTATGTTTGGCTTCTGTCTCGCCTCTGAATGCCATGTGTAAAGTGGCATGCAGGTTAACCACACTGAATCCTTCAGTCCGATGACGTAATATTTGCTGTTTTTTGTAACCATTTTACTGTTTTCCTCAGATTAGGAGAGCCTTCGAACTGAAGAGGTCGGGTGCAGCTTCTACTAACCATTTCTCCACAGGAAGTCTCCAAACGTCAATAAAATCGTCGGGAAAATAATAATAATAAATAAGAAAATTCATCAGAGAATTGAAGGAGGTTAACTATTGCAACTGTTCCATAAACAAGGCTCAGAAATTGGGAGCTTGCGTACACATTCCCCCTCTCAGTTATAAGAATACTTGCGTCAGTTTTATGAGACAATAAATGCCACATACAGTCCTCTATACGAGCGTCCCCTGCCCCAGTGACACTTACATTGGTACCACACTTCACGTTCCCCCTCTCTACGGCCGCCATTCTTACGTTCTCACCGCAGTTATGACGGTACCACGATCTAAAGATAAACCTTCATCTGACTCTCTCATCAGAATCAACGCGGTTCGTCAGCGTCGTTCACATAGTTCGTTACCATCCGAACAGCTTGTCACCGTCAGAACAGCTCGTCAACTTGCCGGTGTTATAGTAGCTTGTCAGCCCATTGACGGTGAAGCAGCTGATCAGCTTGTCGAGAGCAGAGTGTTCGTCAGTTCGTTGGTGTCAGAGCAGCTCGTCAGCTTTTCGACCTAGTTATATAATAGGGCTCTGCCAGAAGAGTGCATGGTGTGGTATTAAGCACATTAACGTATGGATGTAACTTTGATATGGCATGAGAACGAAAAGTCGAGAGTAATAACGGCAGAAATGGAATTATTAAGGTATATGTATGAGTGCCTAGAGTACATAGGATAAGAAACAACGTTATTTGTGACATGCTGAGCAAAAAATTAGATATATGTTGATATTAGGGCTGAAGAGCATGGTCTAAGATGGATTGGTCATATGTAGAGAATGGATGCAGGTAGGGTCGTGAAAAACGTTTATGTAAGTGGGCCTGAAAGTGGGAGAAGGCGTGGTAGGCCAAGAAGAAAGTAAGTAGCTAATTCTGGTAAACGAGTGATAAACAGAGTGAGGTATGTAAGCTGATGACTCCAGGAAACTGACAGGGGACTGTGCTTTGCTGGATGAATTATGTACTGAGGAGCATCATGATAAAGGTTTAGCACTTTTTTTTTCTTACTACGAGTTGACTGTATAGCAAGCAGAGTGAAAAGCATCCATAAAGTAAAAATTAAACAAGACAAAAAATAGCCGCACCTACCCCAACTGTATTCGCCACCCCAGTACATCCCGAAATACGTTCTTCACGAACATACCCCTCAGACACACCCCAGACACACCGCAGACGCACACCACACGCACCTCAGACACCTCTTTGGATGCGTCAAAAATCGATTGAAATTAAAGTGTGACGCTCATAAACTGCGGTTGCAACTTGCCAGATTTCATTACGAAACTCAAAAAGATAAAGTGACTCAGTGAGTGAGTGACACAGTTAGGGACACACACTGGATTTGGCCGCCCCTGTGGATCTGGCAAAAAGTATGTGTGCAAATGGTTAGGCCTGTGGGATAGAACCAGGATTCTCGGAACTTGAATGGTGTGTACTGTAAATGAGTGTCTGGTTCCTTTCTCTGGGCATGCTGCTGATAGTTCTCCCTTTGTCGTGACTTCTCATTTCATGTTTCTGGACTCTACCGAATCCCATGCTTGGCTGGGAAAAAAAAGTCACAATGCTGCTGCTGCTGCTGATATTGAAAGATCTCTTGAATGGAAAGCGGATGATGAAGTCGACAGTATATCTAACCCTTCCTGTTCGAAGAGTCTCTCCTAAGCTTGATATAGTCGTCTGTTGATAGTAATAATAATAATAGAGATGATAATGATGATGATGATGATGACGATAATAATAATAATAATAATAATAATAATAATAATAGTAAAGACATCCTCGTAGTGAAGGAGCTGAAAATACTGTTCCCCGTTCTTACGTCCTCACCAGTCTCGCCAACAGTACTGCCATGACCGCCAATTCACGCCGGCCTCCCTCAGTGCTCGTCTAGTACTGTCACAGCAGCGTATTGGGCAGGTAAAGAAGGCTTATGCTCTCACGTGTCATGGCTAAGGAGGAAGGTGAATGTTGAGGGGCCATAACACCTGACCATCTACCTCCCCATCCCTTCTTTCCTTCCATTCTTTTCCTCTTTTCTTTCTCCGTTATTTTTTCACGTCCCTTTCGTTCCATCTTTCCTCCCCTATTTCCTCTCTCCTCATTCCCGTTTCCCTCCTCCTTCCCTTCCTTCCTTCTTTCCTGTCTCTCTTTCTTTCCTTTTTCCTATTACCGCCCCTCTTTCCCTCTCCTTTCCCCCTTTCCCTCTCCTTCCCCCCTTTCCCTCCCCCTTCCTTCCTCCCTTCCTTCCTTCCTTCCTTCCTACCCTCCCTCTTCCCATCCCTCTTTCGTTCCCTGCCCCCATATTTCTTTCTCCCCTACTTCCATTAGATCTTTTTCTCCAACATGCTTCCCTTTAATCCTTTCCTCATTCCTCCCCGCGTCGCATCTTTCCTTCTCCTTTGCCTCTCTAATTTCCTCCCCCTTTCCCTTCATTCATTCCTCCTTCCAAGCCTCCCTCATAACCACTCGCTTCCCTTCACTCTCTCTTCTCTCCTTGGCTTTCCTCTCCACCCACCCCTTTCTTCCCCCTCTTCTACCCGCTTCCTTCCCATTTCTCCTTTCCCTTTCCTCCCATTTCTCTCCCTTCCTTCCTTCCTTTCCTCCATGCTCGAGTAGTCGCCAGTGTCTTATGCCACAGTGTTTCACGGCCATGTTGTTAACCCTAGTACGAAAAGTTCTAAGCTGAATTAATGCGGCTGACAGTAACCGGAATAATTTATGAAAAAGTCGTAATCGTAATGAAGACACTGCATTATTATGAAGTGTTTTAAGCCCCTACACACTGACAGGTCTATCTAAAATTGATTGTAATCGTCTTGTGGCATCCAGAACAGAAAAGAAAAATCGTCATCGAAATGAACGGGTTAATCACTGCGTCTTTATGGAGTTTACTAGCGATAATTTTTGTGCTTTCTCTGTTAAGGAAGGTTATGGGTATAAATCACTAACGCAAATTAAGCTCATCCGTTTCCATATTTACAACTCAAATAATTGTTGAGGTGGGGCATAACTCATGCTTTTGTCACTGTTTCAGCCGACTGAAATCGTCTAATGTTAGTTGGAATAGAATGCTAGAATTGTTCCGTTCATGAAAGGGCTACAAGTATCAGTATTAACATTAAAGTTCCTGTATACAATGATCTGGCGTTAGCTGGAGAAGAATACCACAGTTGTCGTGGCCATGAGAAGGTTAAGGATTCTGGTTCAAAATATCCACAGACTTGGCATCAAGACTAAAAAATGACACTTTTAACCCTTTTTGGCTGCGCTGCGTCTGTAGGAACTGAATAAAATCATCCGTTGTAAGCTGGAATAAAATACAAGGTAATTTTATGTTCGATTCAGGAAGTAAATCATGATGGTTGTGGCATTTTCAGTGCCCTTGGTTTCTCTTAAACACAGTGAAATCGACTGTCATCAAGTGAAACAAGATGCAAAGTAGGTGACTAACAGCCAGAAGGATAATACAGTAGTACAACCGTAGTGTATCCATAGTTTTTGCCGACTTGGATTCCTCTCAGTTCAAAAATAAGTAAATAAATAAATAAAATAAGTCCAGTGGGCCTGTCTTGAGTTGAACATAATCGTTCGTCGGAAACAAACAGGTTACAAAAGACGTCATCGTTCTGAAGGGGTTAAGCTTCCATATAAATTGACAGATCAAGGACCAATAAATTACGGAGTATGTAAAATTAGTCAGACAAAGGATGACAGGGGATAATCGTGAATGAAATATAGCCACATCAGATACGTTGATAATGCGCGTTGTTTATGTAGTGGGTACCGGTAGAAAATTCATAAAAATAACATCCAGAAAAATAATATGTATAATGCAAAATAAATCGTTAGGAAATGTTGCTTTAATTCATTTATATCAACTTTACTGAGATTATCGCCTTGTTGCAGCTTACTTCGACCACCTCAATGGCTGAATCAAACAGTACTTTTGCTCTGAATCCTTCCCACAACACTTCTTCATGACTAGCTTTATATTATGTGTCAAGCTCTTTTTACGCTCTGGAATCAAGATGGAGGGATGGCAATTTTAGGCCAAGTTAAATTGGACAGAGTATAGTAAGCCTTGTGAGCTGACGAGGATATGGCCACAAGACGCCACCCCTCTCGACTGAACTTTTTATGAGAGAGAGAGAGAGAGAGAGAGAGAGAGAGAGAGAGAGAGAGAGAGAGAGAGAGAGAGAGAGTGTGTGTGTGTGTGTGTGTGTGTGTGTGTGTGTGTGTGTGTGTGTTGCAGATAACGTACACAGGTCCCACTAAATGTATAATGTCGTTCAAACTGGTAGAAAAAAAAAAAATCATCCCTCGCGACAGAGTCTTTTGCCTTTTTCTCATGACAACCCCACGAGGCCTCAATCGCCAGTGACGTCACCAGGGCCCCGCCATTGTGAGGGGTAGGGGGTCGAGGGGCAAGGACGATCCATGGCGGAGGTTAAGTTTTATGTGTGTGTGTGTGTGTGTGTGTGTGAGAGAGAGAGAGAGAGAGAGAGAGAGAGAGAGGCAGGCAGAATGTGTGTGTGTGTGTGTGTGTGTGTGTGTGTGTGTGTGTGTGTGTCGCTTACAAAACCCCATCCCCCGGCTTGGACCCTCACAAATCATCGGCTTTGCAACCCTCCCCCTGAGCGCAGTCAGCAGGCGGGATCAGCGGCACATATATCACTTATTACACTTCACCGCTGAGGCAGGCCACTAGTAAATGCCAAAGCCAAATTCGATGGCTCGCATTCGCGTTGACAAATGAGAGTTCGTAATACTAATTAAAGCTATTTGTTTTGCATCTTTGACATTAATATTCTCATGTATATTGTTTATACCTGTTTCACTATCAACATTATATGCAAAAATAAATTACTCGGGACAGAAAGTCTGCAAATTTTGTCGTTTTCAAAGATATCTTAACAAAAATAATGACAGTTTCAAGTTCCGTTCATTTTCGAGAAGCCTGGACACACCGTGCTTCAGAGGCAGTTGGGAAGACAATATGGAAAACAGTTTGCATCAGTAACACACACGAGGATATTTAGATATAACAGACATGATATATCACTGAAGAGATGTTGCGAAACTTCTCAGGCCAACGGGAAAACTTCCTAGAATGTCGCTAGATTTGCCCCAGGAAGTGGTAGAACGTCGCTAAGCACAAAAATATACAAAAAATCGCTCAGAGATATGAAGACATCGCCAGTACAGTTCTCTAAAATACACGTTAACAATCAGGTCCCTATGAAACACAGAACTGAAAGAAATTCGTCTGGTGTTAGCTGGAATTAGATGCAATAGCTGTCCCTACTATGAGAGGGTTAATAGTACTAGAATTAATACTCAGACTCCCATAACTCACTCTCATCTGAATTAGTTGTCATAAAATACTAACAGTTGTTCTGACCATGACAGTGTTCAAGGGAAATAATATCTCCAAGTCTAGCTACATAAACGCTGAATTGGCAACACTGGTCATTCAGGAGTGGGACAAAAAGTGAAGGGTGCTTGGGAATGAGAGAGAGAGAGAGAGAGAGAGAGAGAGAGAGAAGGGGGGGGATGGAGAAGAAAGAGACAAAGGGAGGCTGTGTGCAAGGAGAGGAAATGTGGAAGTTACGACCAGCACACGCAGACAACGGCTTTAGAGTAGGGTGGTCATGGTTTGAGTGTTTGAGATACACAAAACAGCATTCGATATTTATTAAGTTTTTCCTTACGTGAGTGAAATTTTTCCATACAAGCACTTCACATCGTGGTGAAATCAAGGGACCCAACGTATGCAAAATTTCCATTCGTATCTAACGTGTGTGTGTGTGTGTGTGTGTGCAAGAGAGAGAGAGATTTTCCAGTGTCATTTCCTTATCCTTCCTGCAAATAAAGCACGAAACTAAAACAATTTTTCCCTCGTGACTGAGATTTGGTTCTGTAGGAAGAACGAGAGACATTCGGGAAATTTTGGGTTCTCCTTTGTGCGTCCCCTTCCCCCCCCCAAAAAAAAAAGAAGAAAAGATTAATGCATATAATACAACTTTCCCTAAATTCCCGATTAAACAATGACTTTGATTAATTTTTCAGGAAAAAGAGACATGGAAGGCTTCTGCAATGTCTTTGCCTTGGCTTTTTCTGCAAAAAAGTGAAACACACACACACACACACACACACACACACACACACACCTAATTATGATTTTTCTCTCCCAGCCTTGATTTTTTTTTTTTTTACTAGAACAATAGACACGGAAAGCTTCAACACTCCCCCTTCCCGGTTTCTCCTACAAAAAATAAATCTTGGTCACGGTAGAGGATTTATCGAAAGTCTCTGTCAGTCTGTTTCCTTCCGTGATTTGGTAAACTTGCAATACTTATTCACGCTCTTGTTTGAGCATTCGTGTTTTGTCTGTGTGCTGTGAGTTTAAATAATGACGTGTGAAGAAAAATATGAGACTTTCCAGTGGTTCTTGATACGATGGGGAAAAAAAATCGTGAATTGTTGAGACTTTATTTTTACGACGGTTTTATACTTCGGTGTGGTAAGAAAAAAAAGAATTGAATTGGTCTGATATATAATTGGAGTTTTGTACGGCGGAAAAGATGTGAATTACTACGTTTTCCCTTGCAAATAATATGTGTTAATAAAAAGTTAGGGATGATCGCGGTTTTCTGTTATTAGTTCTTATGGTGAAGGACATATGTAACAGAATAAATTTTTACCACGAATTTGTGAAATGGAGGTGATGTGAATAAGTACGGAATTATACGACATTTGTAAGATGGAAAAAAATGTGCGAATAAGTAATGTGTTGTATTGGAATATTGTGCTGTTGGAAATGTGTGAAATATTACGGTATTGTAGCGAAATTTTGTAGGATGAAAAATATTTGAATCAATACTGTATTATAGTGAAGTTTTGTACGCTACAGGGCATGCGAATTAGTACGGTATTTTATTGGAAATTTGTGTAATGGAAAAGACGTGAATTTATTGCAACATTTCCGTTAAGTTTAAAGGACAGGCTACGTGAGATTTTGGTTTGCCGTCAGAATGGTATTCACATCTGTTTTTGAGGCTGCTTGAATATGCGCAGCTGTGAGTGTTGATGTGAGCACCGAACAACGCCCGCCAACACAGCCTCCATTGAGCCCCATCATCTGCCTCTAACACGCTCTCCCTCTCTCTGCCCCGTGTTGTTGTCAGTTTATAGAGGCTCCCCATCACAACTTCCTTACCAGTTTATTTCTCTGTATGACACCTTTGCACTCAAACTCCTATGACTCAGCGAAATAAAATCGTCTGACATTGGCTGGAGTAGAGCAGTTGAGTTGTCCAGAACGTGAGTGGGTTGATGGTGAGTATTAATAATAATCAGGCTCCCATAACTCACTCACAGCAGGATGAAATCGTCTGACGGTAGCTGTTGCCTCGATCATGAGAAGGTATACAGTCTCTCATATATTATATAATGCAGATGTATGTAAGACATGGGCCCTGAATGGTAACGACTGAAAAGGTGCAGGTAGTGAAAATGAAGCGTCTAAGGTCTGTATGTTGTGTGAGATGGTTTATCAGTGAGAAATGACATGGCAAGAGAAGGGTGTGGAAGTATATGAAGGTTTATCGAAAGGGATGACTTTGGCATGTTGAAGTGGATGGCAGCATGAGTCATGAGAGATTGATAATGAAAGGCATATCAGAAGCAGAGGCACAGAGCGGCCAAGGAATCTGAAAGGATTGTAGATAATTCAAAATTATAAAGGTCTGAGCATCCAGAAGGGTGAAAAGCATGGTTGGAACAAAGGAAAATGGACTGAAGTGGTTTTTGTCAGTGATCTGTAACAAAAGCTAGAAATTAAACGACTGAGGTAAATCGCAGAACGATCAGCAAGACCTGGTTTCTGACTTGCTTTAGTGTAGACCATTATATACGACAGCTGAGAGACTGAATGAATGATGTTGCATGCGTACGCTTTCAGGTGCAACCCCTCTCAAACGTGTGAGAGTGAAAAGGGGATGTGTATGCAAAGAAATAAGACAAATGTAGTGAGATGTAAGTACCTGTAACATGCAGAAAATAATTAGGTGTCATATAGAGTAACAGCGAACAGGAAGCGTGCATGTAAAAAAACAATTGTAGTGAGATGGCAAACAGAATACATCAAGGTATAATAGACAACACGGATCAAAATAAAAGATGTGTGAGAGAGTCATGCCCACACGAGCCAGACTACAAACCTATTCGTAAAAAGTGTATTACCTCCTCCCTGCCCTACTACCCACTACCATTCTAGCCCACCTTTGCCCCCTCCTGTATACCCATCCCACCCCTTTTCTACCCCTACATCAGACTTAGCAAATCAGTCTCTTAGACTTACCCACCGCTAATACCACTCCTCGCACAATCCCCATCTTCATAGCGTATGCTCATCGCACCCTCCCCCTATTACCTGCCAACATTACGGTCCATTCACTCGTTGTTGCCCATTCCACCCACTATTTGTTTCTCTACCTTTGACTTACACTTTCCATGCCCATCTACACAGGGTAAACTGTATGCTTCACTCAGCATACACACGCTATCCATCACCATCCCTCCCGATCCCTCTACTCCTTGCAATCCAGTTCACCCATTTCTTCCCTAGTGTGATCATCCAAAGCATTCAGATTGCCCCATCAGGAATCTAGGAATCCCGGGCGATGCCACTCAGTCCAGACACTTAAGGCAAGAGTGACCAGATCCTGTTCCTTCAGCGACATTACATTGGAAATCAACCACAGTCATCCCATGCATAGAGACCTTTATGAGTCACATCCTGCTGGAGTGCCTTAATTCACTGGACCACCAGGCATCTAGTTGTTAAGTATATGCTTACCATTCAACGTCGTAAGTGGTTTCCTTGGTTACATGAAGCCATTGCTTGTTATTCAGTGTACAGTCACCAGAAATCAGCATTATATCAAGTGAGCGTGCGGTGGGCACTCCACGAGCGGTCAGTGGTTGTTGAGTGCTCGGCATTTTGTAAGCCCAGAATGGTCTGGTGGTGACTTAAGTAAAGTAACTTACGAGAAAATTTGGTAACGACAGTTAACCCTCTGACCACGTGGTATTTCTCTCAGCTGAGTAAAGTTGCCTGATGTTAGCCAGAGTGACGTAACTAAGGACAACTAGCGTATTTAAGGGACTGAAAGTTCCTTGATTAACCCCTCGCTGGCATGGACATTTTTTTTATTTAACACTCAGTTTAGCACCAGACGATTTTGTTCGGCTGAGATACCCTGTCAGCCATAGGATTATTAAGTGTGGTACCTCATTAAACCTCACTGCAGTATGCAGGAGACGGTATTCATCCACTGATACCAGACGATTTTGTTCAGCGGAGAGGTCAAAGAAGTACAGTAAGTTTGGTGCTTCGTTAAATATCACTACATTAGACTCAGTCACTCAGAGGGATACCGGAGACAGAGTCCAGGCACCTGTCAACGCCACATGGTGGGAAAAACTCAGGTATTTTGTTCCAGTTGACGCCAGACAATTTAGTTCGGCTGAGAGATCGCACCAGTCAAAAGGGTTTAAATAGTTATGTGTCGTGTAAAACCTCATTATATAAGCCTCGGAGAGATGCAGAAGACTATATTCACCCATACTATTTTCTCTTCCGGCTATGAGATCGTACCAGTCAGAGGAGTATATGTAGTTTGATGTCTCGTTAAACCTTATTATAGTAGACTCAGAGGGATACAGATAACAACGAGTATACAGAATTCGTTCAAACGATATATATATATATATATATATATATATATATATATATATATATATATATATATTTGGGGGGGGCTATGAGATCAGTCGTTACATAAAACTCAGAGAGATGCAGGAGGCGGTTTTCATCCACTTTTTTTTTTTTTTTCAGCTGAGATATCGTTCCAGCCAAAGGAGTATATTAAGTCTGATGCCTCGTTAAACCTCATTACATTAGACTTTGGGGGATGCAGGAGACGCTTTTCATCCGCTGACGCAACACGCACTACGCAACAAAGAAGATCATCCGGAGCTTCGAAACAGGGAATCCGTCGAGAGATCTGATTCTGAGCTACACAGTTCCACGGAGACGGGAGTTGTCGTGTTCTGTATGCGAGGGGCGGGAGGCTGGTATTATCATAACAATGGGACGAAATGCGCCTCCGCTTTATTACGTTTCGGCCCAAATTCTATGTCTCTCTTCTTTCTTCCTCTTCTTCTTCTTCTTTCCCTCCTCCTCCATTCTTTTTCATTTTCTTTCTTGTTTTATCTCTTCGTCTTTCTTATTTTTCTTTCGTTTTGATTTTTTTGTCTCCTATTTCATTTTTTTTTGTCTCTTCGTCTCTTTTATTCTCGCTTTTCCTTTTTTGCGCCTCTCTTCGTCCTTCATGTCAGCTGTCATTTTTTTTTTCCTCGTATCCCTTCTTGTTTTTGTTCTATCCGTGTTCCAGTCTTTTCAGTTTACCTTCCGTATCTCTTGCTTCTCTCCATTCTTTTCGGTCTCCTTGCCTGCTCTCTCTCTCTCTCTCTCTCTCTCTCTCTCTCTCTCTCTCTCTCTCTCTCTCTCTCTCTCTCTCTCTCATCTTGCCTCCTTTCCTGTTTTCCCTCCTGTTCTTTCACCTCTTCATGGTTTTCCCTCGCTATTTGCTTTTTTCTTAATTCCGTCATTTTTCCTTCCTCCTCTCTATTTTTTCTCCGGCGTGTCTTGCGCCTATCCTACTATTGCCTCTTACGTCTTTCTTCTTACCTTTTTATTTCTTCTTTCCCTCAACTTCTGTCTCATTTTTTCCCCACTTCTCTCTCTTATGTGTTTTTATTTTTCCGCATATTCAGTCTCTTTACCTTCTTCACGTTCTGCTTTCCCTGTGTCTTTATCACTTTTTTTTTTTTTTGTATTTATCGCCTTACGATTTTGTTGTTTTTTTCTTTTTTTTTCTTTTTCTTTCCTCGACTATCTACTAATTCTCATTGTCTCTTCTTCACTGTCTTTCTTTTGTTTCGTGTTACTTGGATCTCTTTTTTTTTTCGGATTATTTTCTTTTCCTTCACGTATGCATGCCTTTAGTGTTGCATTATCCTTCCTCCTCCTGTCCTGGTAGCCTCCATGTCCGTTTTCTTTGCACTTATTCCTTCTTTTATATGGCACATTCTTGTTTTATTTTGCCCTGTTGTTCTCATCCCCCATTTATTGCCTCATTTCTTCCTCTAGTTTTCATAATCATTCTTTTTTCTTCCCGACTTCTTTCCCCTATAAAGCTGCACCTCTGTAATATGAAAGCTGAGATCTTGTTTGGTGTTTTTCCAGGTGTCACATTTGTTGGTAGTTTTACTTCAGAATGAACAAAACTTAGGAGAAGATGCAGTTTTCTGATACAGTACCAGATTATGGATTGTTTTTGTTCTCGCGTCAAGCATTTATGCACTAGATACAATAAATTATCGTACCATGACACCAGTTCCGTGATAAGGTGATGGTGTATTGTTAAAGTTGTGCCTTACCTTGAGGATTCTTGCTGCTCAGCACAGTCATCTGCCAACTGAAGGATCGCAAGGATAAGGAATAAATTAATTTTTGTCCCGTTTTGAGATTGGTTTGTTCAGCGCTCTCACACGAAATTTTCACCTCAACACGGGAGCAATAAACGTGTTCATGTAGTAAGTTATACATCATAGTAATACGTAACACTGACGGGGTGCAAGAGGGTAACTGCCACAAACCATATGAATTAACACCATGGCACCACAGGGATATGAACCCTCCATTGATGTTAGGGCTTGTCCAACAACAGTCTGTCGTACACGGCACAAAGTTTCAACGTCTATCCCGGGGAAATGGAGTAAACGTATAGACTATCTTAATCTTTTAGTGGCTGTCGTGGCATAGCAGCTGCATAAGGGAGCAAATGACGCACATTATCCTTTCAGCGACGGTTGTAGTACAGCAGCAACATTAGGAAGTATAAGTACCCCCTAACTTTTTAGTAGATGTTGTAGTACAGCAACACCATTTATAGCTACCAAATGGTCATATCTGAGTTTAGGTCCGGAATGAGTTCATACTGGATTGTAACACCAGATACAGTCAAGTCAGGGTCTGTCCTAGTACTCTGAAATCACTGCCGACATCTGTCCGCGTAGCAGTTTGAAACTTCGTATCTCTCAGAATCACTCCCCTCATCCAGAAAATACTTATTTTATTTATTTATTTATTTATTATTTTTTTTTCATGGAGGAATAAGCTATTCCATCATTGCCACCATAAGATACTACCATAGATGCAGATATTCAGCTGGGACTGCTGGTCACGCGTACAGGAATTTATTGATAAATTTACATTATGTGATAACATGAGTACATATTGCCGCATACAGTAGAAGCAGATCTGAATGGTAGTAAACTGATAACTGATGGCAACAGGTGAAAGTTCCTGAATGATCATTGTACTGTATATGCATATACTAGATCAAAGTACTGAAAGATTGTATATATATATATATATATATATATATATATCATCAGCCGTTTCAGTATCCACTGCAGGACCGGCCTATCCCGACCGAAGTGGGGACGATACAGCCAATGTATCTCTGCCAAGTGGCTTAGGCTGTCTGGTAGAGATTGTACGTAGGGTGAGAAGTGCGTGTAAGTGTAACTGTAGTGGCTTTGGATGTGTGTGTAGTTTGTGAACCAAGTGTAACTGGCCCGCGCAAGCCGACTGGGTGTAAGTATACTTTATAGTAAGCGACACTGGGTCAACCACAGCACCCCTTGTGTCCGCCAATGCAGTACGTGGCCGGGTGAGCACTCCCAAAGTTTATTACCCTGGCGGGACGCGAACCCTGGCTCACCCATGTACGAAACGCACACTTTACCACTGTACCAAAGAGGCTCCATATATATATATATATATATATATATATATATATATATATATATATATATATATGTGCAGGAGACTTTCTCTAACACTACTTTGTTGAAAGTGATTGCAAGTTCTGCATTGTATATTTTCTTTACACCTTAGAAGTGCCTTAGTCTCGTCTGGCAGGTTGTGTATGATTTCATCGTAGTTTTTCCATAGTTAGACGGAACAAGCTACGGCCAACCGTAGTTCCAGTCTCTGGGAGGACATCCCACGTCGGACTGGCCAAAGCCTTCTTTTACATCAAAGTGTATAAACTGTGATGTACCCTATATCATAGAGTGGAGGCACGCTGTTACCTGCAAGGTTTCAAGTGATGAGGGTTGAGTCTATTATTATGGGAATTCTTCTGACAATGAGGGTGAGTCCGAGGACGAGAAGGATGAAGACAAAGATGAGGACAGCTCGTCAGGGCGTTGGATGACCCATTTCTTCAGCAATGGGTGGCTGAGAGCTGTGTTCCTGAGGGTACTGCATGGATTGCCTGTTCCCTCAGTGTTGCCTTGTTGAGAGCAATGTGTAGTTTGGACAGTGGGTGGCTGAGAGCTGCGAAATGGCTTATAGTATCTGCCTCGGGCTGGCTGTCGCATCGTACCTTTCTGCCAATATAGCGAAATAGCGCAGTTGCAATACATGGAGAGAACAAATTACACTAAGCACACTTTCATGTACCCAGAGTCTCTTCTTGTCCGAGATATTGACCCAGGGATCTCTAAAATCGAACATAATGTGGGCTTGAAGATTGCCCTGTTTTATGGGGAATTGCCTGTTCTGGTGATGTGGCGTCTGATCTCTTGTTTTTACTCAGTCTTGTTGCTGCAGTGTTCAGTCACCGTACTAGCCACCAACAAAACCATGGTTCATCCTTTACTTGCTTGACACACCACTGATGACACATTGGATGAATTAGTTCTGTATTAGTAGCACCGCAAATAAACTGACATGACAAGTATACGGTAACAAACATCCAGTGGTTAATTAACTCTGCCAAGTCCCACCTCGTTGAACACACCTGTAAACACAGCGTAACTTAACAGTTATTTTCGGCAAAGAATAGCTTTCATGAGTCACCTAATCATTCTACCGACAACTATCCTAACATTGTGCAGATGTAGGATTTCATACCTCACAGTAGCCTGAACAGTGACTATTTTTAGAATGTGATCGTAGGGTCGGATCCAACGCTTGGGGGGGGGGGGGAAGTGAAGGGGATTCTTAGTGGAATTTCCACGTTTGACTTCATAGGCAAGCAACTGATTACGAAGTTTCTCAAGAATTATTAGATTCTGTGATAACATTTATGTAAGCTGTTTATTGGATACATTTTGGTAAATAACGTTGTTCTCACAAGTAGTCATTGGTCTTCCGAAAAATGGGGGGGGGGGACGTACGACTCCATCTGCTCTCTCCTCCAGAAAAAAAAAACGAGCTTCATGATGAGATACGAAAAAATTTAACCCTCTGACCTCGGGAAGGATCTCAGTGGTAAATAAAATTGTCTGGTGTGAGCCAAAACATGTAGATTTGACCCCCGGGATTTCAGGGTTAATCTGGAATAGTTTCCCAGTCATCAGAGTTCACAGATTTCAGATTGGCGAGTGAAATTGTCTGCGGTAACTAAAGTAAATAATAACGTGTACCGGTATTACTATATATAATTTAGTAGTACATTTCAAATTCAAGAGTTGAAAGGATGATTTAATCAGAACAATAAATGTACATGATTTTTATTTTTTTTATTATTTATTTTCTTTACCATTTAGTAGCCTACGAGCCCTAACACTCTAGGGAACATTGTCGCTGAAGGCCAAGCAGGGAAGGGTGTGTGAGAGGCACTGAGCTCTATAGTGCTTTGTGGTGATAGGAAAGGGTTACGTTGACACATATATGGCATAAAAAATATAGAAGCAATTGTCATTATAATCACAGTAATGAACATAAAGATACAATGACACATACATGGTACAAAGTTGTTGCAGTAACTATCATTACAAGTTTAGGAATGAGCAAAAGGATACATTGACACACACATACGTACAGACGTATGCAGAGAGGCACATGCATACGTACATATGCGTGTAGTTCCACACATGTATATATATTCACGTTACAGTATATATATATATATATATATATATATATATATATATATATATATATATATATACCAAAATGTTCCATTATTGTTCCAGTGCAATGTGCAGTCATTTATTTCAGTCAGTGATAAACGTTTTCTTTTCCTCTCTGTATTGACAAAAAATAGTTTTTTAAAGGGTACCTCTTATAAACCGTGTCATCAGCTCTTCCGGTATAAATGTTTTATTTACATTTACTTTTTTCTTTTTCTTTTTTAGATTATTGAAATCTGTATGCCAAGCAGTATTGGTTCTCTGAACATCTGTGGAAGTGACTGATATGTTCAAGTCTTATAATACGGGTAGAATTTTGTTTGCGTGCTTAGCTACATTGATCTTTATTTGTCACAGTGAACTATCTGGGTAACCGATTTGATATGAGAATTTTATTGTGGATATGCTCTTTCAGTGTGTCATGTATTGCGATATGTAATTTGGACCAGTTTGCATCAGCAGTACTGGACATCTCATTGTCAAGAAACGCGTCACAAAGTAAGCTCGGTCTTTAGATTGTGCATCCATGTCTGTTGTACAAAAAGATATTCGTGCTTCGTTTTTATATCCGAGTTTATGCATGCCCCAAGTAGTACCATTTTGTAGTCGCTAAGACTTGGTCTTACTCGTGATAATCAAGGAGCTACATGTAGGCATATGGGCCTGATGGGGTCCCTCCTGTCGTTCTTAAGAACTGTGCTTCTGTGCTTACACCCTGCGTAGGCAAACTCTTTTGCCTTTGTCTGTCAACTTGTTCCTTTCCTTCTTGCTGGAAGTTTGCTCTCATTCAGCCAGTCCCAAAGAAGGGTGACCATTCCCAATTACCCTCTAACTATCGTCCAATTGCTTTAACGTCCTGTATTTCAAAAGTTTTCGAGTCAATTCTCAATAGAAAAATTTTAAGGCATCTTTCCTATCACAACCTTCTTTCTGATCGTCAGTACGGGTTCCGTCAGGGACGCTCCACTGGCGATCTTCTCACCTACCTTTCAGACTCCTGGTCATCCTCCTTTCGGGACTTTGGCGAAAGCTTTGCCACTGCACTTGACATCTCAAAGACTTTCGATCGAGTCTGGCATAAATCTTTAATTTCCAAACTGCCCTCTTACGGTTTCTGTCCTTCTATCTGTGCCTTCATCGCTAGCTTCCTTTTTGGTCGTTCTGTAGCCGCCGTTGTAGACGGCCATCGTTCTTCTCCTAGATCTGTCAACAGTGGTGTTCCTCAGGGCTCTGTCCTATCACCAACTCTCTTCCTTTTATTCATCAGTGACCTAAGCTGTACATCTAACCCTATCCACGCATACGCTGATGACTGCACCCTTCACCTTTCCATTCGGTTCCCGCAACGCCCATCTCAGCAGTTACTCCAACAAACAAGGGATGAGGCTATGGCACACCTAATGTCTGACTTGGCTCGTATCTCTGACTGGGGTAAAAATAATCTGGTTGGGTTTATTGCTCACGTAATGCCACTCAGGGATGAGTGAGGCTGGTCACTCTCATCTTAAATGCCAGGACCAACTTTCCTAGCCCCGGGCTCCTACGCTCCTCATGGGGCAACGTAGGATTAGATGATGGATGGATGGATGGATGTTTTTAATGCATCTAAGACAGTTTTTACACCTATCAGCCCGACAAAATCTTCCACGGGTATACCCACTAATGTTTAATAATATTTAGCTTAATCCTGCACCATCCTTGAACATGCTTGGGGTTTCATTTACTCGGGACTTATCTTGGAAAGATCATATTACATCTCTTGTAAAATCTGCTTCCAAGAGATTAGGTGTGCTAAGCCGACTCTGTCCTTTCTTTACCCCTGCACAATTGTTGACTCTATACAGGGGTTTTATCCGCCGCTGTGTGGAGTACAACTCTCATGTGTGGGGAGGCTCCCCACATACAGCTCTTCTCAATAGGGTGGAGTCAAAGGCTTTTTGTTTCATTAACTCTCCTCCACTTACTGACTCCCTTCAACCTCTGTCTCTTCTCAGCACTGTTGCATCTATCTCTTTTCTAGCGCTGCTTTAATGGTCACTGCTCCTCTGAACTGTCTGCATGCATTCCTCCACCTCTACGACGGGCGCGTAGCACCCGTCTAGCAGCAAACTCTCATCCCTTTTCTGTCCAACTCTCTAATGCAAGAGTTAACCGTTACTCCCAGTCCTTCATTTATGCAACAGGTCAACTCTGGAACTGTCTCCCTCTGTCTGTATTTCCTGCTGCCTATGATCTCCAGTCTTTTAAACGCAGTGTGTCCAGGCATCTCGAAATGATCGGATCTTGAATTTGGCTCTCTCTTGTATTATATTTTTCTCTTGGAGGGAACTGTTATAGCGGGCTCATGGCCTTTGTTCCTTCTTCATCGCATTAAAAAAAAAAAAAAAAAAAAGTTATACGGTGAGCAAATCAGATGCTGGATGTGACCCCATGTCTGATGTTGGACTATTTCTTGTTACGTTAACGTGTGTGTGTGTGTGTGTGTGTGTGTTCGAAGACTGATCGTGCGAGTTTGAGACCCTGAAGTGCACGTGAGTGTTCATGTCAGTGAAGTTTTTGTATAAAGATCTCTCACTATATGGCAGTAGAGTTTTCATAAGTGCGATTGTATTTTAAGGAAAGAGTATTCTATAGTCAGTATGAGGGATTAAAATCATAGTTCTAGGCAAACAGTCAACAAAAGACTGTTTTACGTTATCATCAAGGGTACCGAAGGCTGATATACACCTATATAGGCTATAAATAGTGACATGCAGCCTCGATCATATCTGTGCTTTAATCCACAGAATCTGAGTCTCCAACGGAGGCTGGTGTTTCAGATAGCTGTAATCGGCTTTATTGCAGTCATGACTCCTGTGCTTTTCGTTCAGTGTGTCTTTCCAGTACAATGTCATGTTTTGGAGACTTTAAGATAGACATTGTTGCCGATTATGTCAAGAGGCTTCTTTCCCCATAAGAGTAGCCGCAAAGTCGTGATGCGAATTTGACGAGTCAAGATTTACCACCAGTTACGTCCAAGGCAACCGCAGGCTGCAACGGTTGTGATGGGTCAAATTGGCACAGGAAAATGCGCCTCCAGTCAGGGTTTGAGCCACAAGAATTTGATGAAACACTTTTTCTGTATCAAACTTCTGAAGTTCAGAGCTCGAAGGTTCTGATGTCCTCCACGTACAATAATCCTCCAAACATTATATAATCCTCCAAAATGATACTGTAGGAAGATGCTGCGATACTGAGAAACTGATGTGATGGAGAGAGTACTGTGTTTGGGTTGGTTGTGTGGAGTTAAGTGGTGGTGGAAATTCCTGTCGAGTCCTTTAGCCTATTGTGCCTGGGGGCAGGGTTGTTGAGTCTTGTATGTCGTGTGGGCCAGTCGTTGTTGAGATCGCGGTGACAGCGTCTTTCTGATCCCACCTGTAAGGGCCGTTGGTTGACAGGAAGGGCATCTAGTAGTAAAGTGCTCCACAAGCCAGTTTCTAAATAGGGGAACGCCTTAGCAGATCAAAGAGGAAATACATTGCTTAAAACTGTATCGTGTCACTAAAAACAGTTATTTGTTCTGTCTAACGTTAGACGATTCAGTTGTTGGGAGTCTGTACTCGTTCGCCAGGTTAAAACCTTTTGATAACTTTTCCGCCGAACCTTAGTATTTTGTTCCAGGTAACGCCAGACGATAATTTTCATCAATTGAAAATTTTAGCCAGTCAGAAAATTAACATGTAGGAAAATGAAATGCACTGTAACGTAATGATGCCCATTATTCACCTTTTATCAATATAAAATTTCGCTTTTGTTATGTGGATGTGGGTGAATTTGATGATGTTTGTGTTGTGATTTTCATTTATTTGCACAATATACATTTTATACATATGGGATATATTTATATTTTGATTTTTCCCTCAAATTATTGTCAATGAACGTTTCAACAACGGAATGATATTTAATAGTGCTAAAAAAAAAAAAAAAAAAAAGTTCGAGCAGCTTTGTTTTGATGGTGACAGTGAGGCAGCAGCAGACATCTTGCGCGGTGCGCTACACTTAACTCCTTATTTGTTGGCATGATAAGCCCTTATCGTCAGACTTAATTGACTCCAGATGTATGGTATGAACATGGAGAGCCGTACCAATAATTTTTCATAGACAGTAGTCGTATATATTCTGTAGGTCGGACATGTTCTGTCGACAGCATTTTGGCAACCATCAGTGCTGTATTTAATATTTAGGTCGGAGTGTTAACTTCCTTGTAAGCGAAATTTTCAGCAAATATCCACATTCGTAATGGTTACAGGACGGATGATGCACATTGATTATAGCAGTTCCTCGGTATTTTTCTTATTTAAAAATTTGCATGCCACTAATTCAACTATATTTAGGTTTCATTTATTCACTGTTTTATTCTTAGAAACCTGCACGTGGTAAAAATGTTATATTGACAGGCAGACCCGTACTATTTAGACAATTGAATTAATTTCATCAGTTTGGAGCTCCCATTTATAAATTAATTTTTGAAGGCCTTTTGGTATATAAGTGAAATCCTTCCAGTAGGGTAGTGATCAAGGATGTGCATATTTTGTGTGGAAGAAGTACTATCTTTGGAGTCTGCACCAGTTTGAATGTAACACTAATTACTATTTGATTACTGGCTTGTGCTAATTGCTAATCTAAGTATGGTATGTACAGTAAAACTTATTTCCCATTGTCATACTCTTTTGGGGTATTATTCTAGTTAAGCCCATACTGGGATACTTTTTTTTTTTTTCTTTTTTTATAATTATCCTTAAAGAGACATAGGACCACCTCTTTAGATTTTAAAGGATGTATCTGCTACTGAATTGATCCTGGTTCCTTGAAAGCAGTGATAAGAAACAGGGAAGTGAGCATGGAAATGAAAAGTTACTACATGACAGTATTGTGATACCAACTCTAATGTATGGAGGTGAAGCTTGGACCTTGTTGGAGGGACAGAAGTCAAAAGTGAGAGCAGTGGAAATGAGTTAGGTTATTTGAGAGGAACATGTGGAGTCACATGAAGAGACATACTGTCAAATGAGGATGTGAAGGAGTGTTGTGGTGTGGATGTGATAGGAAGCATTAGGAGAAACACAGTGAGGTGGTTTGGCCATGTGGAGAGGACAGAGAGTGAGAGACTGACAAGGAGAGTGTATGTGAGTGAGGTGGAGGGGGAGAGAGGGAGGGGGAGGCCAAGGACGAGATGGAGGGATGGAGTGGAGAGGTATATGAGAGAGGGGGGTGTGATCTGGGAGCAGGGCGGTAAAATGGCGGAGGACAGGGCGATATGGAGGCAATTTGTTTGTGGCTACCCCATATGGGATTAAGGCATCTGGCAATATTTAGATAGATAGATAGTATTGATTCAATGAGTGTGAAGTGTACAAAAGTGCATTTTAGAATATGAATAGGATCCATCATTTAATAGTGAAAATATGATTACATAACATACAGTAGGTTAAGATAACTTGAGTTTAGTTTGTATAAAACAGGTATTAGGTAGATAAAAGAGGTTGTATTAAGTTGAATGACAATTTAGGTGTGATAAATGGGCACTGATAAGGGTAGCTAGTATTATTTTGAAATGACGGTCTAAGATGGCGTCCATCTGTCTTCACTCACCGCAAGGTGACTTCTGTCTGCCTTTGGTGCTATTAGGGATTGTAAACATACAAAACTTTTTAAACACTTCATCTCTTTTAATAGAAATGAAAAACATTGAAACTTGAAAAGGCACTCTGAGTACTCAAAGATTCCCATGAAGAGCTAGGTAAAGAAAAATATAAGAAAACTGCAAAATAAAGTAGTTCTGTCTCCTTAAGGATTATCCCCCCCCCCTTTTTTTTTTTTTATTGTTTCTACAGTTATGAAATTGTGGAGGGTGTCTTCCCTATAGCTTTTGTCATAAATGCTCCAAACTCTGTTAGCTATCACACCTTTATTAAAATTAGGTTAGTCTAGGTCAGGTCAGGCCATTCCAGTGTACATGCAATAGCAGACAGAGCTAAGAATTGGTGAGTCCTCTTCCTTTCCTATGTGTTTACTGAGAACCATAAACTATAAAACAAATTACTGTGTTAGCAACAGAAAAGTCATCGAGAAGATGCCATGTTGTCAAATTTGGTCCGAGAATGTCACAGTGCACACACACACACACACACACACACACACTATCTATAGGCAGATGGCACAACCCTGTAAGGGGTGGCCACAAACAAATTGTCTCCATGTCACTCTGTCCCCTGCAATTACACTGTCCTCCCCCTGACTCACACCTTCCCCCTCTCTCATATGACTCTTCACTCCATCCCTCCATCTCATCCTCAGTCTCCCCCTCCTTATCCCCCTCATCCACCTCTCTCACATACACTCTTCTCATTAGTCTCTCACTCTCCATCCTCTCAACAAGGCCAAACCATCTCAGTGTATTTCTCTGAATGGTTTCTATTACTCCCACATCACAACTTTCCTTCACTTCTTTGTCCATCTGTCTCTCCAGGTAAATCCACATGCTTCTCTCAAATAACTCATTTCCACTGCTCTCACCTTTGACTTGTGTCCTTCCAACAAAGTTCATGCTTTGCCTCCATACAATAGAGTTGGCATCACAATACAGTAAAACCTCACTATAATGGACTAATTGGGGCCCAAGCCATTCGGAAAAAAGCAAAATTCTGATAAAAGCGACATCCGGACTTCCCCCTGCTAACCCGGACTTTTTCCAGTATATCAGACATTAGTCTGGATCACATCAATGGTTTTTAAACTGTTTTTTCTACCATAGTATGTATTATATATTCACTGCCATAATCAAATGGTATAATACTGTATATCTAATAATACTGTACTGTGCGCTGATAAATGTCTTGTATTTACCCTATTGTGGTGAACATAGCTGAAGTGGTCAGGTACCATAGTCCGGCATCTTCTGGCTTTATTGGACTTCTTCCAACATATAAGAACTTAGACCAGTAGCTCCTTGATTCCAATGAAAGCAAATTTCGATCTATTGAAGTCCAGTATATTGAGGTTTTACTGTATTGTTATGCAGCAACTTCTTTAGTTCCGTGCACACTTCCCTATTTCTTATTGCTACTTTCAAAGAACCAGCAACCATTCTTCCCTGCTATACCATTTCACACACTTCATTCTCTAAACTTCCATCCTTACTCATCACACTACCCTTGTACAGTACGGTAATTAAGTGCACTCACAATTTCCCTTTCCTCACCATCCAGCCTCACTGTGCATTGAGTGACTTAATTTCTGTCAAAGACCACAACTTTACTCTTCCCTTCATTCACCTGTAGATTTTTATCAGCATTACAACTGGTTATTTAACAGTTTTTACCTTCTAGGTTTGTTATTATAACATTTCTCAATTTTGGCTGTATTTTGCCTTAATTTTATCAAAATGTACCCCCAAATAATTGTAATATTTCCATTTGTCCTGAATTACTGTTATCACAGTTGAATTTCTGTATTAGAAGTTTGTCACTATTACGATTTCAGAAATATATCGCAGTACAATAGACCTTTGCTGTAATGCAGTGCTCTTCAACCTTTTTTGGCGTCGTCCACCCCTAGTGTTGAATTGCTAAAAGCTGTCCACCCCAATCGGTTAACTGTATAATCCCATGATCCTACCCTTATATATTTACTTTTTTAGATTCTTGAATGTACAAATACGTAGGCAAGTAAAAACAATATACAAATATATATTTCATGTTTACACTTTGTGATAAATCCGAAGGGAAAGACAGAGAGGTTAAATCTTGTATAAATTTCATTGTATAGTGTATGCATTTCGAGATAAAGCTGGATTAAGTGCTCGTGAGCCACAGAAAAATCAACATACAGGCTATCTTTGACTACACATATGTAAATTCTCCACTTGTATTATATTATTAATTTCTTCTTTTTTCTTCTATCCATATACGGTAATGATCTGGTCCACTCTCTGTCCACCCAAAGAAAGCTGTCCACCCCACACTGAATTTCGTCCACCCTAAGGTGGACCGTCCACCCAGGTTGAATAGCACTGCTGTAATGGACTTACTGGGGGAAAGCCTAATCTGATTAAGCCAGCAATCTGTTGTAATCCAGTGTTCCTCCACTGAGGTGGGATTTCAAGCTCAGGTATGGAAATAAATGAGTACCGGTAGCTACAATAGCATATTCTAGTGCTGTACTGTAAATGAGAACTGTATCCATTTTCCACCAGCTTCGCCCATAATTTTGCCCTTTTGCAGCTTATTTCACAACCTTGTCATAGCACTCCTTCATGACTAGTACAATGTTATTACAGTAAACCCTTCATCAGTCAAACTATATGGGGCTCTAGGGTAGTATGACACCTAATCTGACTAACCAGAGATAATTGCAAAAAAAAACTATATTACCCACCCTCCCCAATAGTTGCAAATTATATGTGAATACTTGTTTGTTAGCATTTATAAAACAGTAAAAATAAACAGTAAAAACAATTCGGTGCATGTCATAGGCTAGGCTAGGAGAGTAGGTTGCATAGGTGGAGGGGTTCAGCAGTCAATTATGCAAAGTTCTGCACTTATTTACTTCTCTTTACAGTCATTTAAACTAAATTTTAACACTTGGAATATGATAAACTAAAATGTAGCACTTGGAATATAAGAAACTAAAATTTAACCCTATGAATAAACACTGTCCATGTATGGGCATTGCTACTCCTCACCCTGCCATAGAGTGGGAAAGGAGGTCCGGATGATGATGAAAAAACACTAAATCACACCTCTGTCAGAGTTCGACTTACCAGAAATTCCGCCTTCTGCAGGATCAAGTTATCGAGGTTTTACTGTATAATCTCTTATTATAGCTCAGCAGTCATGATGGGGAGAGGACAGTTTCAGGCTAGGTTGGAGTAAAAAAGGGTAGGAAACACATGTACGCTGTACCTGTGTAGATGGCTGTACATAGCTTACACAGCCACTCATCGTGTAGACTGTACACTGAGGGAGCTTTCATGTCTCTTACTAGCAGCCTTTCTTCTGTGGAGGACACTTTGCAAAGTTGAGAGACTTGAGACATAAACACAATAGCTTGAATACAGTGACACATGCAGCTAGACTGAGGCTGATCACGTGTCATACACTGTGTCCACAAATTCTGGTCCCGCCAAGCCCCACTAGAAGTAGTCTCAGAATAGCCAGACTCGTCATTTATTCTCGTCATCAAATCTCCAACCTACCCCAGTTGGGTGGGAGAAACTTCAACCTTGGCTACTGTAATGTCAGTCACCATACATTTTGCCAGCAGCCGCGGTTCAAAAGAGCCACTTGATGCACTCCATTTATCGACCCCAGTTTAATATACTGTATTTGAAATAAGTTTTGTAGGCTCAGAGGCATTCAGTAAATATAAAATCCATTATACAGGTATCAGGGTTTGATATACAGTATTTAACTATGTTAATTACTTTTTGGATATACAGTAATTTGTTAAAAAGATTAAGCAAAAATTGGGGTATTACCCAAAATGATAGTGATGATCAGTATTCAGCTTTAGTGCAGTTTGAATTTGCAAGTCTGAAATACACGAGGTGCAAGAGAGCATTGTGTGCAAGTTATTATTCATTGCACATTCCCACAGCCTTGTCCCTGAAATTCACTACAATATCAGCACCCCCAAAACACAGTGCATCACCACCTAATGGTCAGGCAAAGTTATAATTACAGTATGTGAAGTGACATTAGAAGAGATTTTCATATCAGAGAAGCTACAAGGTGGCAAAAGTTTGTCATGTGGAGATTCACCTGGTGTCAGCATATTGACATAAACATGTTGAAGCAATTCTGTGTAGCTGCTGTACGTGTACAGACTAATAGACCTTCTTATAAGATGTTTGTACCATATAAGTAATATTACAAATTATAAAATCTTAGTATTTTGTGTTTCTGGACAGACAAGATGTCGGTGCTACAGCAGGTGTTGACGGATGCAAGGAAGTTGGCCACACGACTTCGAGACCATGACTCATCTGCTGAGTCCCTCCTGTCACAGGCTCAGGGCATGTTCAAGCAGGTGGAAAGCATGAAGGAGGTGAGTGATGAAAAGAGAGTACTGTACTGTAAGAGAGGAAACAATATGGTAAGATGGAGACTGTAAGTGTGAATGGATGACAGGTGTTCTGAAGGAGAGAAAATCATAACTGAGTTAAATATGTAGAGGAGGTAAGTATGAGTGATATTAGTAAAAGAAAGGTCTGTCTTCAAGATGGCTTTAGTACTGTATATGAAACCTGGAGAGTGAAAGCTGAAGAAATATGTTACAGAGCTGGGTTGTTTGAAGGTGGATAGGCAAATTAAGAATAAGGCAGTATAAGGGAGGGTGGTCATTTGAGAAAAGAGTTCGTTGTAGTACTAAGCAGGAATAGAATAGCAAGGAGACCCTTTTGCCTGTCTCACTTCTTGCGGGATGGAATATGAGGCTATATACTGTATACAGTGATCCTCTATTATGCAGCCTTTATGGAGGGAAGGATGGATCAGATAATTCCAAAAAGCTGGATAAATGAGGGTATCACTATGCACACATGTGCATGTGTGTGCTTTGAGGGACCTGGCTTGTCAGGCGAATTTAGAGAAGTTGCATTTACCACCTGTGAGAGAGAGAAAGATATGTGATAGAGGATGTTTAGAATGCAGTATAAGCCTATCATTAAAGTTCAGATTAATTTCCATCCGGTGGGATAATTTGATTGAGAAATGTATGACATTGGCTCATGAATGTTCTTTAGTAGGAATTCACGTACATAATATTGTTTCTGTTGATGTTTCCAGTGAGTACTATACGAAGCATTACAAGATGTTTTCAGCACAGTAGATGAGGTTAGAAGACATTATTGGTAACAAAATCTGTTACATACTAAACAAGTATAACTACAATAATCCCTCATTAATCCGGACAATAGAGCCATAAGACAAGTCTGGGTAGTGGCAACATCAGGATATTGAACAATATTCCCCTACCATACCCAGACCCTGCCTATACCCACCTCCAACCAATATTATTTGTATAGTACCTGTGCTTAATATGGTAGTGTGTTCCGGTCATTCAGGCATATTTGGACATCAAAACACACATAGGAATATCCAAAGTACAGTAATGCTAAACACCAAGAAAACCGTGCAGAAAAAACATTGAAAACCAAAAAACAACCTACCTATGCAGCACTGTATGTACAGTACCCCCTCCTAATTTTGGCACTGTTTTCGGGTCATTCTGCCATATTTAGACTTCAGAACACATACTAATATCCAAAGTAATTCTAAACACCAAGAAAACCGTGAAAAATCCATTGAAAACCAAAAAACACCTGACCTATATATGACTGTATGTACAGTACCCCTCGTAATTTTGGCACGGTTTTCAGGTCAGTCTGCCATTTTTAGACATCAAAACACACATAGAAATATCCAAAGTAAAACCAAACAGCAAGAAAACCATGAGAAAAAAAAAAAAACGAAAACCTCAAAACACCCGACCTATTCACGACTGTATGTGCAGTACCCCTCCTAATTTTGGCACTGTTTTCAGGTCAGTCTGCCATGTTTAGACGTCAAAATACACATAGGAATGTCCAGAGTAATGCTAAACATGAAGAAAACCATGAAAAAAAAAACTGGTAAACCAAATAAAACATCTGTCCTATACACTACTGTATGTACAGTACCCCTCTTAATTTTGGCACTGTTTTCAGGTCAATCTGCCATATTTAGACATCAGAACACACATAGGTACTGTACAGTATATCCAAAGTACTGTAATGCTAAACACCAAGAAAACCATGAAAAAAAAAATCTGCAAAACACCTGACCTATATACTACTGTCAGTACAGTACCCTTCCTAATTTTGGCAGTTCTTCAATCATTCTGCCATATTGAGACATCATAACACACATAGAATTATCTATATTAATGCTAAACATTGTGAAAACAATGCATAAACAAGAAAAATCCCCCAAAAAAACTGACCGGTTTGAAAATCTGTTGTCTGTGACGAGTGATTGCTCCTGGGGCTCAAAAAATAATTCCATGGCCAAACATGCCACGAGAAATTGGTTATATTGGTATATATAGTATACCACTATCTTTGCTGGTGTTTATACTGTAAGATAAGCTAATAAAAACACATAAAACTGACAAGTAAGAGTACAGAAATTCAAGCAAGAATAAAGTGTTCAGGAGTAAAACATACCTTCATATAACTTCCCACCATCCTAGTTCAAAATTTTGCCTGCACCTGGCAAGAGTTAAGCATATTTCTAGATGCAGAATTTCATGAGCTTTCTCGTGGGTTACTGTGGAATTTCGATACGACCAATAGTAGTTGAATAAATCACAAAAAACTGAAAACTCACGAGTCAGTGTTATTACCACAGAGGAGGGTAAGGACTGAAGGAGTGTGGGGGTGAGCTGGGAGGGTTTGGAGAAGGGACAGGAGGGGGGAGAAGCAAGGCTGTGGATAGGATTCTCCCCCTTCTGTCAACAGGCAGACGGGTGCCTTTGCCATACATTTACTCGTGGCTTGTGGTCTGTTAGACGCCGAGTGCCCATGTGGAAACACGACTCACCATGACTGGGGGACTTTCGACCTTTGGTAGAGAGGCGGACAGCAGCTGTCGCCGAATATGTACTCGTGACTTATGGTCTGTGTTTGATGGAGGTGGTGGTTGGGAAAGACTTAGCCCCTGTGGCCACGTGATATTAGACATTCGATGGGGAATACGTACGGACGTTTTGGCACCGCTTGCGGGTTACAGTCTCATTACTCGGGTGCTGGAGGTTCAATGGGAATGATAGGACAAGTGCACGATTTTGACCATTCAGTACAGGGGCGAACGGTCATTTTAGCTTTGGTTGTTGGTTACCGACTACAGTAAGACCTCACTATAACAAAATGATTGAGTGCCAAAGCATTCCGAAAAATGCGAAATTCTGATAAAAGCGACATCCGAACATCCCCTGCTAATCCAGACTTTTTCCGATATATCAGACATTAGTCTGGATTGCATGAAAGGTTTTTAAACTGTTTTGACTACCATTGCGTTACTGTACAGCACTGTGTTGTAACTTCACTAATCAAATGGTATAATATACATAGTAATATTGTACTGTACACTGATAAACATGTCTTTTATTTACCATTTTGTGCTAAACATAGCTGAAGTGGTCAGGAGTCCGGACTTCTTCTGGCATTATCAGACTTTTTCCAATATATAGGAATTTAGTCATGTGGAGAGGATGGAGGGTGAAAGACTGACAAAGAGAGTGTATGTGAGTGAGGCGGAGGGGGGCAAAGGGAGGGGGAGGCCGAGGATGAGATGGAGGGATGGGGTGGAGAGGTATATAAGAGAGGGGGTGTGAGTTGGGAGCAGGGCAGTGAAATGGCGGAGGACAGGACAACATGGAGGCGATTTGTTTGTGGCCACCCCGAACGGGATTGAGGCGTCTGGCAATAGATAAATAGACAGATAGTCCGGTAGCCCCTCGAGTCTGATAAAAGCAAATTCCGGTCTTTTGAAGTCCTCTATATCGAGGTTTTACTGTACTGTACTTACTGCTCACGGTTCGAGCCCAGTGGCCACGATGCAGAACGATTGGACATGTCAGCTGGCCGGCCAAAGTTCTTGGGGACACTTTAGCTTTCGGATAATAGCAAGTAAATTTGGATAATGGTTTAATAGAGCCAAGGTCCAGCATCTGGATACTGAACATGTCCAGATAATGAGCGTCCAGATAATTGAGGGATCACTGTCTTGACTGTTTCGCAGTAGTCCAGTTTTGTCTTTCTTAACTAGTCATTTACCCTCCTATTGTCTCCCTCCATCAGTTTTTCCTCTTCCCAGTCACACTTTCTTGTCTTCATTGTTTTATCACCAGTGTTGACAGAGTCCCTAGAGAGGCTTGGAGGAGTGGCTGGTTAGGGTGGTTATGGCTATGTATGTGGGTGCTCGCGCCCAGGTAAGAGTGAATGGGGATTTGAGTGATGAGTTTTCCGTGAACGTTGGTGTGCATCGTGGGTTAGTCTTGAGCCCATTATTGTTTATCATGGTACTTGAAGCCCTTTCACGTGGGAGATGTTGTATGCTGATGATTTGGTGTTGATTGCAGAGAATGAAAGGGAGGTGGAGGAAAGACTAGGAAGTAGAGAGATGGTATGGGGTGCAGGCGCTTAAGAGTAAATGCAGGTAAGATGAAAGTGATGGTATCTAGGGCAGGTGGCAGTACTGTCAAGGAAGAAGGAGAGTGGCCATGTGTGAAATAATTCCATCTTGTGCGGTGTTTTTGATAAGTAGGTACATAAGAGATGTAATGATGTTAGAGGTAGATTGCATGATAATGCTGATTTCATGTGTGTGATGTGTCGGGGAGAGCTTGTGAAGATTGTTAGGCCTGAAAGGATTGATTTTGCTGGTGAGTCTCTTGAGTGTGTGGAAGAGTTTTGTCATTTGGGAGACATGTTAAGTGCTGGAGGTGGGGCTGGAACTAGCTCTGTGGCTATAGTGAGGAGTGGTTGGAAGAAGTTCAGGGATCTGTTGCCTCTCCTGACAGAGAGGGCTTTTCCTCTGTGTTAAGGGATCTTTGTATGCAGCATATGCTAGGAGTGCAATGCTGTATGGTAGTGAGACCTGGGCAGTAGAGGAAGAGGATATTTGCAGGCTAAAACATACAGAAATGACAATGATTAAGTGGATGTGCAGTGCATCCCTGAGTACGAGGCCTGGGGGGGCTAGGTTGACGATGGAAGAGTTGAAAGGTAGGATAGGACTGGAGTGTATGGGTGTTGTGATGAGGAGAGGTAGATTGAGATGGTTTGAGCATGTGGAGAGGATGGGGGATGATAATTAGGCAAGTGTGAAGTGTTAATATTAGGGGTAGGGTTGCAAGAGGTAGACCGAAAAAGACCTGGGATGAAGTCTGAGTGTGATCTCAGGGATAAGGGACTGAATAGGGAAGCTGCCAGAGATCGAGCAGCATGGAGAGCCGCCATTAGGTGACCAAGGCTGATGTATGCAAGCATGCTGGAGCCTTTAAAAATGAAACAAAATGAAAAGAAGCTTAGCAGTACTGTTTATAAAATCTGTACAAGGATTAGAAATGCGATGATTGAGTCATGGTGTGTGTGTGTGTGTGTGTGTGTGTGTGTGTGCGTGCGTGTGTTCGTGCATGTGTGTGTGTGTGTGTGTGTGTGTGCGTGCATGTGTTCGTGCATGTGTGTGTGTGGTGTAGTGTGTAGTGTAGTGTTGTGGTGTGATGTAGTGTGTTGTGTAGTGTAGTGCAGTGTTCACTTGGTTTGATGTCATGTATACCTGTACTGTAGGTCAGAGTGCAGAGGCCATAGTGTGAGTGATGAAGCCATACCAAGCAACCACATTCACTCACCAGTCCCACCACACCTTCTGGCACCTCACTTCCTTGTCCTGCACATTGGTCTTAGGTTACAAGATGTCAGGATTGTCATTGAACTGATATTTTCCTTATGCACATCCTGATCTGTTTTTACTCTTTCATATATATATATATATATATATATATATATATATGTATGTATATACAGATATATACAGTAATCACTCGTTTATCGGGATATAGTAGAGCCAAAGGTACATCCGAGTAGTGGCAAAATCTGGATAATGAACACTGTTCCCCTACTATACCCAGACCCTGCCTATACCAAACCTCGAACCTACAGTATACCTAACCTCTTTGTACAGTACCTATGCATAATTTGGCAGCACTTCCCAGTCATTCAGGCATATTTATACATCAAAACACACATAGGAATATCCAGTGTAGTGCTAAACACCAAGAAAACCATGCAAAAAAACAATGAAAACCAAAAAACACCCTACCCATGCACTACTGTATGAACAGCACCCCTGCTTATTTTGGCAGTGTTTTCCGGCCATTCTGATGTATTTTGATATCAAAACATATATAGGATTATCCAAAATAATTTTCAACACCAAGAAAACCGTGGAAAAAAATCTATCTATCTATCTATCTATAGCCCGACGCCCTAATCCCGCAAAGGGTGGCCGCAGACAAAACGCCTCCAAGTCACTCTGTCACCCACCATTTGACTCCCCTCCCCCCAACTCACCCCCCCCTCCCTCATATACCTCTCAACTCCGTCCCTCCACCTCATCCTCGGTCTACCCCTCCCTCTCCCTCCCTCCACCTCACCTACATACACCCTCTTAGTCAGTCTTTCATTCTCCATTCTCTCCACATGTCCAAACCACCTCAGTGTATTTCTCCTAATCTTTTCAACCACATCCACATCTACCCCACAACGTTCCTTCACTTCTTCATTCGTCAACCTGTCCCTCCACGTCACTCCACATGCTCCTCTCAAGTAGCTCATTTCCACTGCTCTCACTCTTGACTTGTTCCCCTCTTGCAATGCCCATGCCTCGCTTCCATACGTCAGGGTAGGGATCACAATACCATCATGCAGTGACTTCTTAACTTCCATACTCACCTCCCTATTTCTCATCACTGCTTTCAGTGTACCAACAACCTTTCTTCCCTGCTGTACCCTTTCACGTACTTCATCCCCCAAAGTTCCATCCTTACTCATCACACTACCCAAATGAAAACCAAAAAACACCTTACCTTTACACTAATGTAGTACCCCTCCTAATTTTGGGACTGTTTTTGGGTCAGTCTGCCATATTTAGACATCAAAACACACATAGGAATATCCAAAGTACTGTAATGCTAAACACCAAGAAAACCATGCCAAAAAAAAAAACACTGAAAACCAAAAATAATCCTACCTATAAAACACACATAAGATTATTCATATTAATGCTATACATCAAGAAAGCAATACATAACTAACAAAAATCCACAAAAAACCTGAAGACAGTTTGAAAGTCAGTTATCTGTGATGAGTGATTGCTCCTGGAGCTCAAAAAAAAATCCATGGCCAAGTATGCCACTAGAAATTGGTTATATTGATATAAATGTTATACCATCATCTTCGCTAGTGTTTATACTAGAAGATAAGCTAATAAGAAAACATAAAACTTTTGAGTAAAAATACAGAAATGTAGTGAGAATAAAGTGTTCCGGAGTAAAACTTACCTTTGTGTAACTTCCCACCATTCTAATGCAAAATTTTGTCAGCATCTTGCAAGAGTTAAGCATATGTCTAGATGCAAAATTTCATGAGCTTTCGCATGGATTTTGTGGAATTTCGATATGATGAACAGTAGTCGAATACATTGCAAAAAAATGTAAAACCTCACGAGTCAGTGTTATCACCACAGAGGAGGGTAGGGACTGAGGGAGTGAAGGGGGAGCTGTGAGGGTATGGAGGAGAGACTGGAGGGGGGGGGTGGAGAAGCGAGGCTGTGGGCAGGATTTTCACCCTTCTGTTGTGAGGCGGACGGGCGCGTTTACTGTACATTTACTCTTGGCTTGCAGTCTGTTAGACACCGAATGGCCCTGCGGAAACACAGCTGATGGTGACCAGGCAACTTTGGGCATTCGGTAGTGAGGCGGACGGCTGCTGTCACCGAACATGTACTTGTGGCTTGCGTTCTGTGCTACAACCTCAGTGGCAGTTAGGAAAGACTTAGCCCGGTGGCCGTGCGACTTTGGATATTCGGCGGGGATGCGTGCAAACGTTTTGACACCACTTGTGGGTTGCAGTCATATTACTCGGGTGCTGGAAGTTCGTTGGGAGTGATCGGACGAGTGCACGACTTTGACCATTCAGTACAGGGGTGGACAGATATTTTAGCTTTGGTTGTGGGTTACGGCCTCCTTCCCACTCACGTCTGGAGTCCAATGGCCATGATACCGAATGTTGGAACATGTCGACTGGTTGGCCGAAGTTCTCGGTGACGTTTATGTCCAAATACTAGCCAGTAAATTCGGATAGTGGTTTAATAGAGCCAAGCTCCAGCGTCTGGATAATGAACACGTCCAGATACAGTACTGCACGTCCAGATGAATGGGGGACTAGTGTGTGTGTGTGTGTGTGTGTGTGTGTATATATACTGTATACAGTATATATATATATATATATATATATATATATATATACTGTATATATATATATATATATATATATATATATATATATATATATATATATATATATATATATATATATATATATACTGTGTATATATATATATATATATATATATATATATATATATATATATATATATATATACTGTATATATATATATACTGTATATATATATATATATATATATATATATATATATATATATATATATATATATATATATATATATATATATATATATATATATATATATATATATATATATATATATATATATATATATATATATATATATATATATATATATATATATATATATATATATATATATATATATATATATATATATATATATATATATATATATATATATATATATATATATATATATATATATATATATATATATATATATATATATATATATAAACATATATATATACGTATATACATATACATATATACATATACATATATATATATATCCTGTATCTATATACATCCTGTATATATGTATGTACATATATATATATATATATATATATATATATATATATATATATATATATATATATATATATATATATATATATATATATATATATATATATATATATATATATATATACTGTATATATATATATATATATATATATATATATATATATATATATATATATATATATATATATATATATATATATATATATATATATATATACTGTATATATATATATACTGTATATATATATATATATATATATATATATATATATATATATATATATATATATATATATATGTATATACAGTAGACCCTCATAGTACACGAGTTCAGAGCATGCGAACCTCATTGTATGCAAGGACCTATTTTTTTTTCGAATTTTAGTGTATTTTTTATTAGTACACGAATTGAACTTGTTGTTGCCGAGACGGCAGTGAAGAGTGGCCCAGATCCGGGGTTTACCCCGAGCACGCGACATTGCAACCCCAAGAAGCGCCAACCACCAGTGATGGAGAGTGGAGACTTGTCGATGATGGAGCTCAACCAGGTACTGTGTGCCCTATATAAATTCAAGGAAGAATTCAAGAACCTCAAACACTGCCAGTTGCGAGTGGAGGAAGTGATGACTTCACTTTGAAGGGTTTATGAACGAAGTCAGTACATTAGCTAGTGAAAGTGTCGAAAGTGCTGGTGACGAGAGTGGTGTGTCAGGTGGTATGGCGGGTGGTGCAGGTGCACTCTAGGGTTCCGAGAAAATTCACCAAGTCAGTTCGCCGTTAGACAATAATTAACTTGTTTCTTCCTCGCTGTAGTTGCCTTTGAATACACATTCTAGTGTCACCCATAGCTGTCTTCATTAATGACGGCTAATTGTCTTGTTATTGTTGTGATGGCAAATTGACGGCGAATTCTCCTTAAACCCACACTAGGTACCTCACCCTGCCTCGGATCCCCTTCATACCTCCATTAAGCCTGTTGTCCTCTGGGGTTAAGGTGATCAGCCATATTCTTGTTGCTTTAGTTAAGCCCTATCCTTGTTGATTTAGTAAAGCCATGATCTTGTTGGTTTACTTTATCCTAGGTAATATGTCTTAGCTAGTTTCCCTGTACAATACAATACTTAGGTCTGAAAGGAGTCTCAAGGGTTGCCCATGAAGGGGGGTGCTGCTCATATGTAATTTTTCCCTTAAGTTTATGTATTCTGAGTACGCGAATTCCTAGTACACGATGTCCTCTGCTGCCCATATACTCGCGTACTATGAGGGACTACTGCATATACTGTATATATATATATATATATATATATATATATATATATATATATATATATATATATACCGTGTTTATATATATATATATATATATATATATAACATATACAGTATATACATATATATATATATATATATATATATATATACTGTATATATATCTGTAGTATATGAGGTGGTACCCAAAAGTTCCAGTAATTTGAACAGAGGGAGCCAACCGTTTGCAGTTTTGCCTTTTGCCGCTAGGAGGGGTCAGCAACACCCCTTGTGCATCAATGTGGCCCTGGCCGTGTCTGTGAGCAGATGTGTTGTTGAGCTACACTTACTTTTGTAACATGGTGTGTATGTGGTTTGGCGGTTTTGCAATCGCAGACCAGTGGCGCAGCAATGTCAAGTCGATGTTGATCGTTTTCTTTGATATCCAAGGGATTGTTCTGAAGGAATTTGTCCCACCTGGTCAGTCTGTCAGCGGAAAGTTTTACTGTGAAGTTTTGTGGCGTCTGAGGGAGAACATTTGCCGCAACCATCCAGAACAGTAGAAGAACAAGGTCTGGGTCTTGCTTCATGGCAACACCTCTGCCGACACATCAATTGTTGTCCGGCAGTTCCTGGCTTCCACTAACACGGTAGTCATTCCCCACCCACTCCTTTCGCCTGACCTTGCCACCTGTGACTTTTTCCTGTTTCCCAAGCTGAAATTACGGCTGAAATGGTGTTGATTTGACTCGATTGAGGAGATCCAGACAGAATCACAGGAGGTGCTCAAGACCATCACGCCTGAAGCCTTCCAGGGATGCATGGACTTGTGGAAAAAATGCTGATACCACTGTATAGATTCCCAAGGGGACTGCTTCGAAGGCAACAGTGAGAACTAGGAGGTAAGGTAATTTATTTTCCTACAGTATTCAATTTACTGGAACTTTTGGGTAGTGCCTTGTATATCCTTCCATCCATAAACATTGCACTCACCTAACTCACTGTAATTTTCTTCTGAACTCATGCCGTGAGTTGGAAAAATGTGAGTTATAAAAAAGCACACCTTATGGGGAAAAATATATTTGATTCTGCCATGGTGTCAGGTAGCCTGGTATAACATTAACGGAACCCCTCTTAACACCACTTAACACTAACATCCTGTCTCAGAAGTATGTACTGCATATCTTATAATGATAATAAACAGTATTAAAAGACATTACATATCCTTACCCCCTGGGGGTAGGGGGGTTTTTCAAGAATACTCCCCCAGTATCCCTGCTTGTCGTAAAAGGCGACTAAAAGGGTTGGCGGAGGGTTAGTGCCCCTCCCCGGAAAACAACTAACTAAAAAAACAAACAATAAGCCTCGGACAAGGACTGACCAAACGTTGACGACCAAGGACCGGACAAAGGACATTGCAATTGGAACGTGGAATGTAAGGGGAGCGAATGATGAGGTGAAAGAGAGAGAGATTGTCCAGGTGCTTGAGGATGCGAAAGTGGATGTATGTGGAATAACTGAAACAAAATGGAGAGGAGAAAGTGTGAGAGAATGGGAGTATGGATGGGGTATATGTGCAGGAGTAGGTGAGAATGAGAGGGCAAAGGAAGGAGTTTGTATAGTTGTGAGTAAAAGATGGAAGAGGAGCATAAGACAGTATGGATCAGTTGGATCAAGGATTTGTGTGGGTAAAGTTGAAAGTTGGAATACAAATGTGGGCGATTGTGTGTGTGTATGCACCAACGCAAGATCGTGCTAGAAGAGTGAGAGAAGAGTTCTGGACAAATGTAGAAGTGTGCATGGAAAAGTTTGGAAGGAATGAGAGAGTGTTTTTGATTGGTGATATGAATGGTAAAGTTGGGAATGTGAAGGTGGATGGAATAGTTGGTGAGTGGGGTGTGCCTGCTGAGATAGATGAGAATGGCAGTGCGTTAGTGGACATTTGTGCTGGGAGGGGGTTGGTGATAGCCAATACCCTCTTCAGGCATAAAATGATCCACAGGTATACATGGCGAGTGATGAGAAGGGTGGGTGGCGAACTGAATGAAAGGAAGGCAATGATTGATTGTGTGTGTGTGGATGAAAGGATGCGAAGATGTATATTGGATGCAAGAGTTTATAGAGGTTGGGGGAGTAGACTTTCTGTCCACTACTTGGTGGTGGCCAGAATTAAAGTCCAAGTAAGATGGAGGAACAGAAGAAGGGAAAGACGAGAGGAAGAAGTAGTTGCAAGGAGAGTGGAAAGGTTACAAGAGGATGAGAAAAAGGCAGAGTATAAGAGAGAAGTGGAGGAACGATTGGGCAAATATGAATTGGAGCAGATGGGGGACGTGGAAGGTGTGTGTAGAATATTTACAGAAGAAATATGTGCAGCATGTGATGTGGTGTGTGGAAGGAAGAGAAGACGGAGTGGTGCAAGGAACAGCGTGGTGGACTGAAGAGGTGAAACAGGCTGTGGCACAAAAGAAGAAAGCATACAATGAATGGATGAGGAATAGGGGCGTGGAAGAGGTTGAGAGGCGGAAGAGAGAGTTATATGTAGAAAGAAAGAGAGAGGTGAAAAGATTAGTAAGAGAGAGTAAGAAGAGAGTGGATGAGGAATTTGGAAGGAATTTGAGTGTAAAGTGGAGGGACTGTAAGAAAATGTTCTGGAGAGAGGTGAAAAGAGTAAGACAGGGTGGAAGTGAAGTTAGCAGGGGAGTTAAAGATAAAAATGGTAGATTACTAGTGGAGAAGGGAGAAAAAGTGAGCAGATGGAGAGAACACTTTAAGGAATTGTTGAACGTGGAGGATGGAAGTAATGCGAGTATAAGTGGCTGGGGAATGGCTGGGAGAAGGAGGGAGGTGAGAAGACAGGAAGAAATCAGTAGGATAGAAGTTGTGGAAGCAATGAAGAAAGTTAAATCAGGGAAAGCCCCAGGAATTGATGGAGTGTGTGGTGAAATGCTGAAGCATGGGGGAGAAATAGTAGTAGAATGGATGTGGAAGATGTGCAGATTGGCCTGGGAGGAAGGTAGAGTCCCGGAGGATTGGAAGTCAGGTATAATTATTCCCTTGTACAAAGGAAAAGGGGAAAAAGAAGTGTGTGGTAATCATAGGGGCATTTGTCTTCTTAGTATAATAGGAAAAGTGTATGGTAGGATACTTATTGACAGAGTTAGAGAAAGAACAGAGGAATTAGTTGGAGAAGAACAGGGAGGCTTTAGGAAGGGAAAAGGTTGTGTAGATCAGATATTCATTCTCAGATCTTTAGTGGAAAAGTTTTTAGAGAAGGGAAAGAAGTTGTATGCGGCTTTCATGGATTTGGAGAAAGCATATGACAGGGTGGATAGACTAGGATTCTGGAAAGTGTTAAGAATATATGGAGTAGATGGGAAGTTGTTGAATGCTGTGAAGAGTATGTACGATGGTGCGAAGGCTGCAGTGCGTGTGGATGGTGAACTGTGAATTTTTTCTCTTTGAAAGTTGGGTTGAAACAGGGATGTGTCATGTCTCCATGGTTGTTCAATCTGTACATGGATGGGGTAATAAAAGAGGTACAAGGTAGGGTAGTGGATGTTGGAGTGGCCCTGGTGAGAGAGGATAGTGTTTGGAAACTCCCTGTGCTGTTGTTTGCAGATGATACTGTGTTGTTGAGTGAAGACGAAGGGGAGCTGCAAGGCTTGGTGGATGAGTTTGGGAGAGTGTGTAAGAAACGGAATCTAAAGGTGAATGTAGGGAAGAGTAAAGTGATGGTCTTTGAGAGAGGTGAAGTCAGTGAATGTACAGCGAGGTTGGATGGTGAGGAATTGGAAAATGTGAGTACGTTTAAGTACTTGGGTAGTGTGATGAGTAAGGATGGAGGTATGGAGGGTGAAGTGCTTGAAAGGGTACAGCAGGGAAGAAAGGTTGCTGGTTCTTTGAAAGCAGTGATAAGAAACAGGGAAGTGAGCATGGAAGTGAAAAAGTTACTACATGACAGTATTGTGATACCAACTCTAACGTACGGAAGTGAAGCTTGGACGTTGTTGGAAGGACACAAGTCAAGAGTGAGAGCAGTGGAAATGAGTTATTTAAGAGGAGTCTGTGGAGTCACATGGAGAGACAGGCTGACGAATGAGGATATAAAGGAGCGTTGTGGTGTTGATGTGGACGTGATAGGAAGCGTTATGAGGAACATACTGAGGTGGTTTGGCCATGTGGAGAGGATGGAGGGTGAAAGACTGACGAAGAGAGTGTATGTGAGTGAGGTGGAGGGGGAAAGAGGGAGGGGGAGGCCGAGGATGAGATGGAGGGATGGGGTGGAGAGGTATATGAGAGAGGGGGGTGTGAGTTGGGAGCAGGGGAGTGAAATGGCGGGGGACAGGGCGACTTGGAGGCGATATGATTGTGGCCACCCCAAATGGGACTAAGGCGTCTGGCAATAGAGAGATAGATAGATAGACATATCCTTGTATGATAAAAAATACAGAAAAACATTTACCTAAATCCTACTGATGACAATGCTTACGTCAACGAGATGGGTAGTGGTTTCAGCACACTAGCCTAGTTGCAGTACTGGCCACTAGGTATAGGTGGTGTGGGTGGAGAAAGCATTGTTCTGATTGGCTGCACAATCACAAGGGCTGTGTGCTTAAATATGATTGCCTTCCAGTCGCGAGTTGCGGCTACAATTCCGTGAGTTAAACATCTCAGAAATAAAACATTTTCTAGTGGAAAAATGCGAGTTAAAGCATTTTCCGTGAGTTTGGTGATAATGGTGACTTTGATAAGGACAGCGTGAGTTAGATAATTCGTGAGTTAGAAGTCCATGAATTATGTGAGTGCACTGTATATTCGGTTTATAATTAGCATGGAGCATCATCTCAGTTCTTCTGTTTTACTGTGGTTTGACTGGTGGACCTGTTAGCTGCATTCATAAATATATTAGCCATGTACTTGGTTGTTGTTTGACATGTGGGAATATGTAGCATTGCACTGTATATATATTTTGCAGTATACAATAATACTGTACTGTATACTGTTGGATTAGAACTAGATCTTCATGATGTCTAAGAAGGTGGTGTTATGCTCATTTCATACCCTAAAGAGATGCCTCCTCAGTATTTCTGAAAAAAGACAAGGTATTATTTCCAGCATACACCAGCATGTTAATAGTAGGTGGTGGCGACCGCCACCATCCACTCACTTGATGTAGTGCTACCTACTTCTTCTTTCCTCTTTATCATTCTTTTTTCTTTGTCTGCTCTCCTCTCTTCCTATTTTTCCCATCCTTCCTGTCACATTTTATTACACTTATTTCCATATCAGGTAACTTTACATTGAGTGACAAGCCTAATGCTTTCCTGTAAGCCAGGAAACCATTTACATCACTGGATGGTAACCATATAACCAACCTGTACTTGTTCCCTATGTATCAGCAAGTGGGTTGGCTGAGGGTTAGTGTTCCTTCCTGTAAAACAGCTAACTCAGAGTAAAAAAGACCACCCCTTTCAAGATTATGGCATCTTCCTATAGATAGGTACCATAGATAGAACTAACATGTGAATTACTTCATGCCATAAACATAGTCATGTCTGCAACATACAACAGTCATTATGAATATGCTACTTTTCATAAACACAAACCACATTATCTATGCCCCACATAAGGAAACTATCTATCTATCTGTCTATTGCCAGACACCATAATCCCGTAAAGGGTAGCCATTTGACACTGAGTTAGTCGTTTTACAGGGAGGGGACACCAACCCTCCACCAACCCGCTTGTTGACACGTAGGGAGCACATATGGTTTGGTTATATGGTTACCACCCAGCGTTGTAAATGGTTTCTTGGCTTACAGGAAACCATTTGGCTTGTCACTCAATGTAAAGCCACTTGTAAAGGAAAAAAAAGGAATAAGAAGTGACAGGAAAGATCACTCTGAGATTATTTTTCAGAATTGCAGTACCCGTTAAATATACGCCTTGACAGCACAACTTTAATTACTGTATAGTACCCTATAAAATCACTGCTCTCTAACAACAGTAGCTCACAGTAGTACCCTGTGCAGATAAAGATCTTTTAGTAATGGTGATATTTACATACTTAGCACTAGCCAAATAATTCTGCCCACTGATAGCATAGATTACACGCTCATCGTATCATCGTTCATAAAGGCTCTCCAGCATGCTTGTATGTGTACGCCTTGGTCACCCAGTGGCATTTCTTCATGCTGCTTGCTTTATGGCAGCCTCCCTACTTAATCCCTTATCCCTGAGGTCATAGTCTATGACCTCCTCCCAGGTCTTTTACAATTTGCTTCATGCAGTCCTATCCCCAGTGTTAACACCTCTCACTTTCCGCACTCATTTGTCATCCTGCATCCTCTTCACATGCCCAAACCATTTCAATCTGCCCCTCCCCAACACAGCAGTAACTCACTCCAGTCCCATCCTTCCTTTTAACTCTTCAGTTATATACCTAACCTCCACCACCCCCGAAACCTCACATTCATGGACACATCACACATCCCTCTAATCATTGTCATTTTTGTACATTTGAGCCTACGAATATCCTCTTCCTTTACTGTCCAGGTCTCACTACCATACAACATTACACTCCTAACACAAGCCACATACAAAGATCCCTTAGCGCGGAGGGAAATCCCTCTCAATTTACCGACTTACTGTATGACCCTGCCAACGGTTAATAGTATCATCATACAGCAGCCTCCTCTTACTGCAGTACCACTCCCCCAGCTGGAGTTATGTTGGAAAGCCAACACTTCCCAAGTTAGCAAAACCCCAGGTAATACTTCAGTGTAGTGTAACACAGACCCAGCTAACACTCCTTGGAATAACACAACCCCAGTTAACATTTCCTTCAAGATAACAAGAATACGCAACCCCATCTAATACTTCTCCCATAACACAACCCTAGCTAATACTTCCCAGCATAACACAACCCCAGCTAATACCTTCCAACATAACACAACCCCAGCTAATACTTCCCAATATAACAACCCCAGCTAATACTACCCCTGTGTAGCACAGTCCCAATAATTACTTTCTTATACCGTATTAACAATGCCTGGAACACCACTTTCCCATAGCAAGTTTTTGTTGTTAAGTAACCTTGGTCTGTCTGACCAAACAGACCCATCAGCTGCAGGCAAACAATCGCTCCTGCTGGGCTCTCCGATGCAGTAAACCAATGTTCCTTTGTGGTGGACAGCTCCATGCCACAGGAAGGCATGGAGAAGAGTGTAAGAGTTTGGTTCCAGATGGATGCCACATTTGCATCTCCACCCAGTCTCCAGGGACACCATAGTAGGCTCCACATCACCTCACTATTTGGTTATATGGCTACCATCCAGCATTGTAAATGGTTTCTTGGGTTGCAGGAAGCTGTTACACTTGTCAACCAGTCTAAAGCCACCTGAACTGGAAAGAAGATTATCAGTGACAGGAACAATGGCACCAAGCATACTGTACAAATATAACACAGTTTAATAGTATCTTTTAGGACTACTCAGTGAGCCTGTTAGTATTCAAAACTAAATACAGTAGAAGTCCTCCAATCCGACCACCAATAATCTGAATATTTCAATACTGCAAATTTTTCAAGGCGAAATTTTTCAAAATTTTCTGGACTTCATCTAAAGATTTATCTGGCTTGGACCTGCCTTTGTACTTATATGTACCTGCCTGCAACTATTCATCTACATTTCTATGCATTTCCGGTGAATAAAACAATAACCCATATCATTTAATACCCATATCTTAAAAATTGGATTACTGCATTTCATCATTACCTGACCTTCAACCCATCCATCAAGTTTGGTCCAAATCAGATCAGAAGTCTTTACAGTGACCTTGCCCTGTACCTTTGACTTTCGACCTGTTGTGCTGACAGTAGAAACAGTATGCCTTTCACTAACCTTGAACCCATCCACCAAGTTTGGTCCAGATCGAGTAAAAACTGTTTGAATTAAAGGGCCAGACCTTTGGCCTTCTCGTGTGACCATTACATTAACCAATTATTCTCGAAAATTCATTTCTGTCCCTCAGTTTTTCTGCCAGGTTTGGCAGCTGATTACATTTTTGACCAAAATTTATTCACCTATTTCTATGGTGGTCATCAGTTATTATGCCAAATTTGATGCAGTTCCATTCAGTAGATTTTCCGGAATATTGCCAAAAGACAGGCAGACCAAACGAACCATACACACAATCCATATTTGTATTCATACATAGGTGTAACAAACCTACCCTAAGATAAACACTGCCTCGTTACCATTGCCATATGATAATCACCTCCAGTAAATCAGGCCCATATCGCACTGTATGAAGAACAGCACAAATCTCACACGACACCCCGCCATTTTACATGCCTTGGAGAACCGATATAGTGATCCACAAGTGCTCGTGGGCCCTTCGGGCCCCCCGCACTTGGTCCTGCGGAGGGCTCTCGCATTTATGTGCTGTTCTAGTGTAACGTTGTCACTTGGATTTTTTGCAGTTAATCAACTGATCTTGTTATTTGCAGCTTCGGGAATGGAACCCAGGTTGTCCGAACGCAAGTCCGAAATACATTAGGTGTACACCCGAAAGCACTAATTTCTCCCCCCTTGTAGCTGGAGTCGCAGCCAGTGAGCAACCAGGCGATCGAACACCCCACACCCCCCTCCCCGACCCCAACCCCAGTGTAAACGTTGTTGGATAGATGTGGAACGGCTAAAGCTGGTGATGTTATAATGTGACCTGATTGTTTTTATAGACAATCAAAACCAGTAGGGGTAGGTATATGTAGGCATTTAACGTATGTGCTATGTGCAACATATGAGAAAGGCACGAAAATGAAAGAAGACTTACAGTGTTACGTCCTAACTTATGTTACAATTATAGTACACTGGACTACATCTGTTAAAAGATATGATGGCTTTTATCATCCATTCCTTCTATCACCTCCACCACCCTTCTCTCTGAGCTCCCGTCCCTACCAAACGTCTCTCATACCTTCTCCTGCCCTTTGTTAACTAACATAAACTAAGATAATGATGAAATGATGTGTCAGCTATTATCAAAATTATCATACACCTCTGTATTAAGCACCAACAAATCAATAACATACAATACTTAGGTATACCTGCCAATTATTTCATCCTGCTGTAAGCTGTCACGTGACATACCCACTGCAAGTCGGACCTTGTATTACAAGGACATATGGCTGTTTATCGTTAACACAGGCTGTGTGGTGTTGGACGTCCAGTAATTCATGTTAAATTGGCAATTTAAGCCTTACATTATAAACACGAAAGGTTTTTGTTCCTGTCATTATTGAATGAACGTAACGAATCAGGAATCGGCTCTGACGAACCACAAACTCTTCGCGCTAACGAAAATATTCCGACCTCTTGTTACTACAGTGACACAACGTCATTATGTATACAGCTGACCCACATTCAATAGTATACATAATGATATTGTCACTGTTGTGACAAGAAGTCGAAATATTTTCGTTAAAGCAGAGAGTTTGTGGTTCGTCAGAGCCGATCCCTGATTCGTTCCTTTCATGCAATAATGACATTTAGACCTTTATAATGTAAGGCCTAAACTGCCACGTTTATATGAATTAATGGGTGTCCAAAAACCACACACCTGTGTTAACGAAAAACAACCATATGTCCTTGTAACACAAGGTCCAACTTCCATTGGGTATGTCATGAAACAGCTTACAACAGGATGAAATAGTTGGCAGGTAACCCGAAGTATTGTATGTTATTGATTTGTTGGTGTTTAATACAGAAGTGTATGGTAATATTAATATGATCAATACCTGACGGATAATTTCATCATTATCTTAGTTTATGTTGGTTAACAAAGGGCGGGAGTGGAGGACGAGGGGGTAAGAGAGACGTTCGGCAGAGACAGAAACCCAGAGAGAAGGGTGGTGGAGGTGGGGGCGAGAATGGATGAGAAAAGACACCATATCTTTCAACACATCTTGTCCACCATGCTATACGTATTTGTGACATTACAATATAGGACATAAGTATATAGACAATAACAATACATTGTAGGTCTTTCATTTTCGTGCCTTTCTCATATGTTATGGATAACAGCACAAAATAAATACCTTTATATACTTACCCCTACTGGTTTTGATTGTCTATAACAATAGTTATGTCACATTATAACATCACCAGCTCTGGCCATTCCACATCTGCCCAACAACGTTTAGACTGGGGTTGGGGTCGGGGAGGTGGGTGTGGGGTGCTCGATTGCCTGGTTCCTCACTGGCCGCGACTCCGGCTACAAGGGGGGAGAAATTAGTGCTTCCGGGTGTACCTGTGGGCAAAAAATTCTACGGAGATCCTATGCCGGGGGCCTGGAGCGGCTTTTTTTTTTTTTTTTTTTTTTTCCTCTAAATGTGATCGCTTATTAAATATAGTAAAAGTTTTTCAGTCGTGATGGGACCAAGTTTTTTCACATCAGCGAATTTTTTGCGATTTCTGTGCCAGTTTTGGTGCGATTTGAATGTGTAGTTTAGGCTGCCCAAAAATGCACACACACACACACACACACACACACACACACACACACACACACACACACACACACACACACACACACACACACACACACACACACACACACACACACACACACACACACACACACACACACACACACACACACACACACACACACACACACACACACACACACACGGCTACTGTTATAGTATATTAGACTAGTAAACAGTTTTTGTAGGTCGTTTGCATTTTCTTGACTGGTCTTTCCAGTCAATATTGATTGAAATATTAGAAGCCCTAGCTATGTGGTAGCAGTTGGTCTTCTAAGTTACTAGTCAAATCAACCCTAGTAATAATGGAGGAGGGAGTAGGAAAGAAAGCAACCGAAAATTTCAGTGGACATTGGAAGAGAGAGAGAGAGAGAGAGAGAGAGAGAGAGAGAGAGAGCGTATTGTAATAATAATAATAATAATAATAATAATAATAATAGTGGAGAGATGAAAAAGAAAGGAGTAAATGAGAGGAAAATGAAAACAAAGATGTTATTGAGACGGACAGAACACAGACCAACACATCATCCAAGCCACAAGGGGTGTGGATCTTCGTCAGGTTAGATGTGTGTGTGTGTGTGTGTGTGTGTGTGTGTGTGTGTGTGTGTGTGTGTGTGTGTGTGTGTGTGTGTGTGTGTGTAACCATATCTCAACAGTTGCGGGGCCGCGGTTACTGATGACCTTATGTGTGAATCATAAGGGAGACCAATTTTGTCCACAAGGTCATCAAGAAATGTAGCATTGTAATAGGTGAGATTTTAACCCTTGTTGATATAGCATTTTTTACTTCTAGTTCCGTGGTCTATTACGGAATACCCTGTATATCTGATAACACCCATCCCCGTCGAATACTGTATTCTTGACCATTAAGTGAGCTGAAGGGAGTTAGAGGGAAAAAACAGGCAACACGCTATATCAGATAACACCTCCCGCCCCCAGTCATCCCTAAATATCAAACAAGATTCCTCCATCTTCTCTTCTGGCTTCACTCTATACCCCTAACTCCTCCCCTCCCATCCTTTTCCTACTCAGTCTCCTCATGATTTATCTCCGCGTAACCCCCACGTTGCTAGGATATCTGTTAGTCTGGTAATAGTCTGCAGTAGTCTGGTGTTAGTCTGAATAATAATAAAAGTGATAACAAAAAGTGCAACCATAATCTAGAAACAGTGAATTGGGAGATTTTAGCCATTTGACAAATCTAAATCATCTAGTGTTAAGCTGAATATACTGTACACATGCATCCACAGCAGCAGTAGGGTCAGTATATTCCTTGCATTTTTTTTTTTTTTACCCAAAATAGATTTATCTACAGTGATTTAAGCAATATCGTGTGATGGTGCCCTGAATATAAGTGCATCCATAGCAACAAAAACAATTAATCTACGATATATTCTCACCTTTTTCTAGGTACTTTTCATTATGAAAAAATAAGGGTATTTGTATACATGCATCTTGATAACTGCGAAAGGTTGAAAAGACGACGTCACTTGGAGCAGAGCGTCATCAGACTGGACAGAATATTTGTTAAAAAGAAAAAAGAAAGAAAAAAGCAAAGCTGTGTCTGGTAATGTCACGGAACTATGTTTAACTTGTATATTGGCTAAGATTCCTTGTAAGTACTTATCTTCGACTTCTCTCCCTGCAGCCTTATCCCTGTTTCCAGCCCCGCCCTGCTAACACCTGGGCAGCCCACCATGATCAGAACATTTCACAGGCAACACCCACCAGACACCGCCCATCTTTTAAACAGTCTGAAAATTTAACCTACCTTGTTACCCCTCTATCTTTTTAACAACCCCTGAAAACTTACCTACCCCCCATACTCTTCTACAGTACACGTCTGCAATCATCACTCTCATCTCAACACCTGCTAGACTCCTTGCCTTCCACACACATGTTATCCTCTCCCTCCCCTCCCTTTTTTCCTCGCATCTGCAATCCTCTTGTTACTGTTCAGCACACCTGCTTGCCCACTTTCTTCCTTATATCTGCAGGCTCTCATCCTCTCTCCTAACACTACTTACATATATACCAAAAACTTTCTCCACTCTCCCCTCCCACCCTGTAAGTCCCTTTCCCCCCTTCACACATCCATAATACTCCCCGCCACACACCCACAAAGCGTCCTCCTTCCCTCCATACACGCACAATTCTCCCTCCCTTCTTTACTGTACACATCTACATTGTTTCCTTCCGTCACAGACTCAATGCTTCCTCTCCTCCTCACATCTACAATGCTCCTCCTCTTCTTGACACACGCTTAGTGCTCCCCCCTCTTTCACAAACCCACAGTTCTCCCCCCCCTCCCTTCATATACCCACAGTGCTTCCGCCCTCCTTCACCCCCCTGCAGAACCTCCTCCTTCACCCACCCACAGTACCGGTACTCATTTTTCCTTCACACACTCACAGTACTTCCCTCTTCCCTCACACATCCACAGTGCCTCTCCTCCCTCCTTCACACACCCACACTCACCCACAACTTTTCCCGCTACACACTCCCACAGTAAATTTCTCTCTCTCTCTTTCACTCACACACACACACACACACACACACACACACACACACACACACACACACACACACACACACACACACACACACACACACACACACACACACACACACACACACACACACACACACACACACACACACACACACACACACACACACACACACACACACACACACATTCTGACCTACCCTTACCGCCACAACCAACCTACACCCGCTGTGAACCTCTCGGCCACGATCGTGATGATATTCATGATGTATTTCTCATCCTTCCAAGATAATTACCCTTCTATTTTCCCAGAATTGTGGGGAGGGTGTGATGTTCGAATGGAATCATGCTAACTAATGTTTTGCCCTCTAGACTTTGTTGCCGACTGCTGCTGAGCATAAATTCACTCTTCTTCATGACATATTTGGAAATCCAATATTTCATCTTCTTTTCGGACCAGTGGATTTTTTTTTTTTTTTTTTTTTTTTTTTTTTATGAATATTAGAATTGCGGCGTATATTCGAAAAGCGAAGTAGGATATCCATCATCGACTCCCAAACTTTCAATATGTCCAGTGCATAAGTAAAGTATATATAAAGTATATCCCTCCATACTGCTACCAGTTCATGACTTGCTGCTTTCGTTTAAGCTACATGCAGTAGGCTGTATAATCCTTTTCCATTTTTAGATGTGATGACGTGTCGTAGGCGCATGATTTCCTTCTTGCATTGTCTCCAAAAAGTACGTCAAGCTGGCGAATTTAGTGAAATTTATGTACTGTATTTTGTAGGAAGATGAATTTACAATTTCATTACTTTTTTTTTTTTTTTAATAATGTTGAAGGCAATTTATGCATATAACAGAAGGTATTTGTCTTATGCAAATTAGATAATTTCTGAATGTGTTCCTCACACTGGTCATCCTTCTTCGACTGACACGCCGTAAATGGTAGGCAGAACAAGATTAACGCATCGGTTTTGGTGTTGCTGGGGTAACTGGGCTTAAGCATTAGCTGGTGTGCAAGTAAAAGGATGAGTAAGCCTGCTGATAGACCTTTATGGGCAACCGAAGTGCTGGTGGTGACTTGCCTGTGAGGAAGTTGTCAGGGGTGTTATTTTTCGTAACGTGGGGTCACTTCAAACAAAAGAAGACGTGAATAAGGAGTAGCTCTGCCACTAGTAGCTTACTCGCAGAGTGCACTGCGGACTCGCAGAGCCAGTGTGGCTTCAGACGCCAAGGTGGAAGGTTCTGTGTACAGTGCGTTGTGGCCGCTACGATCCCTCCCCTCTTCCCTTCCCCCTCCCTCCTCTCCTCCCTTTCTCTAAGCAGTTAAAGTGTTGCATTTGGCTTTAAGTGGTGTCCGTGCCTAACTTTTATTTCCTGTCCATGGTATAACCGTCCGTATATGGTGTTACAAGTGATTACCAGCCTGCCACAAGGATGATAATCGGCTGTAGAAGTTTGAGGTCACCATAGATTACTGTCAGATCGAGTATGGGTTCGACATAAATGGCCGCGGGCGTAACGTGGACAGTTTTATAGCTCTGCTGGTTATTTGTTTATTATGTAAGACGTAAGTGATTGAACTGGGACACGTAACCCGTTAACCCATTCAAACAAGGGTTTAAAATGCATATACTGTATTTGCAACCACCTGTTTGTTATTTACAAGAAATATTTCGAATTGTTGCGGTATGGAGCCTTTTACAAAACGCTATAAATTTCTGTTTGTAAAGCACCCTTTTATACCTTTTTTCGCACTTCACTGAAAACAATGGAGGTGAAATTGCCTTTGTAACAAAAGGTGTGGTAAATGTGGCGCTCATTATTGTGTCCATGTGTAGCGTAGCTTGACCAGCCAGGCACCAAGACATCAAGTAGAAGATCCGGGGAGTGAATACTGTCCCTCTCCCTCTTTCTCCAATTTCTCCGCCTTCTCTTTCAGATCCCCCCCCCCCAACCGCTCTGCTTCTTCCTCTCCTCTCTTCTCATTTCCCCATTCACCCATGCCCTATCTCTTCTGTACCACTCTTCTCTATCCATCCCCCTCTTGTTTGCGTACATTCCTCTCTCCCTTTTCATTTCTTAACCCCATCTTTTTTTTTTTCCATTTCTACCCCCCTCTCTCATACTTCCTCTTATCTCCCTGCTCCTCCCTCTCCTCTGTTCCCCCCTCCCCCATCCATCCCTCCTCCTCAACTCTAGCCCTTCCTCTCGTCCATACCAGTCCCTCTCTTCTCTACCTTTCCCTTTCTTCTATCTCACCTTCCTTTCTCCTTCTCTCTCTCTCTCTCTCTCTCTCTCTCTCTGTTAGCCCCTCCCTCTCCTTATACCCTCTCACCTTCATCCCCCTCCTCCCTTCTCCCTCCCCTTGTGCCAAGGTGAGCAGCTCGACGCAAGTGTTGCTCTCGTGTGCAGCTGCGGCAGATGCTCAATCCGGCGTCCTAGATCTGTGCAATAAACAGACGAGGAAGAAGTGGAGTAGTGAGACGTAGGCGTGTATGTCCGGGTTGTGCGAAAGTTGGTTGTGCGTAATGAGGGTATCACGCGAGAAATCAGTTCTGACAATTGGTTAGAATATATTTACGCCTTACTGTACGTATCGGTATCTGATTTGTACGAAATTCATTGCGTGCTTATATTTTTGTATTCAGTAATGGTACGCCATGTACTGTGTCAGCACATAAATTATGTTGGCGTTTCGATAGCGACAGGTAACCTACGCTTGGCAGTGGATGCTCACAATTATTGCTTGATTATTCAGACTTCAAACATCCACTGCGTTGATGTTTTTGTCCAGCTTCTATTTAAAAGTTGTATTTTTCATACTGTATATTCACTGGGTGACGGAAAAATATATTTTTGCTTGGTGGATTGTTCCATGACTCCGCCATTCTTTTGTCTATTTTTTTTTTTTTTTTACGGCTCTAGTAAATTTTTTTTTTTTTTTATGCGAGGAAGAAGGAACCAAAGGCCATGGCCCGCAGTAACAGTTCCCTCCAAGAGAAAAACAAAATACAATAGAGAGCCAAATTCAAGATCCGATCATTTTGAGATGCCTGGACACACTGCGTTTGAAAGACTGGAGATCATAGGCAGCAGGAAATACAGACAGAGGGAGACAGTTCCAGAGCTGACCTGTTGCATAAATGAAAGACTGGGAGTAACGGTTAACTCTTGCATTAGAGAGCTGGACAGAAAAGGGATGAGAGTTTGCTGCCAGACGGGTGCTACGCGCCCGTCGTAGAGGTGGAGGAATGCAAGCAGACAGTTCAGAGGAGCAGTGACCATTAAAGTAGCGATAGAAAAGAGATAAAGATGCAACAGTGCGGCGAAGAGACAGAGGTTGAAGGGAGTCAGTAAGAGGAGGAGAGTTAATGAGACGAAAAGCCTTTGACTCCACCCTATTGAGAAGAGCTGTATGTGGGGAGCCTCCCCACACATGAGAGTTGTACTCCACACAGGGGCGGATAAAACCTCTGTATAGAGTCAACAATTGTGCAGGGGTAAAGAAAGAGCGGAGTCGGCTTAGCCTATTCCGTAGACATTAACTTGAAAACATGATTATATAAAATTAATGTATCATGAAGTGCTACAAAGTTAGTGAAACCCGAAGACCACGTAGATTGTGGACGTTGGCGGAGAGGTTTATGGATACTAGGACACGAGCTGGTTGTTGATTAACAGGGGAAAAAAAAAAATGTTGATGATGGGAAAAATCTGGTTTGGTTATTGATGGTTTAAAAAAATACAGCATGGGTGTCGAGTGGGGAAAGTTGCTTGAAGAAAGTGAAAGTGACGTCGACTAAAGAAAAAAAAAAATGTTACGGTGGGCAGACTTTTGAAGCACAGGAATATAATAAGTAAAATATATATATATAAAATATTTATTTTCGTGTAACAAAATAAATGTTCTCGACCCTAAAAATTCTGATGTGTAGAAAGCATAAAGCTCGCGAAGGTTGCTGGTGATTGCGAGATGGAATTTTGAGCTACTGTTGATAATAATGTGGTGGTAATGGTGAGATTGGTGGTACTGTTGGTAAGGTACTCAATATTGTGTTTGGTGGTGGTGTGAGTGATGGTGGTGGGGAAGACAATGGTGGTGGTAGTGATGGTGATTGAAAAGATACGATAGCGATTGTGGAGATTGGTAGTGGCAATGGCAGAAGTATTATGGAAGATAATGATAGTGGTAGTGATGGTGGTTGGGAGGGCAGTGTGGTGGTGGTGGTGGTAAGGAATAATAGTGGTAGAGAAGAAAATTATGGTGGTAGTTATTGTTTTGTGTCGGTGGAAGGATAGAAAATGGTGGTAGCGTGAGTGATGGTGAAGATAATATAGTGGTTGTGGCAGGGAAGACAGTGGTTGAGGTGTTGGCATGAGTGATTTCAGTAGTGTTGTTTGAGTGGTGTAGGTTTTGCATGTTTGAGAAGTTAATGATTGTGGTAGTGATGGTTGTGAATGGTGTTCATTGTTGGATAGAAAATTATGGTACTGTACATGTAATTGTGAAAGTATTAGTGGAGGTGTAGTTTTTTGATGCTGTTGATAGTAATTGTGGTGGTGGAAGTGGTGAATACTTGTGGAGGGAGTGATGGACCTATGATGACTAACAGCAGTGGAGGCGATGGTGATAGGGTAGTAGTGACGAGAGATAATGGTAGTTATGTGTAGTTGGAGTGATGATACAGGTACTGGTGTGATAATGATGAAACTAAGTGTTAGTACTGGTGGGACAGATAATGATTGTGGCAGTGGGAGGGTTGGTGATTTGCAGAATTATTGGTTGAGAAGGTAATGATAACAGTACTGTAGTTAACAGTAGACAGAAGTTAATGATTATCATAGTGAAATTAATGGTGGGGATATGAGAGTGGTGCTGGTGATACAATAGTAATAGTAGAGAGATGATGATGATGGTAGATGGTACTGGTGATTGACAAGATAATAAATGGGGGCATTGGGAGTTTTGGTGGTTAATGAGTGGTACTGGTGGTAGTTGTGATTGATGAGATAATAAAAGGGGGCACTGGGAGTTTTGGTGGTTAATACTGAAATGGTGCTTTTGGCAGTGATGGTAGGATGGATAAGGATGTGGTAACAGGGGCAGTGGGGAAGGTAGGGGTTGATATCAGTTGGTGAAGATTATTAATTATGGTGACCAAATATATATATATATATATATATATATATATATATATATATATATATATATATATGTGTGTGTGTGTGTGTGTGTGTGTGACTACTGTATTGTGCAGTGGGGTTGGAGCAGTAGTGTAGGTACCGGTAGGTATTATGGTGCAGATAACAATACAGTGTTGCCAGTAATTGTGGTGGTGGTAATTATGGTGAATGTTAGCTGGCACTGGTGATACCGAAGATAGTATTGTTGGGAATAATAGTGTCAGTGGAATTTAATGTGGAATAGGTGTTAGTGAATAGAATTACTGTGTTGATGGTGATGATGAATGGAAGTGAAGGCTGTGATGAGGGTATTTGTAGTTTAGGATCAGGCCTACTTATGTTAGTGAGGTTGTTGGTAATAGTGGTAGGTAGATATTTGTAAATTATTGTTGATCAGGGAGTAAGTACTGTACAGTAATATCGTAGGTGTTGGTGGTTTGAGTTACAGTGATGGATATGCTGTCGGTGGTGGTAATGATTGGTGAGAGGATGAATTGCTTTGATGGTATGTATATGGGTAGGGATAAGGAAGGTAAAGTTGGAATGAGTGAAGATGAAGAATGTATTTAATGGTTGGAGTTATAGTGATGCAGGTAAAAGTGATAAGGATAATAGAGATAGTTATGGTTTTGCCAGTGGATCAGATGAAAATAGTAGTGGAGACGTACCGTAGTAGTATTTGTACTTAGTAGTATAGTAGTAGTAATAATTGATTGTGGTAAGTATGTTAGTTTGAATGGTTGTGCAGATGGAACAGTGGTGGAGAAAAATAATGGTGTTGTAGTAGGTACTGTTGTGATAAAGATAATAGTGATGATGTGTAGGACTGTGCGGATGAAACAAATGGTGGCAGTTGGAGATGCAGTAGTTGCATTGTTAAGAGAACTGGTGCTGGCTTTGATGGGACTAGAAGTGTTGGTGTTGGAGAGGGAAATAATGACATCGAAGCAGCACTGATGGTGGAGGGAGTGATCAAAATAGCATTGATGATGGTGGGAGTAACTGCACTGGAGCTAGTGAGTTGAGCGATATAACAAAAAGTGATGGTGATTGATGGAAGTTACTGTGTTCATAGTGACAGAGGTGATTGTGGTAGTTCAGTAGTGAGATAGCAACTGGTGTAGATGTAGATGTTGGTAGTTAAAAAAAAAAATATGGTGAATAGTGTTAGAGAATAGTGCATCTGTTGGTTGAGTGAAGATTAAACGTTCAGATGGTGATGAAGAAAATGGTTGCACTGATCCTTGTGTTGAAGGTCAGTCCTGGCCTCTATTAGATTAATATTGATGAAAACCATGTGTTGGAGACTCAAGGTTGGAGCAGAATGTGGAGAGGCAGCTTTCACTTTTTTCCCCTTGACTGACTGCTTCCTCTTGCTTGCTCTTTGCACAACCTGCTTTCCTGTTCATTCATTCAGCTGTTCAGTCATCCATCATTGTAATTCTTGATGAGTTAAAGAGTACATAATTTTTATATCAGTGGCTTTGTTAAATTCTCTGCTCATGCATCAAACATAATAAATTTAGTTCATTCTTCATTTATTTCAGTTATATTCATTCACTATTTCAAATATTCATCATTTCTTCTGTCTGTCTTCATGAAGCTGCTCAGGTTCCGGTATGTCACACATCACTGCTTTACATTGATAAGTATCAAGTCTCCAATTCTTACATTATCCAATCTATTTGTTCTTTGGACATGGTCACATTAAGCTATTTCTGCATATTAAGCCATCTGTTTGTATCTGCCCATATATCATTTTATCTTCCCACTCGTTCATTTAGCAGACATTGTTTGCATCAGTTTATCTGTCATTCGTTACATCTGCTATCGTTTGAACCATTATTTATTCTTCCATTCACTAGTCCATCTACCCTTTAGTTTACCGACTTATCATTTTTCCTTAAATACATCATGTATAATTATCCATATATCACCATTCATGCATCTGTCCACCTTTCAGCATTCCATCCCATTCTGCTCTCTCCATCTAACTTTCATCCATCCATTCATCTTTCACCCATTCATCTATCCACCCACCTTCCATCAATCCATCCATCCTCTCACCTCTCACTCAGCTATCCACAACTATCTTTCATCCACCCACCCACTCGCTCACTCACGTCCCCACCATTCACTTATACTGTACTTTCATCCATCCATACATCCATGCTCGCAACTCTTACCTATCCATCCATCCATCTTTCACTGATATATCATCATCATCATCATCATCATCATCATTAGCCTTTTGAGTATCCACTGCAGGACTGGCCTATCCCAACTGAAGTGGGGACGATACAGCCTATGTATCTCTACCAAGTGGCATAGGCTGTATGGTAGAGATTGTATGTAGGATGAGAAGTGCTTGTAAGTGTGAATGTAGTGTTGGAGTGGCTTTGGATGTGTGTGTAGTCTGTGAACCAAGTGTAATCGGCCCATGCAAGCCGACTGGGTGCAAGCGTACTTTATAGTATGCGACACTGGTTCAACCACAGCACCCCTTAAGTCTGCCAAAGCAGTACATGGCCGGGAGAATGCTCCCAAAGTTAATTACCCTGGCAGGGCATGAACCCTCGTTCTCCAGTGTACAAAAACGCACACTTTACCACTGTACCACAGAGGCTCCTTCACTGATACCAGAAAATATATATGTATGCCAGTACACACACACACACACACACACACACACACACACACACACACACACACACACACACACACACACACACACACACACGGCTACTGTTATAGTATATTAGACTAGTAAACAGTTTTTGTAGTTCGTTTGCATTTTCTTGACTGGTCTTTCCAGTCAATATTGATTGAAATATTAGAAGCCCAAGCTATGTGGAATGCACTACCGAATGAAATAGTGTGTGCCAAAACAATACACAAATATATGGATATGTATGATAAATATGGTTTAAGACACGGGACAGTACGAGCTTGACTCATTCCTGTAAAGATACAATTAGGTAAGAACAATTAGGTAAGAACACACGAGCCCAACCCCACTATACAATCGGGTTTCATCAAGTGACACCCAGTATTATAGTGATTGATCATGTAACAGTGCCATTATAACATGGGTTCATGGGAGATATGTTTTTTGGTCTAGGGTACCCACAAAAAAAAAAATAATAAAAAAAAAATAATAATAATAATAATAATCCAGCTCATCTAAAGTGCTTCCTGGGCTGGTCTGAGATGTCACCACAGGTACCCCTGAAAGAGGAGGAGCTGAAAACATGTGACTAGTTATAAACGAGACGAGCTGACACCACCAGCATTCTTATTTACTTAAACATTTATTATTTTCCACAGAAGGAGCTACAGACACTAAGAACATTTATTATTTGTTTAAAGTGTTAGCCGGACTCTTGTACTGCAATATTATGATAGTGATGGTGGTCCTATGGCTGTGCACTTGTGAGTAGGTGCAGTGACATGCTCAAAGGGAGAGAGACTATCACCACAGCGAGACATGTGGGCAAGTGTCTTGGGGACTTATCAAGGGTGGCAGGAAGAAGGGACTGTGTGCAGCTGACACAGAACAGGGTTTTGTGCATGTAAACATCAGGCATCTTGGCTCAAGCACATGGCTGTCAGTTTGCATGTTGCTGTGCAGACGCATGGGAGTCTTTTAGGGTGGGGATTGTTCAGATTGTACAATATTGTATAAACGATGATTTGCAATCGCTAAGTGCGGATGAGGTACAGTATAATTTCTTAATGATCATATAATCAAGTGATTGCAAATCGATCAATCTTATAACGAAGTTGGACTGTGTGTGTGTGTGTGTGTGTGTGTGTGTGTGTATATACAGTATTTACATATATGTAGTATCCAGGTTGAGCCAAGCTTGTACTGTCTGTTTCCATAGCTGCATTTATCCAGTCAAGTTTTGAACACATGGATGCTTTTTGCATTCACCACCTCCATGTCATAGTCATTCCAAGTGCTTATGTGTCTGGTTGGGAAACAACCTGTTAAGGTCATTAAGGAATCTGCACATCCTCAGTGTAAATTCATGACTTCTTGTTTTTCTATTGTCTAAAAAAAAAGATTCTCTCTGTTCACCTTTTCTAGACCTCTTACATTTCTAAACATCATAATCAAATCTCCTCTTTCCCTTCTCTCATGCAGTGTTGGTTTCTTCAGTTTGTTCAGTCCTCATAGGTCAGTTCCCTTAAGCATGGTATCATCTTCGTAGCCATCCATTGTACCTTCTCCAGTTTATCAGTATGCTTTTTCAGATGGGTTGACCATATCACAGTTGCTTATTTTAGTCTTGGTCTTATGATGGACACTATCAACTCCCTTAGCATTTCCTCGTTCATATAATTAAAAGCCACTCATGTTGGTCAGTAATTCATATGTGCCTCCAATGATTCTGTGTACAGTAATCACTCCAATATCCGGATCAATAGAGCCATCGGTAGGTTCGGATATTGGTTTTGTCCGGATATTGGGCCCCAGCTTATGGACTTGTACTTACGGACCCTAACACAGAGAAACACCTATACAACTCCCTCCGGACATGCATAGCACCTATTTAACACCCAAATCACACCAATAAGGCACATAAATGACTGAAATAAATGCAATAGACACATAAAATGTGGGTTTAGAAGTATGTTCATACATTAATAAACATTCTGGTACTTATGGACTCTAACCGAACCTAACCTAACCGAACCTAACCGAACTCTGAAAAACACATTCCTACTGCACATGCATGAGGTAAGTTTAGTATGGAAAGAAGTACAGTATGACACTTTCTGGTAAGTATAGTATGGGAAAAAATACAATATGAAACATTCTGGTAAATATAGTATGGAAAATAGTACAACATGAAACATTTTGGCTACTTACAGCAAGTCCCTGGCCACCTCGATGAATAACTGCCTCCTCTCGGACTCTGACAGTAAGAACGATTTCCTGAAGCACTTGCACTACACTCTTCCTGAAGTCTTGCACTGAACTTAGTCACTAACACACAGAAGTCCGTTCTTTTCACAGTGTTCACTTTAGTCCAAATAATGTTCCATTAAATTTAAGTGTTGCACATTAACTTTTCCCAAGTTTTTTAAGTTTCCAAAGCCAAAACAAAGAAGGTTAGTTACGTTAAATTTCTTTTCTACTTAGTCTTTTCTCCCAACTTGAAAACCTTAACACAACACACCGTTTTTTTCACTGCACAACACTCAAAATTCCCGTGTGGTCTAGTGGAGAAGTTCTTGCTGTTTATTCACTGTCAGAGCCCGAGAGTATCACTGGCAGGCGTCCAAGGGGTGCATCGGTGGGTAGTGGTGATGGCGTACCGACTACAGAAGACTCTGAAGACAGCCGCAAACTCACGTCGAGCGGTGACTCCACTGTAGCTGATGTGCTGGGCTGTGGCTCGGAGCATGAGGGCCTGTCTTGGGGAGGCAACGGAGTGGAACCAGGGCTTGGCACAGCGGGGTCACGGGCCTGAAAAAACTGTCAATCGTTGACTGACGCAAGGACCGACGATTCTGGCGATTGATGATGCGCTGCCGGAAAGCACGCACTTCCTCCACGAGTCCCAAGGGCCCCATCTCCCTGTCGCAGTCCGGGTGTTCCAGGTAGTCTAGGACGAACTCTAGATGTTCCCGGAGTGCGCTCAGCTTGGGGATGGCTGGAGTAGTGTCCTGCTGGGCGGAGTCTGCATCATCATCGCCTTCGTCGTCGGAATCTTCAAGTTCGGGACTGACACCAGCAACCGAAGACGCGATCTCGATATCAGACAACGTCTGATACCCAGGATCGCCCTCGTCGTCGTCCAACCACTCACGAACATCGTCCACATCAACATCGTCGCCGTGCGTATGTAGCCGTGCATGGAAGTCATCCACGTCAAACCCTAGGAAATCGTACTCCACATCTGTTCCGAGAAGCAGACGAGACCAACCATTTTCAAGAGTTTTCACAGGGACTTCCTTCCATGCACTAGCCCAGTTGTACAGCGCAGACTTGATGTTGTAGCGGCGAAGGTTTTCCAAAGTCCGCTTGCCTCGAGTGTCACGTCCTTCCCTGCGCTCGTCCTCGTCCTCGAGAACCACCATCACCTCGTCCAGGAACTTCCGACGGTACAGGCGCTTTGTTGCCACGATCACTCCTTGGTCCATTGGTTGAATGAGAGCAGTCGTATTAGGTGGCAGAAACATGCACCTAATACGGCCATTCTCAGCAACCAAGTCCTTGTCGCACGGGTGGGCAGGTGCATTGTCAAGGAGAAGGAGAGCCTTTACCTGGTCGCGAGGAATTCCCAGTGTCTTCGTCTGGTAATGTATGACCTCCTTGACGAAGTGATGGTGAAACCAGTCTTTGAAAATCACAGCTGTGAACCATGCTTTCAAAGAATGGTACCATACGACAGGAAGGACATCCATCACCCCACGAAGGCACCGAGGCTGCTTTGCACGGCCAACAATAACGGGCTTAAGCCGGTGCATGCCGTTAGCATTGGCACAACACAAAGCAGATATCCGTTCCTTAGAAAGCTTGCGGCCAGGTACACGCTTCTCCGTCTCATCGGCGAGAGTGTTCGTTGGCACCGAGCGATAGAATAGGCCAGTTTCGTCAGCGTTATAGACTTGACCGAGAGTGAGGCCCTCCCTGTCGATCAAGCCTTTCACCTTGTGCCGAAACTCGTCCACTCCATCCTCGTCAGCGTCCAATGCTTCGCCATGTGCTTTACGGTTAGTAAGGCCATGTCGCAACTTGAACGCGAAGAGCCAACCCTCGGATGCCTTGAAGTCTAGGGCGTCGTGAAGCCTTGCAAACTTCTCAGCAGCAGCCTTCAGCTCCGTTCCACGTACCATCACACCAGCTGCACGTTGCTGTCGATACCAAATCAACGTGGAGCGGTCGATCTCTGCATACTTGGGAGTAAACATAACCTTCCTCTCCACGTTGCATTTGCTTCTCGACGAGAAGTCAGCCGTGTACTGCATGAGCTTGTCTCGGGAACGCTTGATATCAAACAAAGTCGACCGGGCCAGGTTGAACTCGCAGAGAATGCGAGAGGAAGACCAACCCGCATCAACCTTCTCCAATATCTCCCGTTTCTTCTCCAGAGTCAACACCACTCTCTTCCTTTTCTCAGGAGGCGGGGCCATCATCACACACACTAAGAGTAGGGCAGAGAGCAGCAGGAGGCCTTGCAGCAAGTACGGCACCACCACAAAAGCGAGCACGTGGGCAGCCATGACGAAGAGCGTAGGTCTTGTCGCGGTGAGAGACAGGCGGGAAGTGGGGAGGATGCAGCGGCGCTCTATCGGACGTCGGAGGAATGACGAACCAAAACAATGCTCTCACGCGGCGCGCGCGGCAAGTTCAAATTACGGACGGCAAAAAATCGATTTTTTTTTCCAATTTTTTTGGATTTTCGGACCATTTTGGGAATGTTTGATCCCAGGACGATAAGGTTCGGTTAGTGGGGATGTTCGGTTATTGGGCGTCCGGATATTAGAGGGATTACTGTATATGCTTTTCTGGTGACAGGTCGTCTTGTATAAGCACTTCCAAGTCTTTCTCTTCTCTTCTCTTCTTTTGCTAATTATTTCACTGCCCATTTTATGTATCCAGTACGGTCTTTTTACACTCACTCCCATTTATAACACATGACGCTTTTGAGCACTGAACTCCATTTTCCAAGTCTGGCTCCAGTTGTGGAATTTGTTCAAATCCTCTTGCAGCCCCCTACAACTACGGTAGCTATCAGTACATTTGATTTTTCATGATATTAGCATCGTCTGCAAACATACTCATGTAACTGTTGAAACCTTCTGGCAAAACATTTATATATGAGTATATTAGAACGTTACTGGAGCCAAGACAGAGCCCTAGAGCACTCCACTAGTCACATCTTTCCATTGTGAAACCCTGTTTCTTATGACTGTTCTCATCTGCCTTCCTACCAGATAACCTTCCATCCACTTTGATAGTTTCCCATGCACTCCTCCAAAGGTCTTCTGCTTCCACTGCAATTTGTTATAGGGAACCCTGTCAAATGCTTTCCGGAGGACTAGCTAGACACAGTCTGCCCACCCCTCTCTCTCTTGTTATGACATCTGTAACCATACAATAGAAACTTGGTAGATTGGTAACTGAAGATCTTCCTTCCCCAAAACCGAATTGTCTCAATGTTATCGCTTCATTTTCTTCTGTCTATCTGTCTATCTATCTATCTATTGCCAGACGCCTCAATCCCGTTCGGGGTGGCCACAAACAAATTGCCTCCAAGTCGCCCTGTCCTCCGCCATTTTACTGCCCTGCTCCCAACTCACACCCCTCTCTCTCATATACCCCTCCATCTCATCCTCGGCCTTCCCCTCCCTCTCCTCCCCCTCCATCTCACTCACATACACTCTCTTCGTCAGTCTTTCACTCTCCATCCTCTCCACATAGCCAAACCACCTCAGTGTATTCCTCCTAACGTTCCCTATCACATCCACATCCACACTACAAAGCTCCTTTATATCCTCATTTGTCAGCCTATCTCTCCATATGACTCCACAGGCTCCTCTTAAATAACTCATTTCCACTGCTCTCACTCTTGACTTGTGTCCTTCCAACAATGTCCAAGCTTCCCTTCCATACGTTAGAGTTGGTATCACAATACTGTCATGTAGTAACTTTTTCACTTCCATGCTCACTTCCCTGTTTCTTATCACTGCTTTCAAGGAACCAGCAACCTTTCTTCTCTGCTGTACCCTTTCAAGCACTTCACCCTCCAAACCTCCATCCTTACTCATCACATTACCCAAGTACTTAAACGTACTCACATTTTCCAATTCCTCACCATCCAACCACGCTGTACATTCACTGACTTCACCTCTCTCAAAGACCATCACTTTACTCTTCCCTACATTCACCTTTAGATTCCGTTTCTTACACACTATCCCAAACTCATCCACCAAGCCTTCTAAATACTTAATTGTGGATATATATATATATATATATATATATATATATATATATATATATATATATATATACAGTATATCGTTTTCGTTTTCGTTTTTAAAGGCTCCAACATGCTTGCATGTGTCGGCCTTGGTCACCTAATGGCGGCTCTCCACGCTGCACGATCCATTGCAGCCTCCCTGTTCAGTCCCTTAACCCTAAGGTCATACTTAATGACCTCGTCCCATGTCTTTCTCGGTCTACCCCTCATAACCCCACCCCCAGTATTAACACTTCTCACCTTTCTCACCCAGTTATCATCCCCCATCCTCTCCACATGTCCAAACCACCTCAATCTACCTCTCCTCATCACAACACCGATACACTCCAGTCCCATCCTACCTCTCAACTCTTCCATTGTAAACCCAGCCCCTCCAGGCCTTGGACGCAGGGACGCACTGCACATCCACCTAATCATTGTCATTTCTGTACGTCTGAGCCGGCGAATGTCTTCCTCCTTCACTGCCCAGGTCTCACTGCCATGCAGCATTACACTCCTAACACATGCTGCATACAATGACCCCTTAGCATGTAGGGAGAGCCCTCTCAATGTCAGGAGAGGCAAGAGCTCCCTGAACTTCTTCCAACCACTTCTCACCCTAGCCACAGAGCTAGCTCCAGCCCCACCTCCAGCACACAACATGTCTCCCAAATAACAAAACTCTTCCACACACTCAAGAGATTCACCAGCAAGTTCAATCCTTTCACGTCTGACGATCTCCACCTGCTCACCCCGGCACGCCGTACACATAAAATCAGCATTATCTCGCAGTCTACCTCTGATACCACTACATCTCTTATGCACCCATTTATCACATACACCGCACAAGATGGAATTACTTCCCACGCCCTTGTGGCAAACTGCACATGGCCACTCTCCCTCATCTTTGACAGTACCACCACCAACCCTAGATATCATCACTTTTGTTTTATCTGCATTTACCCTTAAACCCTTTTGCCCCATACCATCTCTCCACTTCCTAAACCTTTCCTCCGCCTCCTTTTCATTTTCTGCAATCAACACCAAATCATCAGCATACAACAATTCCCACGGGAGTCCGTTTCTAAAGTCACGTGAAAGGGCTTCAAGTACCATGATAAACAACAATGGACTCAAGACTGACCCCTGATGAACACCAACATTCACGGAAAACTCATCACTCAAATCTCCATTCACTCTCACCTGGGTGTGAGCACCCACATACATGGCCATAACCACCCTAACCAGCCTCTCCTCCAAGCCAAGCTTTCTCATTGCCCACTTCACCACCTCTCTAGGGACTCTGTCAAAGGCCTTTTCCAAATCAACAAAAACAAAATAAAGATCCCTTCTCCTACCAATGTATTTTTCCTGAAGCTGTCGAACAATGAATATGGCATCAGTGGTCCCCCTACCTGGCATAAACCCAAACTGCATCTCATCAATATTCACTCTTTCTCTAATCATACCTTCTAAAACTCTCTCCATTACCTTCATTATCTGATCTAAAAGCTTTATACCTCTGTAATTTCCTCTATCCAGGGCATCACCCTTCCCTTTATACACATTTACAATTACACTCTTCAGCCAATCATCTGGGACAACACACTCATAAATAATCCTATTTATCAGGTCAGTAACTAAACTCACCCCTATATCGCCTGAGGCGATATATATATATATATATATATATATATATATATATATATATATATATATAT